>NW_020884938.1:1466-46201 GCF_003945725.1 Corapipo altera
GTGACCAATGGGCGAGCGGTGCGCGGTCAGGGCAGCCAATGGGGAGGCGGCCGGTTGGAATGGCGGGGCCGGCTCGTTCTGGTTCTCGGGACGCACTCGGGGAACACCAAGTGATTTCCCAAGTGCAATTCCTGCCGAGCGGCTGATTCGCCCAGGAGAAAACCTGCTCCAAGAAGTCATTTTCTTCTATCTAATAATATATGCCCAGTCTGTTCCATGTGGAAACAACAGTCCCCGTGTTTATTAGCTAAAATCCCAGGGAAGCTCCTGGCTGGTTCCAGCAGCGAGCTTCATTCAGCCTCCCACACTTCGGCATTTCTCAGAAGCAGCGGTTGCAGGTGCCTCCCGTTCGGAGCCCAGCGCCAACCTGGCAGCTCCTGCCGAGCGCTGCCGACAGAGGCCGTGGGGAGTCAGGGTGCCGAGGGAATCGACCGCCGGGCCTGAGCGCTGCCTGCCGGGGCCGAGCGCCCGCGGCGTTTCTGCCCCTCCCTCCCTGCTCTGCTCTCTTCCCTCTCGACCGGGCTCAGCGGGGCTGCGCCACTCCCAGTCTCGCCGGTTCCCCTCTACCCCTTTCCCCTCTTCCCGGTGCCGGTTCCCCTCTACCCCTTTCCCCTCTCCGCGGTGCCGTTTCTCGGTTCTCGTCTCCCTGGTGCACAGACCAAGACCGCTGCCGGAGCCGCCCCAGCACCACCGTTCCCCAAGTTGGCGGCCCCGCCTTCTTAAAGGCGGTGGGAGGTGGCCAAGCCCCCCCCCCCGAGCGGTGAAGGCGCTCGCCCGGAACGCCTTTTCGTTTTCATCTACGGTTCAATCCCACCCTCGGACACTGGCTAAATCTTGGCTAAACTACCTAAACTCACCCCCCCCCCCATTTTGCCTTTGCACCTGAAACCCACCTCAGTCCGCAGATGAAATGCACCACAGGAGACACTATTGCCACTCTTTGCCTTCTGCCAACACAACTTGCACCAACGGCCCTAATCCCTTTTTCTGTCTGCAGGCTCGCACCACACACCCCGGCGCGGGGAGGCACCCACCGCCCGACCTCTGACCTCCACCTCCTGCTGATCCAATGCAGGAAAAAAGCTGCTTGCTGTGTCTGACCCCTGTCCCAGCACTGTGCTCTTCAGGGACAAACTGCTCCCCCCACGGCAGCCCTTCTCTTACCACCACAGGAAGCCAGTTGACAAACCCTCATGGGCTCTGATTGTTCCCCGCTGCCAGAAGGTTCATTTTGCCCCGCAAGATTCTCTCCAATTTTACCTCCAAAATACTCCTTTTTCGTTGCACATTCCCCCCCAAGTTCTACCTTCATGGTTGTTCTTACTTGTCCACAATCAAGGCCCTCATTTTAACCTCAAAACATTCCTTCCCTGCCATGGCCTGGGAAATCAGGGGCAGGACTAAGGCTTGCTGGTGCCTTGGCACAAAGGAGCTGCAGGCACCACTGCACCTCCAAACCCCCCCGTTTCTGAGGCTGTGCATTAAAAATCAGCAATTCTGCTTGCTCAGGCCCTACAGTCCCTATCCAAAGACCACCATCCCTATCCCAGCCACCATCCCTACCCCAGCCCCTCAGTGATTTCAGCTCCAGACCCACAAGTTTTATTTCACTGCCAGCTCTGCTCTCTCAGCAGTAGCTCTGCATCTTGCCATCGCCAACATGGGAAGCTGCTCCACATTCTCACTGCAGGATCTTCATCTTGGCTGCAGCTCTGGGACTTTCCAGCTCCCACCCCACCCTCCCAATCCCAGCCCTGCAGAGCCCCAGAGCCCACAGAGGGTCTGAGAGCACCCCAAGAGATCAAGTGAGCCAGTGTAGCAGGGCTCTTCATCCTGGAATGCAGTCAAGCAACTCAATATTCAACTTGGTTCACGCTGTCAAAACCTTATACTCACAGCTCCTGAGGTGTGTTTGTGCTCCACAGGTTTTTCCAGGACCCACACTGCAAGCAGCATAAGGGAAGATGGGCACCAACCATGCCACCCTTTTGGTATCTCTTGTGTTACTTTTCACTGCCAGTGGCAAGCCGCCTTGGAGGGGTCTTTTCTGCCCACTAGCAGGTAGGAAAGCTAGTGGGACCCAGCACTGACTGTGGTGGCATCCTTGTGCTTCACAGTCTAGTTACTTCTACCTCCATGCACCTTATGGAACTTATTTGCCCATTTTCTGTGCTTCCTTATTTTATGGTTTGCTTCCAGTGGGACCAACAGGAAATAAATGGCATTTGTGATGTGCTGTATCTTCCTGCCATGTCCAGCTGTCAGATGGTAGGCTCTTCTGCTGACAAGTTGTCTGTGCTCCAGTGTGCAGATTTGCCTGGTTTGACAGAAAGTGTTTCTCGATTTTGCTGCCTTTACTACTGTGTTTTTGATTATCAGCACAGGCCGTTCTTTTAACCTTTGTTCTGCTGTTTCTTCTGGTGCTCACACACACCCATTTCCATGCACGCTTTGCTCATACGAATCAAAACTTCAGTTTCAAGTCTCTGAAAGCTGATTTCACTTACTACGGAGTCAGCTGAATAGCAGAGGCAGGGCAAACAAGGAGATATTGCAGCTGCAAGTAGAGGACATCAGAGAGTAAGATGTACAGGGATTGCATTTTAAACAGTAGCAAAAGGTTGCAGCAATCCAGCTACTCTTCCACTGGTGTCTAACTTAAACAAAGCCTTGATATTCAAGGCTGGAATCACTCACTGCCCTATGAAAATTACACCGATTTGGGACTCCTGTCCCATGCAGTGATATCTTTTGCCTCACCCAGTTGTGTTGTTTCACATAAACTGGTTCTGTTTGAAGTAGGTAAGGAAGTCAAGTATTGGGGCATTTATATTTGCAAAACATACCAACAAACAGGATAAATCCACCAATGTTTCTTTGTTTTCACTCAGGCCTGAACCAAAACCCTTCTTGAATGTATTTAAGTGGAGAATAGAACATGCTTGCCACGACTGCATTTGCAGCTTCTTTCTGCTTTACTTTCCTGCTCTGTGCTGATGATACTGTTCCAACGAAGTATCCAGCAAAGCTCCTCAGACCAGTAGTTCAGATTTCTAAGTGGATTAATGCAGAAATGCATGTTTTCATTGGAACTGGCTGAAAAACTAAAGACAAATAAATATAAGCAAATTACTGTACAGCTTGCCTCTCTCATTATCTACTGCTTGAAGTTGGCAATAATTGCTGACTCAATGTTAGAATCACTTTCTACCTTATCAGTCAGTTCTGAAACTACCTTGAGTATGGATCTCAGTTGTATCATCCTTAACAATCTGTTGACAACCCGAGAATGGATGTATCCACACCCAGAGCATAAACCAGTCCAGAACTATCAACTTACTTTTCTAAAGCTAGACCTGACAAACGTGGCAAACTTCTTCTACCTCTCCTTTTTCTATCGTTTTCCAAAAATAATTTTGTTTGTTCAAGTATCATAGCAAGGGGGCAGATATGGGGAAATGTGCACAATGAAAAGATCGCTATATAACATTCAGCAACAAAGAAAGAGCAAAACCACAGGCAGTCCCACTTTGGCCTTATTCCTGGAGGTGGTTTTCTCTCTATGACCTGAGCAGTGACTGTGACTGTGTAATTTCACATGCCTTTCAAATCAGGCATCAGCAACAGGCAACACAGGCTGGCATTCACTTTATTTTCAAGGTAAACTTCCTGATCCAGAGGGAGCAGTTGATAGTTACTATTCCTGAAACTTGCATTGCCAACGAGTTGCAGCATGAAAGCTCATCTCAAATGGATTTAGTCCTCAACTTTCTCCCCATCTTTTTGATTCAGTATTTGCTGTGCTTTTTCCCAGCCCCAGCCCTACTTCAACACTAACAGGAACATGGCATTTCTGCTTCTGTCATGGTTTATTCCAGCCAGCAGCCAAGCCCACGCTCGCTCTCTCCCCACCAGAAGGACTGGGGAGAGAATCAGAGGGGTAAAAGCTGGAAAACTCATGGGTTGAGATAAAGGCAGTTTAGTAGGGAAAGCAAAAGCCATGCACACAAGCAAAGCAAAATAAGGAATTAATTCACTGTTTCTCATGGGCAGGCAGGTGTTTAGCCATTTCCAGGAGAGGAGGGCCCCATCATGCCATGACCTGGGAAGACAAATGCCATCACTCCAAACGTCACCCCTTTCCTTCTTCTCCCCCCTGCCCCCAGCTTCGTATACTGAGCATGATGTTGTATGGTATGAAATATCCCCTTGGGTCATTTGGGGGCACCTGTCTCAACTGTGCCTCCTCCCAGCTTCCCATGCACCCCCAACTTCCTTGCCAGCATGGCAATATAAGGAGCTGAAAAGGCCTTGGCTCTGTGTAAGCCCTGCTCAGAAACAACAAAACCATCTCTATTATCAGCCCTGTGTTGAGCACAAGTCCAAAACACAGCCCCACACCAGGCACTGTGAAGAAAATTAACCCCACCCCAGCCAAAACCAGCAGAGCTTCACAGCCCTGCCAGGACACACACTGCTGCAACCAGCACTGATCAGCAGTTGACTGTTAGTCGGGAACAAAGAAAAGTAACGGCATTGCTACATAGATACTACAATTATTTGGGTATGCTATGGGTTTTTTTCCTACATTATATGCTTAATGATTCATGTTAGGTTTATGCAGAGAGAGCAGAAGTCAGCAAGTAGATGAGGAAATGTGGCTGCCTCATCCCTGAAGTGTCCAAGGCCAGGTTGGACGGGACTTGGAGCAACCTGGTCTAGTGGACCATGGCAGGGGTGGAACGAGATGAGCTTTAAGGTGCCTTCCTACTCAAACCACTCCGTGATTCTATAATTATACGAAAGCCCCACACTCCTTTCAATCACCTCTTGCATATCTGTTTCCCGGGTGATTTGCAGCCAAGGAAGCATCCAGGCTGGGCGGTTTCCTGCCTCCTGCCCTCTGCTTTCATTTTCGATTCCTCCCGAGCGCGGCCGGGCGGCGGAGCCCCGCTCCCGCCTTCGGTCCCGCCCGCTGCCAGTCCGCCGGCGCTCCCGCTCCGCTCCCGCTGCCGGTCCCAGGGCGCTGCCGTCCCGCTGAGGGCAGGATGAGCGACCCGGCCGTGTGCTGCTTCCTCACCAGGGCGCTGTGCGCGCAGGGCGGGCGGCTGGGGCTGCCGGAGCTGCAGCAGCACGCCGGGCTGTCGGCCCCGCAGCTGGCCGAGACGCTGGCGGCGGCGGGCCCCCGGCGCTTCCTGGTGCTGCGCGGCGGCGCCGAGGTGCTGGCCGTGTCCGACGTGCGGGTCTGTGCCCGCAGGGAGTGCGGCGGCTGCGAGCGGCTGCACCTCTGCAAGCTAAACCTCATGGGCAGGTGCCACATGCGGCCCAGGTGAGCGCGGGGGCCCGAGGGGAGCGGAGGGGTAGGAGGGGACGCCCCCCAAACCCCGGGGACAGAGGGCAGCGGTCCCCTCGGGCACAGCCGCGGGGCGGGAGATCCTGGCTCCGGAAGGACTCGCGTCCTGCCCTCGCCGAGTCGGTGAAAGCCCGAAGTGCCCGCGGTAGGCGGAAGTTTTCTAAAGCCTGGTTTTCTTTGTCAGTATTGCGATTGCTTTGTTTTGTTTTATTTTAAATCCACTCGCCTCCACACCCGTCCCTCAGCCCCCGGGCATCTCGATGAAATAGTTTACACATATTCCTCTCCAAAGTAAAAAGCAAAGTGCTAGCATGCCCTCTGGTTTCACTCCAGAGAGTTACAAACGTTGAGTTTTGCTGTAACTCACCGCTTCGCTTACAGACCGTTCTGTGAGGCACTGCTTGGTCGCCGATGTACATCAATCCCGGCTTCCGGAATACGGAGGACTCCCGGGAAGGGCAGGGCAGGCAAAGGTGGTACCTACTTTAAAAATATTATAAAGGAAAACGAAAGTAAATACAGAAGAAACAACCCAGAAGCTTTCCCGTGACAATCAGTGGCAACAGTGAGCTCTGATGGAAGAATTTGCAGTTTAAGCCCTCAAGCCCCAGGTCTTGTACTGTTGCAGTGTTACTAACCTGCTGGTACCCCAGCGGCTCCTTCCTGTTCTGCCCCAATAAAACAGATGGCTGTGTGCTCGGATCTGAAGAGCTTGGAGGGGAAAGGCTGTGTCTCTCAGAGTGTACTAGCAAACCACAAGGATAATAAGATTTTTAACTGTTTGTTGCGTTACTGACAGAACGATGAGCTTCCCTGGGATTCACTATTAGAAATGCCTTCAGGTGCGTGTAGGCACTCATGCTGGATGACTCTGTGAATTAAAATGTGCAATGAGGTGATTCCCTTAGTAATGATAAACGACTCTGTCCTCTCAATAGCACTAAGTATTTAAAATCACCTTAGTATGTGTTAAAAATTAATAAAGCAAAGAGTATGCCTTTCATGGGAGGGAGGTTGATTAAAATGAGGGGACAGAAACACTGCTAGGTGGACCACATAGATCAAGAGAGAGACAATTTTCTAACCGATAAGGTAAAGTCTAGCCTTGCTTTTTGTTTTAGCCTCCCTTTTGTTTTAGAATCCCTGGAAAGAAAAATGTCTATACAAGTTACTGTGGTCTTGTATTTAGTGGAATCACAATTTTAGTCCAGTTAATCTTGTTTTTAACTGTCTCGCAAGTAGCTTTTCACTGTTTTGTTTTTCTTTCCTGAATGTGTTATTGAACTCAGTTGTTTAGTTATCATTGTATTTGTGGAGTGTTTTAACCTTTGACTTAGAAATATGGACTCACTGTGTGACTGTCAGGGAATCTGAAGTCGACTGTGGAGGAACACTGGTGATGGCTCACACCTCAAGTACTCTGTGGCCTACCTACCTTCACAGCCATTTATTGAGTGCCTACAGCACCTAATAGCCCTAGAAGACTGTTTCTCAGCATCAAAGATGGCACATTTCTGCCCTTCAGACTTTGCAACCTTGTTTATTTGCTTACAAAGCAATGTGTCCAACAGGTAGCAGGGGTCAGGGGAGAAATATGTACTCAAGTGTCTGTACAGAAGGATTGGATCAGACATAGCCTGAGGTAAAAAACCTTTCACAAGGTGAGTTTCAAGAGTTAACTAGAGGCTGAAAGATCATAGACTTGACTCTGGAGTCAGATTAACAGATACTTTTGCTGGATGAGTATGTCTAGTCTTAAGGCTGCGTCAAATCACCTGTTAGAGAGCAGGACATGAAGAAGCTGTATTTTCTTGTTTCATTTTGGTTTGTTGGTTTTGGGGTTTTTTTTTTTGCTTGTTTGTTTTGTTTTAAAAAATCAAACTTTCCAGCCAGCAGAGATAACAAATTGTGTTGTTTTCAGCTTCGCTATCTCTTTGTTTTGCTCTCTTAGACTCTTGCATCTTTCCTTACATGCCATCCCTGGGACAACAACCTTTTACATTCACAGAATCAAGGGTGTTGCAACTTCCGGTGTTGTTGGTGTATTGCTCTAAAATTAACTTTACCTCCAGCTGTTCAGATCATGTGACATTGGCTTGTATTTTACTGGAGGTGAAGAATGTGTGAGATAGACAGACTTGGCTTCAAATTTGTCCTGCTAAGTTTTTTTAAAGTGGTGTGGCCACGTCGGTGTTTCACATGGGGATGATAACGCTCCTGCATTTCACAGAGGAGTTATGCTGTCTGGTCTGTTCTCTGGCTAATTGCAGAGACCACCTAAATGTTTATAGAGACTTTTGCCAGGTCCCCTTTCTCTCATGGCTTTTCCGAAGTTGCATGTTTTCTGAGGTTCTTCTTTAAATCAGCCTGACTCATGGAGTAAACATTGATATGCCTGTCTGTTTTCTTGCAGCTCTTGTAAGTACTCGCATGACATCACCAGTGCTGAGAACAAAAAAGTTCTAAAAAAACATGATTTGTCTGGCCTCAGTGAGGATGAGCTGCGAATCCTGCTTCTCCAAAACGACACTTTCTTCCTCCCTGATGTGAGTTGTGCTGATGTCTTAAAAGAAGCTTTTTGTTCACCAGGAATGGGAGAGGGTAACAGAGCATGTGGAGTTCTGATCTCAGTGTCAACCTGTTAAAATGTAACAGGATTATTCTGAATGAAGTAGGAATGGGGATGGCTATGTGTGAAAGCATCAGAAGAAACAATATAAAGGCCATAAAGTTACTCAAAACAAGCAAATAAAAATGTCAGCAGCTTCATTAGAGGTTTACAAGATACAATTGAAAGACCACAATAATTGTAATGCTTACAGGATAAGAGGTATGATGACCAAAAACCCAGTTTGTTGCTTCTTCTCCAAGAGATGATGGAGACTAGGAAGCAAGGTCCCATTTCCTTTTCCAGTCTTCCTAGGCCTGCACATTTTGGTGCATGAAGGTCTAAGGGAGTGAGAAAAATCTGTGAGAAAATGACCAAATGACTGCAGTCATTTTTGTGTAAAATCTGCCTCTTCTAAAGTGCACTGAGTTTTCATACAGTAATTTTCTATGGAGTTACTTTGTCCAGTTTGTATGCCAGTCACCAAGTTTGTTAAATTCGGCTGAACATTCCGTTCTGGGTCTACGTGTGTGTATAAGGGCAATACTGTCTTCAAGGTAAGTACAGCCTGTTACCCTTGTCTTTTGCAGGTTATAATCTCCACAGACCTGTTGACATAGCAGTTCTATTGTTTCTTTAGTCCCTGCTGTGACAGGGCAGGACTTTGACAAAACAGATTTTTTTGTGTGTAGCATTTTAAAGTATGTTGTGCTGGCAGATTCAAGGAGCATGGTGGCGATAAGCAAGGGGGATTGTTCCCAGTAATGAACATACAGTAGCAACCTTACGCTCTACTGTGGATCTGTTCAGCCCTCACCACCCATTAATTACCTCTAATTGAGCACCTTAACTGCTATCATGCAGTAAAACAGCAAAAACAAGAGAAAACCGTGATTGATGCAGGCCCTTCATAAACCTGAGAGCTGGGAAGAGGGATTGAAAAGCCAACTTGGCTGTTTCCTGCTTAGAAATGCTGACTGGTTGTGTGTGTGAGGACATGGCATGTACAGAGCTCTCAAGCAAGGGGACACTTTGGTGTTCTGTGACCTGAATTGGGGTGCAGGGTAAGGAAAAAAACACAACAGCACCATAATGTCAGGGGTTTTCACACTTTCCCTCACCTTCCCTCTGTCTCTCTTTTTTTTTTTTTTTTGGTAGGTTTGCAGTTTTTTTGGTTTTCTTGTTGTTTTGGTTTTTATTTGTTTCTTGGCAAAGGCAAGGGACAGCTGCTTTCTTGATGTAGCTAAATAGTGGATTCCCTACTGTCATGTTTTTAAAACCAGATGGCAACTAAGTACCATGCAGCCACTTGCTCACTCCTCCACCCTGGTGGGATGGGGAGGAGAACTGGAAAACAAGTAAAACTTGTGGATTGAGATAAGATTACTATAATAATTGAAATAAAATAAAACATACTAATAATAGCTGTAATGAGAAGGAGAGAGAGATGAATAAATCCCAAGAAAAACAAGCAATTCACAATACAATTGCTCACCACGTGCTGAGTGATGCCCAGCCTGTCCCTGAGCAGCAATCAGTGGCTCCCAGCCAACTCCCTCTCGTTTTTATACTGGTCAAGATGTTCTACGGTGTGGAATATCCCTTTGGCCAGTTTGGTCAGCTTTCCTGGCCATGCCTTTTCCCAGCTCTTTGTGCCTCTGCTCACTTACAGAGCACGAGACACTGAGAAGTCCTTGACTGCAGTGAGCCCTGCTCAGCACTAACTAAAACAACTCTGTTATCAACATTCTTCTCATCCTGAATCCAAACCACAGCACTGTGCCAGCTACTACAGAGAAAATTAACTCTATCCCAGCCAAAACCAGGACACTTACTTCACTGAGGCAGCACTTGCTTCTGGTTTGGTGGTTTATTCTGGTGTTCCAGTGAAAAAATTTCATCCTGCATACTAACATCTTTTAATGTATCTTCCTCCAGATGCTCTGTAGAATTGTTCTCAGCCAGATTCAGTGTTCTGAAAACTCTGAGAGCTTCAGTTTGAAATTTAAGTGGCTGCAATCTCTGCTACCCTAAAGTAGTAATTTGTGTAATGGACACCACACAAAATAATCACTTATTACATGATTTTCTATTTTAGTTGCTTTTTTTCCCTATTCTCTTGAGCACCAAAGCAATTCCTGTGCTCTGGCCCCTGAAACCAGTGTTTGACATAAGTTTTATGCTTTTTTCAGTAATTCTTAAATCCAAGTTCAGGCTGCGTGACAGACACTATGAATCCAGTGAATAGTTGTTTTGCAGCTGAAACAGGCCTGATTTTCCAGTTTCTAAGCACTGCCATCCCAGCAATCTATAATTCCCTAGCTGATATATAAATCTATATATATTCAGCTTCAATGCAGCATTAAAACTGTCTGCTGGTGGGAAGAGGGGTTGGGAGGGGACCTGGGAGGGTCCCAGTGTGATGTGTCTGCCAGACAGCTGTGTGTTCTCCTCAAAGAAGCATTCTTCTTAAGGCTGCTCCTCTGTGCTGCAGGAGCAAAAGTGTTGCTGTGGTGCTTGGTGGACAATATGAAGGAGTTTTTGGTGTGTGATTTGTTCCCTGGGTCTGATTCACTGCTTATCTCTTCTTTGGTGAATAGAGGATTAAAGAAGTGTTTTGCTTTTTCCATATGTACTCTAATCTCAAAGCATTCTTCTGACCATTTTTGGAAGCCCAAATGCAGAATAAACTTTAGAAACAGAAAGTGCAAATTCAGTTTTATGCAATTGTCTTGCATCCTTTTTTGGCACTTCCATGCTTGTTGGATTGGCTTTTCTTGAAACAAAAACTGCACAACTTCAAAACCAAAAATGCATGAATTGGCTTAAAATACCTGCTACTCTGTGCAAGAAATCTGTCTAGACTGAAGGTCACAATGACCTTTTAGTCACATGCCTTTTAGTCACCATTTTTCTGCTCTTAAAGCTGCATGCCTATAGAACAAATAAAAATTCTAATGTGCTTTTCCATTTCATCTTGTATCTTCCCCACTTCTAGACCTGCCAATTTTACAACAAAAAAGGTGGTGTCTGCATGCAGCAAAACAACTGCAACAAGCTTCACGTTTGTCGACACTTTCTCCAGGGGGATTGTAGATTTTTGCCATGCATGAGGTCCCATAACCTCTTGGATGACCATGCATTGAGAGTGTTGGAAACTGGAGGCATTGATGGGAAAATAGCTTCGAACCTCCAGATTATATATGATTACAAGCACATGGAATTCAACAGGGAACTGAAGAAGGGAAATGGTAAGTTGTAAGAAACACTGGGCTTAAATAGGATTTTGAATTTGATAGAAGCATAAACATCTCAGCTAAACTCCATCATCCTTTTGGTGCTTTCAGTACACAACTACAAACCAAGGGGAAATTATTTGAAACAAACAGTAGTTACAAGGAGTAAAGAACCTAAGGTACCTTTGCAAACCGTGGACTCCACGCTGCACGTGCCATCTCCAGAAGGTAAATATCTAGATATTAGCACCAACTGCTTCCATGTGGAATCAGCTTTTGTATTTCCCCTCTTGCAACGTGTACATATTTTTTTCCTCTCTGCCATTATCTACCTTCCGGAATTAAGTCAGTCATGGCTGAATCATGTGGGAGAACTGCACTATTATTGCCTAAAATACTGCATAGAAAATAGGTATTGAGTGGCTGGCAATAACTGTGACTAGCTAGGGTTTGCAGCTGTTATTACTCAACTGTTGTATCAGCAGTGGAGCACAATTATATGTGTGATGGACATAATTCTCCACACAGATTGGAATACTGCCAGCTCGCTGAGCTTGTGGCCCAGCAGTGCTGTTAATTCAGTCTTCTCATGCAGGTCCTGGTAGCACCCTGCCTGGTCAGAGACAACAGCAGTTGCCAACAGGAGGTAAAGATGAAGGTACAGATTGTTTCTAACTGTCTAGTCATGAGATCAGTGGTTCTCACTGGGATTAGATTTCACCCAGCCCCACATCTCCCAGGGGTACTCAGAATGCAGCTTCTGTGCTTACCTTAGGGTACGCTGAGAGCCGCAGTGCTGGACAGCGGAGCAGCGCTGGGATTTCTGCCCAAGCACCACCACGAGGAGTAGCCTGGGACTGATCTCTGTACTGTCCTGGACACAATTCTTCCTTCTTGGGAAGGAGACAGATATCTTTCCTTGCCTTCTGTACCTAGGGAGTAAATATAGCTTTGTCAGTAGAGCAGTTATGTTTATATACCTTCCAGTGAGTGAATAGAAACTTGTATATCTCCTGTCCTGGGCCTTGGCTTTAAAGCCTGCCAGAGTCCAGTACTCTCTGAACAGGTTCTTTTAGATATTCCACATATGGATGGTGTAATGTTTAATATCAAATTATGTGTGATGGACATAATTCTCCACACAGATTGGGATATTGCCAGCTCGCTGAGCTTCTGTCCCAGCAGTGCTGTTCATTCAGTCTTCTCATGCAGGTCCTGGTAGCACCCTGCCTGGTCAGAGACAACAGCAGTTGCCAGCAGGAGCTGGAGGTAAAGATGAAGGTACGGATTGTTTCTAACCCTCCAGTCTTGAGTTTTTTTGAAGACGGTTGGTGTTACGCAGGTGTTGTGAACAAGCCTCAGTGAGCACTCACTCACTTCCCCTCGACCCTCAGTGGGCTGGGGAAGAGAAAAGAAAGAATAAAAACAAGAAAGCTTAAGGGTCAAGATGGGAGAGAGAGAAGAACCCTGATGGATAAGCAGAAGAAAAAAACAAAGCAAAAGCAGTGATGCAAAGGCAGTCACACACCACCTCCCACACACAGGCTGATACCTAGCCAGTTCCTGAGCAAAAGATAGCTAACCCTCATAAAACTCCCTCTTTTCCCTTTATTGCTGACCATTATGCTATCTGGTATGCAATATTTGGCGAGTTTGGGTTCTCTGCCCAGTTGTGTCCCCTCCCAACCTACTGTGCACCCCCAAGTCTATTCACTTTGGGGGCAGGGTGAAAAACAGAGGCGGCCTTGATGCTGTGTATCACTGTTCAGCAAAAGCTAGGGCTTATCAGGGTGTTAGCAGCATTGTTTGGATCAAAAATCTAAAACACAGCATCATATGAGCTGCTATGAAGAAAATTACATCTTACCCTAGCCAAGTCCAGTACAGTGACATTTCTGATGTAGTAGAGTTTCCACTGGAAACAAAACCCAAAATATAAATGTTTACTTACCAAAATGTAGCAGTTGCAATGCACAGTTCAATCACAATGCTAATGGCACTCCCATTACAGGTCTGTATAATATGCTCATTGTCACAAAGCTGGGTGTCCCCAGTCTCTGGGAAGGGTTGAAGCCAGCTGAAGCCTGTTGCTGTCTTGAGAATTCTTTTGTTAGTTCTTTAGGTTTAGTACCTCTGTGTTGGGCTGAACTCCCCCCATGCTGGTCTGGCCAACTCAGGGAGAAACATTTCTACCCTGCATTGATCCACTGAGCTGACACTGCCATTTATCCACCCTCTGCTTCCCGTGGTGTGGAGACAAAGTTGGCTGCTTTGCAAGAACCATGGTCAGCCACAGCCTGTGTTACTCTTCCTGACACTGCCCTTGCACTTCTCCACTGAGACTTCTTCCAGTGTCAGGGTTTATTGGTCAGTCACAAAGCCCTGACTCGTGTGGTGGGCTGTATGGGGGATAGTCAGATCCTGAAAGTGCTTAACTTGCCTACTGCAGTCAAATCTTTGTTATTTCTGGGATGAAGTACCAAGCAGTGTCTTTCTCTTGAAGCAAATAAGGACTGATGTGTTCTTTTCTGTAGATAAAAAGGACAATTCCTCTGCTGAAGCTTCAAAGGACAACAAAGAAGTTAACTGTGATGAGATCTGTGTGTTCTATGTCTGGAAGTACTGCAAACATAAGGGTAAGCTTTATAAAAACTAATGTAGTCACTGGAGAACAGTGACTGCAGAGACAATCCCTGCTCAGTGGCTCGGGCTAGTGGTGGCATATGGAGTGTCAGTGGCAATTGTGCCTCCTCACTCACTCACTGGAGAAACACACCCCCCTCCTGTTTTCAGCACTCTGTCTTCATTGCTCATACCAAAGCCCAGGGAGAAAGCCTCAAGGTGTAAAATCTGCTGGTTCCTTTTTGGGTTTTGTTGTTTTGCTCTCTGTGTTATGATTACAGAATACGACTATGTCTGATCTTATTACAGATAAATGCAAATCTGTTCATTACCATTTGCCATATAAATGGGAGATATATGATGGGATCACCTGGAAAGACCTTTCCATGATGGAGGAAATTGAAAAGGCCTATTGTGACCCAAAAAACAGCAGGTATAGTGATGCTGGACTCCTTGCTTGGAGTACTGTGAATTGAACCCCTGTGGAAAACCTCCCATTTTCTTCCAAGGATGTCTGACTTCAATAACTTCTGGCTACTGAGCCTCTCAGAATCTGGGAGGATGTACAGATGAGAATTTTTCCTTTTAAAAAGCAAAGTAAAAGTGATTGCATGGCAATATCACCCCATTTATGTCTTCTAAAAATAACAAAACTGTATCTTACATTTAAAGCTTTGTGCAGGGTAAAAAGCGAGTGGAATACAGTGTTTAGAATATCAGCATTTCAGATAATGAATCATAATTTATTTACAGTAATGAAGTTGGGCCTTGTAACAACATATCCTTCTCTATGGCTGTTCTTTTCCTACTACAGCTAGTATGCATAATAAAAATAACAACAACAATAATAATAGTAGCAATATCTGTTGTGTGCCTAGAGACATTTTATGAGATGGCCCTTGTGTAAGCAGCATCTCTTTTTTTTCCCTGTTTTTCTTTCTATTTTAAGTCCTTTCTGAAAAGTGCCACTGTGCCACCTGGATTCATAGGGGACTCCAAGTCTGGCTTCGAAAAATGTATAGTAATTTTGGCCCATGCCTCTTAAGGCAACAGATGACTTTGCATCTTGGTGGATGGTGCAGATCACAAGCGAGATTCACAAGAGGAGGCTGCTTTCAAAGTCTTCCTGCCTGGAAGTTAACTTTTCAAGCCTCACAGGAGTAAGAGCCCAGAGCTCCAGTGACGAATACAGTTTGCAGACCTCACAGCTGTGATGATTGTGACTGCATCCTTTGTAACCACAGGAAAAGAACCAAGTTGATAAGCTGTGTGTACTTACAAAATTCTGGTTTTGTACTGAGACAAACTGGAAACCTTCCTTATTGCAGAGTACCTTTTGCCATGCTGTACTTGTAGTCCTTTGCTGTCTGTAAAGCTGGCAGTGCCACATATGGCCAGTGACTGAGATGGCATTCCATGTCTCACAGGCCATAGTTTGCTTATGAAGCTCGGATATGCTTTTCAGAGCTGTCATGTGTTGTGGAAAATACTCTTATTCAGGCCTAATTAGGTTCAGTCACATTATATTAAAGAAAATTGCACAAGCCTAAACAGAGGATTAGAGGATAAAAGGTCTACTGTTAACTGTAAAAACCCTGAATTTGTCCTTACAGCATAGCAGGCAGGAACATTAACTTCCAGACAATGACCTGCTCTTCTTCTCCGGTTCGACGCCTCTCTACACCATCATCAGTCACAAAACCCACATTCTTACTGACCACACAGTGGATTTGGTATTGGAAGAATAACGAAGGCCAATGGATTGAATATGGAGAGCAGGTGAGTTCATATCTTGTGCTTTGAGTCACTTCTACAGGAATATGTGGAGCCTCTCCCCCCACTCCCCTTTACTCAGCAGGATTAAGTGAATCCTTGTGTCAGGTAAGGCAGCAAAGCTACAGATGTGATAAAATGCTGACAGGCTGGAGGGAAGGGAACTGCCTTTTGGAGTTATCTATGGCTTCTACACAGATCGAACATGTATACACAGTCCTTAAGATAGATGGGAAGCTCTCTTCAAATCATTGCCCTGCTTCCTTGGGCATGCAAGGGTTGCTCTGTTCTCTCAGATAAGATGCAGTCTTTTTCCTTGGATGGCCAGGTCCTCTGATGAGAAACTAACCTATCTGAAAAATGCAGGAAAAGAAATAAGGAATCTCACCTTCCCCCAAGGCAAATGAGTTTTCCTCATATGCTTTACAGTGTAGCTGTCCAAATGGTAGAACACAAAGGTGATCCAGGGACTTGGAAAAGTACGCAGGGAAAGATCGTGGATATAGTGCAGTTGGTAAAGGGCCTCAGCCTCAAGGAGTAAGCTTGAGAGGCGTCCCAGCTCCAGGAGAGATCACTGCTGTTCAGCCCACTCCTTAGCAGGGAGAGCTCAAAACCAGTTCACTCAGGCTGTCCTATTTGTGGAATAAAGTGGTTGGCTCAGAGTTAAATTACATGCGAAGTAAAAGAGAAGTGTGAGACTCCTTAAACCTGCAACTTTCTTTACTCCTTGACAAATTAGTCTTGGAACAACCACCTGCTATTCATGTGTTAATCACATGGTCAGTGTTCATTTCCAAGCTTATATGCATCAATGCTCACCATGTCACCCTGTGCCTTTGTGGGTTTTCAGAGAACAGGTTGGAACTGGAAAAGTTCATGGCCTTGTCATGGCCTAGGCCATTACTTCCTTTGGGGCCTGAACCAAAGGAACACTAGTTTGGTGAGGGGCCGAGTGCAGCCGTCACACCCAGATGGCAGCTCAGCCCCTCACAGCCGCTCGCTCCCTCCCCTGCCACGGGACTGGCGAGGGAATCGGAAGGGTAAAAGTGAGAAAACTGGTGGGATGAGATAAAGACTAAGAGATAAAGCAAAAGCCATGCACACAAGCAAAGACAAACAAGGGATTCATTCCCCACTTCCCGTGTCAGGCAGGTGCTCAGCCATCCCAGGAAAGCCGGGCTCCACCACGGTCACAGTGACTTGGGAAGATGAACACCATCACTCCAACATCCCCCCTTCCTCCTTCTCCCCCAGCTCTGTATGCTGAGCATGACCCCACGTGGTCTGGGATGTCCCTGTGGCCAGCTGGGATCAGCTGTCCTGTCCTGTCCCCTCCCAAGTCCTTGTGCCCCCCAGCCCCTCGCTGGTGGGGTGGGTGGGGAGCAGAAAAGGCCTTGGCTCTGTGCAGGCCCTGCTCAGTAAGAACTAAAAGATCCCTGTGTTACCAGCACTGATCCAGCACAAACCCAAAGCATGGTCCCTACAGCTACTGGGAAGAAATGTAACTCTACCCCAGCCCAAACCAACACAATTTCTTACAGGATACACTCCTGTCTGTCATTACTACTTATGTATTTGTGTCTACGTTATGAATGTTCCTTACTCATGCATGCTTCAGGCCACCAGAGTTCTGAGTAGGTTCCTCTTCATCCTACTCTTTGCCTCTTCTTTCCCTCTACCCAAGCGAGTTATCCAGGGTTTAGTCCTGACTGTGATACACTCTTCCTTCTCTCTCTTTTTTTCTCTTCTTCCCACAAAGGGAGAAGGGGACAGTGTGGACTCGCCATCTTCTGCTGTTCTTGAGAATTTGTATCAAGCAGATCCAGATGCCACCATATCTTTCCAGGCTGGTCAGCATCATTACAACCTCAATTTTAAAGGTACTCATTGTAAAGGTTCTCACGTACAACTGTGCAGTGCTGTACGAAGACTTAACTTGCAAACTCTCCCAGCTTTTAGAAGCTATGACTTCCTTTCCTGACACTACCATTTCACTTATTGGAAGGGGAAGTGAGGTAGTGACCGTCCAGAGAAAATTCCTTACAAAAATAACCTTCTTCCCCCTTATTCCTTGACACTCTCCAGACTCACATATGACCAGAAATAAAAAGATTCATAGTCTTCACATAAAGTCATAGTAAACCTTAAGTAAAGTGAATTAACTCTGTGGATGGTAAAAAACACAAATCAAGCCATCTGTGCTGCTGGAGTAACTTTTAAAGAGCATGAGGGGCTTGAGGGAGCAAGCAAGATAGGCACAGGTTCAGTCACAGTTACAGGAAGGACAAGAAGCTTACATAGGCTTTGTGCAACTGTTCTTCAGTAGGTAGAATTGGTAATGAATATGCACTTTCTATTAAAGAATGCCTGTCCTTAATTAATGACCCCATCCTGTAGATTTATTCATGATTTTTTTCCTGTTCTTTTTCTCCTCAAGAAATGACCCAGACAAACATTGCTTTTAAAACTCGAAGAGAGGTCTGCAGGAGACCAAAATTTGTGTCTTCTGAAGATGTGCAGAAGATAAAGAAAGGGTAAATGATGCTCTTTATGTTGTTGTTTTTCTCATATTTCAGAAGTGATTATAGGGCAAAATGGCTGCCAGTGCTGGCAGTAGTTGTGCAAAGAACACAGCTGCTGAGGGAGAAAGCACATCCCTGGCAATGAACAGAGGCTGTATCACAAACTGTTGGCTTGGTGCATCACCTGGCATCTGGGGTACTTGTTACCGCGGGTACTGCGTCCACAGTTGTTACTTAGAAAAGCAAGTGCAAGAGGCCTGTGATGGTGGAGTGGCATCATGCAAAGCCCAGCTCACAGTCTGAGGCCATTTCCCAGTTTCTTCGTGGTTTATCTTGTCATTTTTAAATGCAGGAATTGGCCAAAGGGTGTGCTGCAAATTTGAATGTTCAGAGCAGTAGTAGAATTACTAATTACTTATTTTTCTGTCTGTTTGCACACAGCCAGAGGGATTCTTCTATTCCAAATCAAGCCTGTCCTAGCCACTGGGATCAATCTGCACTGCCTGACTTGGGATACAAGGTATCTTTTTTCTTTCCATACTTGTAATTCTGATGGAAAGGCAGGATTCAAAGCTTAACTGAATCAATTCTAACTGTGTAGATGCTGAAAAGGGACAGGAGTGATTTCTTGGGGGGTGTGCTAAAGATCTTGGTGATCTCCCAAGAACTCCTGAAAAAGGTGCCAAATTCCCTTGAACTTCACCTACATTTTAGCCATTTATCTACATGCAAACCCAAAACTCGCCAAGTTCGAGACAAAAAGATTCACTGTTAAAATTAAAAACTGCCTTACCTTGGTTTCTCAGTGGACCAGTTAAGCAAAGGGCTTTTATGAAGCGTGTATTTCTTCACTAGAAGCTGGACTGAGACCAGACCCTGCAAACCATGAACAGGCTGTCCAGTAATGCTGTCGTGGCTGTTGGTAGATAAAGTTTGGATTGGAAATCTAGGAAAGGAAATCTCTATATCCTCCAGTACTGTCGCATACATCACAGATCTGAGCACAGACCTTGGCCTCCGGGAATGGCAGAAATAAAGAGCTACGGCAATAAAATAAGAGAACATTTGGAGTGATCTCTTCAACAAAACAAACCCACCCACTGTCAGCCCAAAGTGTATGATACTATTTATATTTAGTTTACCAGGGCCAAAATGTGTGGGTGTTTTTTAGCTTACTACCTCCAGCAGTCATTCTGGAAAAGCAGCACAGTTTGTGGAAGTACTACAGGACGGTAGAAAAAAGGCTTTTTTTGTATTAGACTTGTTCTGGTCAGGTCACTGTCACTAATACTAACTCTGCTCCCTCCAAACTCCAAGGGAAGCAGAGCTCACAATGTGATATCACAGAGTACTGTGCTTGTACAGTCACAGACTAATGGAAATCACTGTCAGGGCAGTGATTCTTGCTCTGCCTCGGGAGCTCCTCTCCTTGATAATGGGACAGCAAATGCTCACACTCAGCAGGATTTTCCTTTTCAGGCCTGCAGGTGAAAAACGCTGAAAAAGTTGTGTAGTTATGAAGTATCAGCCTGCACCACCTATGACCCTTTATTAGCAGTGGAAGCATCCTTGGGGAAATGAGGACAACCCCACAAAGTTTTCATAGAAAGGAGAACAGGCTTTGTTTTCTGGAGGCCAACATATTATAAAATAATAGCAGTACCTTTCTTACAGGATTAGGCCTTGTGCCACATGGCTGAGCCTCTGTTTTACCTAAGAAGGTTACAGTTCCTCAGGAAAAGATCACAGAATCACAGAATATACTGGGTTGGAAGGGACCCATCAGGATCATCATTCCAACTCCTGGCCCTGCAAGGGACATCCCCAGAGTCACACCATCTGGAAGATGCAGCATAGCAACAGCAGAAGGACATGGAGCTGCTGGAGTGAGTCCAGAGGAGGACACCAAGATGAACAGAGGGATGCAGAGCTCTGCTGGGAGGAAAGGCTGAGAGAGTTGGAATTGTTCAACTGGAGAAGCTTCAGGGTGACCTAGTTGTGGCCCTCCAGTGCCTGAAGGTGCCCTCAAGAAAGATGGAGAGACTATTTACAAGGGCGTGGAGTGACAGGACAAGGGTGAATGGCTTCACACTGACAGAGAATAAGATTAGATGGGATATTAGGAAGAAATCCTTCCCTGTGAGGGTGGCGAGGCCCTGGCACAGGTTGTCCAGAGAAGCTGTGGCTGCCTCATCCCTGGAATAGATGGGTTCCAAGGCCAGGTTGGATGGGGCTCGGAGCAACCTGGGATAGTGGAAGGTGTCCCTACCCACGGCAGGGGGTGGGACTGGATGAGCTTTAAGGTCCTTTCCAACCCAAACCATTCTCTGATTCTAAATAAAAGATGTGGTACTGAAGTACAGTGACATAATTTTCATCCTGTAGGTGATAGTGGACAGCTTGAACTGTGGTGCCACAGAGTGTGCAGATAATCAGTTTTTGCTCATCCCAGTTCTTTTATGTGTTGTGTTGTAAAGCAGCTTTGGAAAATGCTCCTCTATTGAGATGTGGGAAATTTTGCTCAACCTTATTAAAGCTTTTAAATAAATGCAAAGAAATGGTTCTTTCTTGTGCAGCTGACTTTATTCTTCATCTATAGACTTCCCTATGACAGGTCTCTTCATTAGTAAGTACTTAATGCACAAGCTGGGCATGGTGTCCAGAAAAGCACTTCTTTATGCAGCTGTGAAATACAAGTCCTATTTTATATTCTCTCCAAACTCAGCCTTCTAAAATGTGGAGGTTTTGCCTAGTAGGTCAGGATGTTGGTTTGCTGTCACCCTCCAGGATGGCTCCAGCTTTCCTGCTTAAAACACTTTAGAACGTGGGATGTTGGGCATTTCACTTTATGGCATGTTGAGTCCCCACTTGGCTTGGGCTGCGGTGAAGTGGAAAGTATTATCAGGTGACATCAGTCTGCCAGCATCATGCTTTTGCAGTTTACGGAGATAAACATCAATTCCAGAAGATTAAAGACATGTGTTACTTTGGAGAAAAAATGGGAAATTTATGTATGACATAAGTAAGCAGAAGAGCTCAAATAATGTTTTAATTATATTTTGCATTAACTTTTCCTTGGGAAAAAGTGTGCATTTCTTAACAGATTTTTAAACATGAAAAGGGATAAACAGATAAATAAAAGAATAATAGATTAATACACTTAGTTACCTTCAGGAAAGGAGATGTATTTGCTTAAGCAGGTATTTAGTGTCACATTTGTTTACAATTGTAGCTTCTTTTCTTAGGTCTATATTTCAGTGCAGCTTTCCAAATTCTAACTTTGAAAAGTTAAGGTGCTACAACGCCAGGAGGGTGTATGTACTTTTTGTTTCCGAGCTGAAGCTCCCATAAATGTCTGGTTACAAATGATACTGTTATCTAACATCTTTTGTTCTTAATCAGCTTTAGATATAAAACTGACACTATCTGGAATAATGAGTCAAGTTTTCTTTTTTGTGATTTCTGTTTCACTGAGATTTAAAGTTGCAAATGTCAGCTCTTGGAGATGATAAACCTGTAACTGATGCTTTCAGCATCCTTTCTGAAGAGAGGTGAGGTGTTCTTGCAAAGCAGGAGTGACATACTGATTTACTTATTATTTAATTATTCACATAGTCACTGTCTAAAGCATTACATTACCCTTATAAGCATAGTTTGGGGACCCTTCTGGAAGTGTACCTGCTGTAATTAGGCTTCCACATGTTACGAGCCAGCTGAAGCCTCATGTCTTCTTATGCTTGGTTTGTATTTTACAGGCAGTGGTGATCAGTAGTGTGACCTCTGAATACAACGCAATAAAGCAGCTGTTCCATCAGACTATGAAAACCTACAGCATCCTTAAAATACAGAGGATTCAGAATCCATCCCTCTGGAAGGTGTTTCAGTGGTTAGTATTTGTTTCCTTATCCTTACGGGGAGGAGGTCTCCAAGAACAGGGTGTCCTGTACCTGCTTTCTAGGAAAGAAAGGAGGTTATCCCCTGTGCTTTAACATGACTGCTTATTTCCTTCTCAGGAGCAGTTTCAGGAGTGAAATTAGTGTCTGAGGCCTTTCGTAGAATGCCATGCTCCTGTGGGGAGGTTCTTTTTGCATGGTTCCTTGGAAGAAGGGGAGAAGAGCATGGAGAGAAAGATATGTGTGACACAAAACTGGGATGAGCATACCCACTGGGATGTGGAATAGGGATTGTGTGAGGGATTGAGCAGTAACTGCCTGCTGCACACATGCCCTGTCTGTTTAGAGTATATGAAATGCTAAAAAAGCTAAGGGCTGCCTGGGTCTTTTTGTTCCAGTCAGATTTATTTAAGGTACTTTTGCTGACTGAAGTCAGTACTCACTGAGAAAGAATCCTTGCGTTTGAATTTCATGATCTCTGAGTTCTAGGGCTCCTTTCTGGTTTTCAACATCTGCGTCAGTGATACTGAGCTCTACATAGATGCCAAGCTAGATACCAACAGATTTGAGCTGGGGCTCAACCAGGTTCAAGTTAATTGGGTAGAATATTAAGCTGTTGCATTGCATAGTTGTCTAGTTTAAAACAAGAGTAAGTATTCAAGGACTGTATGGAATTGTAATGGAGTAAAAATACTGCTCAAATAAGTGCTTTCCCCTGCAAAGTGACAGAACCCAGGAAGTTATCTGCTAATGATTGCATAAAACCTTTTCATCTAGCAAGCCACAGGAGACTTCAAAACATGTAATAGTGCATACTTTTTATCCTACTCCAATGAGATAATTAAACTAAGCAGGCAGAATTTAACATTGCCAAGTCCATAGGATCATAGAGTAGTTTGAGCTGGGAGGGACCTTAAAGCTAATCCAGTGCCACCCTCTGCCATGGGCAGGGACACCTCCCACTAGCCCAGGTTGCTCCAAGCCCTGCCCAGCCTGGCCTTGGACACTTCCAGGGATGAGGCAGCTACAGCTTCTCTGGGCAACCCGTGCCAGGGCCTCCCCACCCTCACAGTAAGTTCTCAATGAATAAATTTCAGTCCATTGCTTTTAACTTTTCACTTTGTAATTTTCATGTTGGAAGGATTCTCCTCTCCCCCCAGCCCTGCTTACTTTGTAGCTGATAATTTTCTGAAGAATATTACTGTCTTGTCCACTTCAACAGCTTCTGAAAATCCGAGGGATGTCTGGAGGCTGTGGAATAGTGATAGGAAATACTAGTTGAGCCTTTTGTTGTGATTCCTCTTTTGACCCTGTTCATAGCTTAGTTTGACTCTGGCCTAAATCAGTGAGGTCTGCAGTGGTGAAAGCAGGCTCGGTTTCTCTCCTGCCCGGTCTCCTCAGCGGCACTGATCTCCCCCAGGGGCAGGAGCTCAGGGTGTTGGCACGAAGAACAAGCTGCCTGTAGCTTTCAGCCACCGCAGAAGCACGGAGGCTCCATGGTTAGTGCTGCCTCCACTCCACTGACAGTCAGGGTGGGAAGGAACAGGAGACCTTAAAGCAGCATCAGTAGGACCCTACAGAGGAGCAAAAGGGTGGTACAGTGGAGACTTGTGTCAATGCTTGCTTAAATTCAGAGTAAAGTCAGAATTATCTAGCATTGCTGAGCAGTGGTATCAGTACAGTACTTATCTGGTACTTGTTCAGCATGCTTCTGGTCTGTCTCATCTTCTGAGCTCAGAGGAGAAGGCAGGCTGGAAATCTCATTCAGCTGACATTTACAAGCACATTATAGAGTTGTTTGAGGTTTACTTTTTTTTATTTTTTTTTTTAAAACCTCTTTTTCCCTTTTCTTCCATGGCTCACATTCTCCTCCTCTGCATTTTTGTCAGGCAAAAGGAGAAAATGAAAAGGGAAAATGGAGGAAAGGAAGTGCAGGAAAAGCTCCTGTTCCATGGAACCAACACCTCCTTCATGGAAGCCATCTGCACTCGGAACTTTGACTGGAGAATTTGTGGAAAAAATGGAAGTAACTATGGAATGGGTATGTAGGAAGTGACTTGGTGTGTTAGATGTCTACCCAGGCTCCCCTAATAGTGGAACAATCAAAGTCCTGAAGTCTTTAACTATAGAAGATGGGAAAAAAAAGCTACGAATAGGTATTATGATCTTCCTTCTTCTGAAGAGGGCTGGGATTTGCTTTGTGTGGGGGCAAGTCTTCTCACAAGCTGTCCAGACAATTGATGTAGGGGTTTGCTGTAGATGGGATCTTCTAATGCTTGAGGTCATAATCTGAACTTGCAAGAGAAGTCTTTATGGCAGGGAGCAAGAAGGGTGTGCATTCCCTCAGTGTGATCATGGAAGGTCCTCATGTTTTCTTGTCTGTCCCTCTCATTGTAACACACAATACCTGTAGTGAGCTTATATTTATTGCTTTTTAAAAAATTACTCCTGAAATAGCGAATTCTGAATGGAAATTATATCGTGAAATCCTTTTTCTTGCAAAAATTTTGGTGATATAATGTAACCTGAGTCAGAGGAGTCCTGAAAGTTAGGTCAGATACCTCCTGAAAACCGAGGGGATGCTCAGTTTTTGCTGTCTCTGTGTAGATACTCCTTACAACTACGTTTTCATCTTGTTTTCCAGGAAGTTACTTTGCTAGAGATGCTTCCTATTCCCATGCATACTGCCAGGCTGCGGAGAAAGGAAACATGATGTTCGTGGCTCGTGTTTTGGTTGGAGACTATATTAAAGGGAATGCAGCCTATGTTCGCCCTCCAAGGAAGTCTGCGGATGGGCTTTGGTTTTATGACAGCTGTGTGGATGATGAGTTAAATCCTTCTGTTTTTGTTGTCTTTGAAAAACACCAGATTTACCCAGAGTACATAATAGAGTATAAAGAGGATGAAAAAAAATGTGTTATATCTTAGAGGGATCATGGCAGTTTATTTCCCTCATCTTGTTTTCTGTACTGCAGGTGTTCTCATACTTGGTGACTTCTTTCTTCTTAATACAGTTCTTTGGAATGTTAATCCAAACAAATCTTGCATTGAGGAGGGCTGGCAAAACAGATGTTACACTTGAGACTAACTGCCTTCTCTTCTTCCTCTTTTAAATGAAGCATAGACATTTGGATAACCGTAGCAGGAAAATCAGAATTGTGGGATGGGAAACTGAATGTTATGACTTCTGTGGGCAAATAATTATAAGTGCACTGTCTTAAAAACAGAGAGGATTTCTCTTTATAAACTGTTAGAAGAAAAATTAACAGTACAGTAGTTTTTAAGGAAGCTTTCAGGTTTTTATAGAGATTCTTTTCAGTGCAGAATTCATCTGTTCTTGATCCTCTAATCTGTCATTACTGTAAACAGCTCAGTGTGGGTAAGAATGAAGAGTCTGTTTTCAAAATACTGCTTGTTAATGCTGATACGAGTTTCAAGTTCAAATGGTAAAAAAAGAAAAAGCCTATATTTAGGATATTAATCCACGTCGTTAATTCCTGAGCGGAAAATTTTCATCTGTACAATGGCAGATGGATCAGAAAGTTGTTGGATCAAATTCTTTGTGGAGATCTGCAGTAACTTGTGTTGACCTCTACAAAAAGAGAGCTGAACTGAAGCTGTGAAAGCCACAACCTGTGAGTAAGCAGACACTGAAACTGGGGGTTTGGCTGCAGCTAATGGCATAAGGGTACAAAGGCTGTGTCCCAACGAGCCAGGCTTTGCAGTGGATGTGGCCACGTAGTTTCTCAGTGCGAACATTTGCTCTGCGAATGTGATAGGACAGGAGAAACTTCTTAAGAAGCATCGAGATTTTCTGTCCTATTCGTCTGCGTTAATTTTCGTTTTTCCAGATGTAGGACACAACTGGAAGAGACCGGTTACGTTCTCTCAAGGCCAGTGGTAGAACTGCTGTCCTAAGACACTGTCCACATGTTTTGTTGCCCACGTTGCACTGGGCAATGCGCTGACAAGTGAGGTTCCTTTGTGTTTTGAGGTAGCTGTGGGTGATCCCACATACTGCTTCCCTGACTCTGCTTTGGAGAAACTCGCTTTCTCCACGATGTACAACCCTAACAATGGTGTCTGAGCCCTTTTTTGCAGTTACCTGCTTTTTATTGTTCCCAAAACACCCCACCAGAAACTTGTGCAGAGTTTCCACTGATTTTAATAAGGACTCTGTAAGTTGGCAGAACTGAAGACCCTCTGTGCAAAGACTGCCTCTTATTCAGGCAGTCTAGCTGTTAGGAGGGAAACTGTTGGTGAGGACAGAGGAGCAGTAATTTTTACTTTCAGAAAAGCTTTACAGTAACACCAATAGCCTTCCAGTTTTTTGCATCTGTGATATAAATCTGTCAACCACTCAGAGATTGCAAGTTCCCAAGAGTATGGGAAAAGATAAACCTAGGAAATCTTATTAAAATGACTGTCTTATAACTAAATGAAAACATGTGTCAGTAAAGCATTAAAAGGGGAAGATTTTGCCACTTTTTAAGATCTCTCTCATTTGCCTGTAGAGTTCCTGAATCACTGACTTTGCTATATTTGCAAATAAAATGTGTTTTCAGTCAGTTTTTGCTTGTTAGTGTGCCCTTTGTCTCTATATGTAAACACGGCAGAGAACCAGCTGCTGCCTGTGCTCTGTGTTTTCCTTCCACATGTCTAAACCAGAACTGCACAGATGTGGGTTGGCATTGTAGTGCAGGTGCTTAGCTAAGTACAAAGGAGAGAATAGTCTTGATTCAGGGAGAATATTTCTGGAAATTAACTTCCTAACTAAGATACGTTTAATATTAATGTGGTGGGGTAATTTGCTTGGATTTCATGTAATTGAACAGCTGCTCTGAGCAGTTGTTGAAGTCCTAAAACAAGGGGAAATAATTAAGTGAAGTAGTATCAAAATTACTGGGTTTAATATCTTGAAGTAGTGAGATACTGACTCATTCTAAGGGTGTACTTTTTTAATATCTAGATGATTGGCTTTAAAAGACTCTGAGTGAGGCCCCTCTCAGACACAGCGCTCCCCACACTCTCCTGTAAGCTACAAGGCAGGCCACTAGATGGAGGGTGCCAGCGAGATGCTGACAGCTTAAAATCAGTCCAAATCACAACATGTAGAGGAAGGACAAAGGAAGAAATAGGAATTGCAGTGCTGTTCACATTGTCAAAACTGCTCTGCTGCCAGGGGGTGCTTCTAGTCCCAGTGATGGAAGCGAAGTGGATGCACACTGTTACAGGTTTACGAAATTAAGCTGAATAACACATTTAAAACTTCACATATGTAAAGAATTCATATACTTGCTTGCTCAGTTAAATCCATCTTTGAGTTTATTGATGTAAAGCAGACAAAATTCTCAATTATGTTATATCAAAAGTACTTCAACTGTCATTCTTAAACTTGTGTAGCAATGGATCACATAAACTACACCCTGCGAACACAGCCAGATTCCTCAGGCTTTTGTTCCCTAATCAGATTTGTTATATTCATTGAGTAAAAAGGTCCTGTCTAAAGTCATTGCTTGAAATGCACTGATTAAAAATAAGAGTAAAAATCCAGTGTAATTTTAGTCCAGAGTGAGTCACCCCCAGCCACGGCTGGACAGACAAAGCAGTGATGAAGCTGAAGAACAGTGTAGTCATAAGTCACAAGACTGCACGGAAGAATGCAACCGCTCACCTGGTTTCACAAATTATCATTGCTTTAAAAATAAGCAATTTCTGCCCCAGAGGAGGGCTGGGGGCAGGGCTGGCAGCAAGGCACTTCCACTTCTTGTTCCTCTATGCAGAAACTCCAGGGGCAGTGCAGGGCCAGCTATGGAAGTGCTTTTTTAGGTCAAAAGGAAACAGTGTAGGAAGAGGCTTCTGTGGACCATGGGGAAGAGCCTGAGCTGGGCAGGATGGAAGGGAAGGCATCTGTGGCCAGGAGAGTTTGCAGATGTGGTAGCAAAGCCAGAGCTTGGGCAGTTGAAGAGTGTGGCATTTCTATTCAGGAAGAAGAGGCATTGGTTCAGTTTTGGTTCGAAATACCACCTTTCCCATCATCCCAGATTTCTGGAATACTATTGCAAGGCAATCTGTTAACTTGGTACACTGCAGGAATCCAGAAGCACCAGAACTTGATAGAGGCTCATATTGTGCCTCACTTGCAGCACCAGAGCTTATCAGATCACATGTGCTGGGACAGAGCTTTGCTCTCTTTCCATGGCAGAAGCTCCCTTTCAGTCTTCACCTACTCGGAGAGAGTGTGTGCTTTCACACTGTGTTTAAACACCACCTGGCTAACGTGCAGGGACTTGTAATGAGATGGTAGTGAGGCCTGACTTTCCAAAAGCTCAGATAAGCACAAAGACCCCAGTCCAAAGTACCCTTCAGAGATGGTACTGTTTTTGCTGAAGTCCAGGGTTCTCCTTTTTTTCTCAAAGATTTTAAAGTGCTAAGGGAGTACCCACGTTAGAATAGTCACTATTATCCCTCTTGTCTGTTTTCATCTACATAATAATTTTAGAAAGCTCTGCCATGCTATATCGAGAGGAAAAACCTAACATTTTATGAGAGGGAGTTTAAAAACGTGCACCGGGAAAGAGATCCTGAATGTAGACAGATCCATAATGCCCAAGTCTGTGACTCATTCCTGAATAGACTAGAAACTTAATATGGAATTCATTTCAAGTCTGTATTGGCTCTGACCCCACACCTTCCTCTCAGCTTTGTTTAAAAGCTCCCTTTGAATTACCTGAGCAGTTATTAGTTACTTAACACATGAGCCAAGTAACAAACTGGGCCAGAGAATGACCGAAATCCAGGCACTGTTACTGCATTCTATACAATCAGGGTCAGAGGGAATGTTCAGGAAAATATACCAGAGAAGCAATGCCCTTGGGATGCTTCAGAAAGCTGTGCATTATTAGCAGGTTTTCTTCTTTCTTTGTGGAATCATCTAAGATACAACCTCCTGAAACGCTGTGTCCTTTTTTTTAAGAAAATTGTTTTGTCAGATCTCTGATTCCTGGGAACCTCCCCGAATTCCAGCACAGCACCCCTGCCCTCCCTGCACCCAGACTTTGTGGTAAGCACATTGCTCTCTCACCTGAAGCATGGAGGAAAGCCTTATGCCAAGGAATGGATAGCTGCTGCCTTCCTGATAAGTCGCTCTGTCATTGGGGAATTGGGTCTCACCACATCACGTTCTCTCAGGAGGCACCTGAGAAAAGAGAAGTAGGAGAGAAACAGGACATTCATGGGCACAGCATCAGTTTTCCTGTAAGATCACCAGCAGTGTCCTTGTAAGAGGACATCAGTCCATAAAGACCTGTACTTGAGGCACCGATTTTCCTTACTGGATACACTGGACCTGGGCAGGAATCCCTTTTAGACAGAACATCATTGCTTTCAGCACTGGCAGACTGAAAACGAGCACTCAGAGCTCAGAGGGCACAGAAGCATCATTCTGCTATTGTGCCCAATTGTAATGCTTCAGAGAGACCTCAGGAGGGGAACAGGCAAGGCTTCCTACTGTCCCAAGGATCCATTCCCGAGTGCCCAGGCAGAGCCGTGCACTGTGTTTCAGCAGAACTCAGTGTGGGGGATAAACCACACGGACCGTTCTACCAAGCAGGGCTCCTGTGATCTGCACTGAGCAGAGCACAGCTGGACGTGCCAGAGCACACCTCGTCTGTCCCAGTGCAGATGGCAGCAGCAGGACAGACTGGAGCTGCAGCAGTTCACACAAGTTTAGCAATCCATAATCTACACTCATGAAGAGGTTAAGACAGAACCATTTGAAAATCAACTACCCTTGACCAAATACAGATTATTAATCCAGGTTGCAAGAGTGTACTTTTGGAATTGAAAGCTATTGTACTTTTTATCCTGGTTAAACGCTTCTACATTTCACATAAATGGCTGCATATAATTCTAGCTTTAAATTTATTGGTTTGAGTATACTCATTACTTTTTACATTTAGTAACACTACTACTTCCACAAATATTTTTCAGGAAAACACTCACCTTGCAAGGTTTCGTTTGGCCTGTGATTTAGAATTTAAAGCAGCATGAATCAATAACTGGCTGAAAACATCCCTCTGAAAAAAAGAGTCAGCAAAATACAAAGTAATAAGTAATTTATAATGTATTGCCGGTTACAATGTCTTGTTTACCAAATTATTAAATCCACAGAGAGGAAACATATCAACATTAAATTAAATAGCTAACCCTGCTAGTAAGTGTTTGCAAACCGGATTCAGTCACAAGCACAGTTCAGCTTTCACTTTCTAAGAATGAAATGGTTTTGATTAGGTAAGTGCCCACTGGAGGCTCCTGAAAGGGGATTAAATCATATGAAACAGTCTTTTCTTGTCTCCTTTACCTGGGCATTACTGCCTCCCAGTTGGATTAGTTGATAACGGATTGGGTACAGCAGGTCTACAGCTTTGTCACAATTTCCATTTTCAAACTCTACAAAAGCCTGGCACAGTGGCAACCCCAAACTAGGAGCCAGGGAAAGCTGGTGGTCTTCACAAGGTGCTCTGTAGAATGAAAGAGTGGGTAACTTCCATAAGTCAAAGCATAAATATGTGGTATTTCAGCGCCAGTCTGTCACTGCCTGCAGACAGGTTTTTCTTCTTTTTTAACTGTACAAAGCCTGATGTTTCAGGTCCTTGACTTAGATCATATCCTTTGGTGTGGTTATATTACTTCCACCTTCTTGTTACTCATCCATTAATCAGTTTTCATTCTCCTGAATATACCCACAAAAGGCACAAGCCCAACACCTCCTATTTTTGCAATAAGCAGTTTTGCCTAAAAAAATAAGAAAACGGCAGTTTCTCTTCTGCTGACCTCACCAGAACATGACTGCTTTTTTAACATAGACAAAATGCATCCATCTGGGGTATCATTTATATATTCTAAATTTGTGAGAGATGTAAATTAACCCAGTCATTAATATAATCCCTTCATCTCACTGCCTGTTTTCTCAAATAATGAAATTAAGCTTTATAACAGCTAAAAACATACATCTGTATTATTACAAAAGGCTGAACATGTAGGCAAAAGGAAGCACTGGGTGAAAGGATAAGTAGCATATATGAACACCTGTGTTCATTAAAGCTTCCCTGATGCGCAGTTTTCTACACTTTATATACACTGACATATAAACTTATATAAAAGATATTTGCCATTTCCTACTTTAGTCAAATCAGACATATTTAGCCTTGCTTTGAGTGTTATTTGTTTTTGTAAGTATTCTTAAAAATTACAATGTTCTTAAAAACTACATATAGTCAGGAACAAATAGTGCCAATTTCAGGATCTCCTTCCTACTTTTTAAAGAGGAAGGAATAGATGCTGAAACAGAAGGGAAAAAAAGGGTGGAGGGGGAAAGAAATTGCATTTCAAGCACCTATAAATCAACCCCTTAAAAAATCATGGCAATTTACAGTCATTTAATACATAAGGGAAAGAAATCCCCCCATAATGTGTGATCCCACTGAAAGGAAATAAACAACAACTCTTCAGTTGGTGTCCACGACCTCAAACATAAAAGATTTCTGCTTAACAAGCTGAGAAACCCCTGTAGACGTTAACTCCAAAAATCAGTAATGATACAGATCTCCTAACTGGAGATTGGCCTGCTTAAACCAGATGTGTCCCAGTGACGTGCTAAAGCAGGGGAGAGCACGTTGTAGTGCTTCAGCAAGTCAGAGACATCATCACCCTCAAGCTCAGAGGGCAAATCCGACACTATAACTCCTTTGCTTACTTGGCAAGTTCCTGAAGAGTTGTTAAAAGCTCCTGGGTAGTTTTGTGGTCCTTGGCTCCAAGTGAAGACATCAGGAAGTGCACATCATTGAACAGAAGAATGTGATCTTTGGTGTGCTTCTTCGTGAGCGCAAGAACATCCTTCCACCTGTCTCCAAGCTTTACACCTAAGAGCAAAAAATACTTGCCTCAATAAAAATGCTACATGCAGAAGCATGACTTTGCAATGCACTTTCAGTCACTAAGTATAAAAAGCATTCCTACAGAACTCAAGAAAACACACCCTGACGTGGCAAAATGTGTGCAGCAATGCTCAGCTGCAGCTGTGTTTGGGAGGAGAGTTTATTGACTGTCAGGAGCTTAAAGCCAATATTTTAGATTGCATTATGTGAGCTTCTGACTTTATTATGAGAGTGCTCATAATGTCTTCTTGGAAGTGATGCTCACCATGAGCCATCTGTAGCAACCAAAAGACAGTGTGTGAAGATGGATTTAATAAAAAAAACAATGCATCTTAGTGTTTTAGCAGAACAGTGTGAAAATGATGTCTGCCCATCGTGGCCCCCACCAGGAACTCTAATGCATAAGCATAAGCTTAAAAAGTTAAGGGGAAATGGCACTGAGTTAGGAGAGTACACAAAGCCAAAAGCTTGTATGCACACACTAGCTATTTCAATCAGGATCAAAAAAGAAAGGCAAGGATCTAACTGGAAATTTACTTCAAGAAAGCGCTAGAGCTTTTTAGAGGCTTATGCACTTGATTGCTCAGCCTCAGATCTCCAGGGACAATAGAAGCGAATTTCTCAAAGAAGACTTATGTGACCCATGCTAGCTTGAGCTGACTGCAATACCATACTGGCATGGGAAATGGAAGCTCTTGGGAAGAACAAAGCCTATGGACATTATTAGGAACTTTACATTGATGCTTTTCTCAAGAGCAGAATTTTCTTCTGAAACACTTACGAAGCTTGCTTTGTAATTACATTTAAATACTTCCTCAACATGCAAGGAAGGGGGAGGGGGAAGGGAGAAGGAAAACTGCCTTACAGTTATAAAAAAGAATCCCACCTTCCAGATGGAGCCTGTACAGCATGGAACAGTTATCGACCACATCCAGCATGCTTCCACTCGCCAGGCACCGCGGAGCAATCTGCAATCACAGGGGCTCACAAGCTGGCCAACTGATGTGCTACTGCAAACTTACTCATATTATCAAACTTTTTTTCACAGTACAAGTTTAATTTTACCCTTCTATTGATTCAAAATTACCTGTTTTGTAATAGTCCTAATTGCATTTTTCCTGAATACAGGAATTTGCAATGTTAAACATTCTTATTGCTTTACATGTTTTTCTCAGTAAATATGGAGAGTCACCAAGGTATTTTATTTTTTCCAAAACTGTGTCACAAATATTACTTCACTTTGTCAAGGTTAGTTGATACAAATCCGCCTAGCAGCTTTCTTAATGCTTGTAGTATTTTCACAATCCTCACAACAATGTGTTATCTAATTTGATACTGCTTATTTACAGAGACTGTTTTGAAATCCAGCCAGTGGACTTAGTACCTAACATGCAAAACCAGTTTTTTGTTACTTGACTTTATAAGAAAATTATTTTACACCCTTTTAAAAAGCACGAATAAGAAACATGGACAGAATGGAAACCAGTACCACTGTAGCTCTTTCAAACACTCAAACTATGTAACACATGAGTCCTTGGGGCATTTCACCCAAAACTGTTGAGAAGCTGTTTCCCTAAAAAGCTGTAATGACAGATGTAAACAATATTGTACATGCATCACACACTGTGACAGGTTTCAACCTCACAGAGAAGAAAGAAAGCATGAATCGTGACCTTAAGCATGTTCTCGGTAAAGAAAAAGGCCCCCACTCACATGATTGTCATAAATTGTCAAAGCAGCTTCATATTCACCCTGGAAAAGCAAACGAGAACTGCATGGTTAACATGACATGATCAAAACAAACCAAGTCAAAGAAACCTTGAGGTACTGAAAACAGGAATAGAGTCTAAGCAAAACCTGGATTTACAGGGCAAAATGATCAGTATGTTGAGAGTTTGTTTAAAAATAGGTTCCAATACTGCTACAAGTTATTCATGAAGGAGAAAAAAACAGGTATTGCTTCTCATTCTAGTGTTCCTTTCATGGATTTTTGCAAAAATTAGTGCACCCCACAGTGTATGCAAAGAGGTGGGAGGAAAAACAAATCTAAGCCGCCTTCAAAGAACTTGTGTAGATAGAAGGTGGCAAAATAAACAAACTACTACTGAGAATTATGCTCCTTCTATGCTACTACCACTCAACACAAGCCAGTTACTTTGTCCTCTGAGGAAGGTATGTTGCCTTCTCAAACATGCCACATTTGTCTCCCTATGGAGCTCAACCCCACAAGTGCTAAGCATTAAATTCAATGAAAATTCTGCACTGCAACCTGACAGGTTGGGTAAAATTGCAACCATTTTTGAAGGGTTTCAATAATAAGAATTAGTAACATTAATAACATTGGCAACCCAATTTAGAGCTTACTGCCTCATTTTTATAGTCAGCAAAATTTTGGGCCAGATAATAAGTATCCAATTTGGTAAGACTTTTGTTATTTTTTGTCTGAAACTTAGAGATCCAAGTTCATCTTTCTATCAAATAACTGTTCTAAATGTAATTAGTGAGACTATCTGATCTTCAAATGTGCAGTAATTTCACAATAATATTTCAAAATTCTAACAAAGATCCTGGAACTTTGACAAATGCAATTAAAACTTCTCAAAATATCTGTAGGACTAACTTTAGTTAGTGTGGCATTGTGCTGTTTTATAAAAACAACCCTTTTAAATAGGTGAACCCCCCTGGAAATGTTAGGTCTGCCTTTTAAACAGCGTTAGATGATCTATCTGGACCATAAAACACCTGTATGAAAATATCTCATACCTTTTCAATGAAGTATAAAGCCCAGTGCCAGTAATTGTGGCAAGCAAGCATATCACTGTTCTGAAAAAAAAAAAAAAAAAGAAAGAAAGAAATTATTTACAAAATAACTTCCGTTTTAAACTTATGTAGTCAGATTTTTGTTTCCTTCTTCAGCAAAACTGAGTATTTACTGAGAGACAAAAGAGACAATCAACTGGCCAGGGTACATTTGTCCTTGCAGCTATTCAGGGAGACAACTCAAACCCAAGGCTTCCCCCACATAATTTTCACTCAGATGCCTCAGAATTCACCCTTCCACAGCACTTTTTTTTTTCTTTATAACAAGAGTAAGATTTGTCACATCTAAAATTTAGGCATCTTGTCTGAAGTAACCTGGACAGACAGTGGAGAGAGGAGGATATGTAGGCCTTACGAGGGCCATTCATTCCTAGACACAGAGGATTCACTTCTTAAACACGGGGTTACCTGACTAAATAATGCAAAACCTTTTTATTGCTCCTAAGTTTGAGTTCTGAATAAGATTAAACTGCTAATAAGAAGTGGTCTTGTAGGTAACTGAAATAAATCAATAAAAGCAGGCTTTAGGATCTCAACCACAACAGCTCAGGAGAAAAACAATTGCCATTTTATAATACACTGGCAGAGAGGTCTCCTCTGGTAAGATAATTTGATTTTGTACTGAAATATAACTTAAAAAACATGGCATCTGTTGGGATTTTTTTTTTTTTTGCGGGGAGAGGCTGGAGAAACAAGCAAAGTAAAGTACTCTGTAAAGAAAGCCTGTACAAAACCTCTACTGGGAAGTAGAATGATGAATTAAAAGCAGCAGAAGAAGCACAAACACTGTGGTAGTACAGAAAGCTGATCCTGGTCATTATAAGAAAATAAATAAAAATTTCAAGTTACCAGGCCAAATATAAGCAACTTTAATAAAGTACTTAGACAGACCTGCTTATTTTCATGCATTTATAATGTTCAGTGTCCGTGATGCTTAAGATGAGAGAGGTTGTACAAGAGAAGCAATGATGCACATTATGACATGACAGTGCCAGCTCTTACAAATCTTAATTGCACTGGGTCAGGCATGAAGGTACATTAGGCAGTTCTACTTACTGATCTTGCACTTGATTTTATTTGGATAAAGAGTATAAATCACAGAGATGTGCAACTATTTGAAGCAGCAAGAGTTCAAAAATCAATCCAAAAGTCACTGAGGTTTTCAAGGTATCATCCGAACTGTCAATCCCCTGCATCACTGTTTCATTAAAACTAACATATTAAAGAACAAAATGCTTCCTGGGAAATGACAGATGTGAACTTCAAGCAAGGGTTTTCTGCCTGCACTTCCAATGCTTAACTTAAAAAACCCCAAGTCTTTCTAGTCTCATTATCCAGCCCTGTTCTTTGGGTGAGGTGGAACGGTCAGTTCAGATGACTCTAAGATAGACTCTCGTGGGTTCTAACAATTTCAAACCTCACAGACTTCTGCTCTGAATATAACAAACTTAATCACTGGGAAAGCACATGCTGTCCAACACAGAACTTAAGCTTCATTTGCAGCAAAGGACTGTATGACAGACTAATTAACCTCTTCAATACTCTGAAAGATGGGATCGAACATGTTGGGTATATAAGGTAACCGGTACACAAGAAAGTAATTAGTATGCTAGAAAAGAGACAAAAGCATCATTTCGCTTTACAGTTGATCTCTAAAAACCCTTCCCATCCAAAAGTAAACAAGTATTTTAGGAATCTTCTGAAAGATCTGTCTGTGTCGTTTCCCACCTCATCTTAGGTCTCATGAGGAGATTTAGCCAGGTCCCTCAACTGACTCTCGGTGCTCGTCTCAGTCTAAGCAAGAAGCTTGTGAAAGTATCAGTGATCACTTTACTTTTATAACCATACCATAAATCACATACATAAATCACAAGTTTCACATCTGATGTTTCACCTGTCTGCCATGGCCACGCCTCTATGAGATGTAAAATACCTGCACAGGTCCACCAGGAAAAAGAAACAACATGTGCATGTACAAACCCCACACTTACTGAAAAGCAGTACTTTTTAGGCTATTCCTAGCTAAAGGAAGGCAGAGGACAGACAGACTCGGTATGAATCCTGGCCTACTGACACATTTGCCATTTTTGCAATCTCAGCAGCCATACTAATGATGACTTACAGCGGTCCACAGTATGTGTTCCTCATAACATGCCATTTTTTCCTGCCCCTTGATTAAAAAGCTGCATGGATAATAACAACACCTCAAGTGAGGATTTCTTCTAATATGCAAACTCTGCATTGCTTGTAACACGTTTGCAGATAGGAAGGAATTGCATGCAGAGGACTCAAGAACTTAGCTACAGGAGTTAAAGAAGACCTAGAAGGAGCTTTTCTAGAGATGCCACGAGAATGTTTACCTTCCAGTTGGCTTCTGTTTCCTTCATAAATTCTAAGCCTTTCTTCACATCTGCTTTCATTTCATTTACATGAGCTATAGTATGGACAGACCATGCATCTGTCTGATTTACAGCCAAAGCCTACGAGTGAAAAACAGGAAAACATGATCAACCTTACAAACTTGCAAATACAAACATTTATCACTGCTGATCTACAAACAAGAGACTACTTTTTACTTTCTGCATGTCAAGTACATCCCTGTACCACTCCAACTAACCACAGCCTGGAAGTCTGAGTACTCAGCCAATTCCTCCTCCTTGCTCCAGCAACTCCCACTAGGCTCTAGGCATTTTGCAAGGTTAGTCATAAACCTAGTAAACGTTAAGTGTTAGTTGTGACTTCCAGCAATTTGATGGAAGTTTGTCAAAAACACTCGTTAGGGATTAATTGCATCTGAGACTCCTGTAGGACAGAGCTAATCCTGTGGACTGTAGAAAGTCAAGTATAATTACTATCTTCATAAAAGGAAACAGGCTGGCTAATACTGATGCCCAGGACCATTGTACAGTTAATTGTTCAATAATTCAGGAACAAGCACCTGGGACAAAAAGGGAGGGGGAGCCCAACCAGGATGGATTGCCAAGAGCAGACTACATCGAGGCAATCCAGCATTCTTTAATAGGAGCAAACAGCCAGTCTTACACAGGGGAAATGGCAGATGGGCTGATAGATGGATTTCATAGGGGTGTTCTGGCCCCATCTGACATGGCATGCTCATAAGCAAGTGAGGGAAATACAGTCCAGCTGCAACTGCCATGGTGTGGCAGAAACGTGAGAACAGTTACCAGCAAGTCTCATGAAGCTCCGTGAGCATTTCCTTGCTGAGCTTTATCTCCTTGCTACTTCAACTAACAACTGGGATGACAGAGAGAGTCAGTTCATGGCATTGGCACAAACCACCACCCAGCGAGAGGGACCATGTTTGAGAACTCTAAAACCTTTTAGCACCCAGAGCAGGCAGTTTACCTCACGGGCAACCTCCTCAGCACGGTCAAAAAAGTTTGTTTCCACGAGTCCAAAAGAGTAGTAGCCTTTCACATAGCTAACAAAAGGGGGGAAAACAGCACATATCATGCATTTATAACTAGAGTTAATCCAGGACTGAAAAGACATACTAGAAATAGCATTTGACTCAAAACAGTCCTTACAGTGCAAAGTTACAGTGAGAGTTCAAGCTTGCAGGATAGAGAACTGCTAAGCTAGTTCTCAGAGGAAATGAGTGGCCCAGAGACACCAGCATGGGAAACAGTAACAAGATGCACATCAGAACAGACGTTTCCATTTTTGGATGAGATGGAACCAAGAGCTGCACAGAACAAGTCGCTCATCTCGGTAACAGCTGCAAGATGCTGAATTAGAAAGCTGGAAGTGAGACAGTGCTGTCACCAAAGTTATCTGAGAATCTCAAAGGCAACCTTCTCCACTTTTTCCAGTGTCCGCAAAATCATACATAAAAAATATATATAATAAAATAATAGAAGTACAGGAGAGCACTTTTATGTGAAGTGGCCCTTTAAAACTGGTTATAAATCATGCCCATTAAGCCATAAAGGCCCAATGTAAAGGAAAATCAGGGATGTTATATGCTCTTACACATATGCCTGATACAGTCATTTTAAGAAATATTGAACTGCTACTCTATGTGCAGATTTCTGGATGGCAAACCACCACAAGGTAAGTTTCTGCTTCTCAAAATATGTGTTGGGGTATTGGAGGGACTACTAAAAAGTGTGAGGGATGTTGCACCTGATCATGCATCAAGATAAATACTGTGTTTTTTCATCAATGTTCAATTCATCAATTCACCTGTAATTCAGCTCTCCATGCCTGTAAGTTTCAGGGCAAGGTGTAGTTGCCAGGTTTTTTTACTTCAGAAATGCTTGGCATATGATTGTTCTCTGTTGCTTTACAATTAAGTGGACAACAGCCTAAACTTTTGTAGGATCGTGTCTAGAAAATTCTTAAATGAAACCAGTATATTGTAGTTGAAAAGAACTAAGTTTTAGATTTCTCTGAGTTGAGGTAACACAGCTGGAAAAATGATACTCCTGACACTAGACCCTGTGCCATAAGGGCACCTCACTGCTACATCTGCATTCAGTCTGTATTCTCTGCACTGTTCCTGGAAGAAATAAGGAGCCCAGCTTGTGCTGGATATGGAGGGAAAGCACACTGGTATACAGCAACATGCAAAAATATTCAGAAAGCGTGTGGATCATCTATTCAGCTGTCTCTAAATGTTAAATGTATGTCTTAACTTACAATGTAACACTAACTTTTACATAACATTAAAATCTTTCAAATAATAAAACTGGTCTTAAAAAGATAATTTAAAAAATTATGCCAAATTAGCTTTTATTAACTTTTCACTTGCCAACAGATTCAGATTATCCTGAACTAACTTTTGGAAACTGAAACTTTCAGGACTGAACTACAGAAATTTTTAAAACTGGCCTTCCTGTCAGTCTTGGCTGTAACACCTGGTATTATATATTTCCAAATTTTGTTTCAGAACCGCACTTTGGTATTCCAAGTTACAACTCCTTTCTTCTTTCCACTGATGTGCTCTATGACTCACAATGTGAGCCCCAGGTAAAAAAGTGGATCCATGAAGCCTGAGGAAGTTTTGCCACTGCCCTGGGCAAGGATGCAGTTTTATCCTGTGCGTCACGTGCCACGGGCTGTATTTGACAGCAGTGAGACACAAGCTCCCTTAAGAAAAATCCCTCAACAACAGTGTCAAGAGGGACACTGGAGACACGTTCTGTCTGCGGTCGAGTTTGATTCACTTCTAAGCCCTTGGTCTTTGTCTACACGTCTGATTCCAACAGATCCTTTACTTAGGTGTGTCTGAACTTAAAAACCACAAAGTATGTGCACCACACCAGGTAAAGAGCAATTTTCAAAATTAAGCACGACCCACCTGCTCAGTGGAATATCAGGTGTCCAGAAAGGATAAACCCGGGCAACAGAATCTCGCATCTGTACCTGATATCCCAGGTAGAAATAAGTGTCGTGGGAAAATTTGAGGGCTAGCAGGTCAGTTGGGTGTCTCTGCAGAATCTGTTCCCACAGATCACAAGCTTCTGGAAGCTGGCTAGAAATAAAAAATTATTCCCACTGCCGAAAGAAAGCACACACACCTGCTGCTACTGTTGGTTCTGAGCTCCCACTATGCTGAAAAATAGGAAATTCAACACCAAATGACTTGTTTCTTCCTTGAAGGAATTTTTAGTCTTTTTTAAAGTAATAATGGCATTATCTTTGCTTCACACCGTCTGAGGAATCTTTTGAAAGAAATGTCCTTGGGTTACACCAAGTCACTGTAACACACAAGGAAATGAAAGAAGCTTAAGCCATAAACCTGAAGATTTTCCTACAGGGTTGAACAGTTCTTACAGACATCTACCATAATTAATCTAACTTTATATGTGCAAAGACAGCTTCCCTCTCCTCTAGTGGGAATCAAACCCATAGTGACAGGGCTTCAAGAGCTTCCTCTTTACCTAGATAAAACCATGCTCATCCATTTGTTTGGCAAACAATGAATGGAAGTGAATCAGCCCACACTTTCTGCAGTGCACACAGATCTGTCATATGGAATGAAACCGTGAGCTTCTGCAGCACTTGTGCTACTCTGGTATCTCCCTGTTTTACAGAGGAAATAGGTTTTGACATAGGAAGACAACAGAGAGAAGAAAAGTCTGTTTGTAACTTTGCTCCTGTGCACCTGAGTCTGGACCCTACTGTAGCCAAATACTTCCTTTCCTATTTCTAAACCACATACTCCACTGATGGATCTGTGACAGGTTTAAAACATGGAGTGCTTACTGCTAGGAAATGGTGGCAATAGAGCACTTCACTCCTACAGTGTAGTGTTGCTCACTAACTAGACAGGGTACTTAGAGCCAAGAGAGAAAAGCAGGAACACCTGTGACATCTCACTCCGATCCTTTGCTAGATGTCAGCCAGTATCACACACCTCCCACTTCCAACCACCGCTTCCGCCTGTGGCAGCGAAAACCCGTCAGTCCCTTGCACAGGCTGACAGTGGACTCACCCCCTGGCAAACATGGCCAGCGCTGACACGTGAAGCTTCTCCCGCTCAGTCAGTGGCTGGGACTCAGACAGTGCCACCATCGTTCTCATGGCACGGTCCAGCTCTTTGTCGAGTCGCACGGAGCTTCCAGTGCCAACCAGCTCCAAACCATTAGCGATGACATGTCCCATTGCTACAGAAAACAGCACAGCAGAAGCTGAGCTCTACAGCATCACCTTCATCTCCACATTACACAAGAGGAGCTGAGAATTTTAAGCCAGACTGACTTGGGGTCAGAAATCCAGAAAGTCTCCCAAGCCTAAAGTTCTTAGACGCTTTTCATGAAAAAAAAACCCTCACAAAACCATCCTGCCTGCTCTAGATTCTGAGGAAGCTTCACATTACAGAATTCTACAAGCCATCACCTTGCCCTTGCACAAACAAAGTCAGTTAACTACCAGGACACCAGGTATTACCTAGTACTTCTCATGCTCAGAATTAAAGGTTATACTCACTAAAATTTGGATCCGCTGCTTTTAACTTGGAGAGGCATCCCTCAATACCTCCAAGGCTCTCATCATTGGTCCAGGTTGCATACTGTAAGAGAGACAGACCAAGAGAGGTCTGAGGGTTGAGAAATCTTCTATGACACTGGGCTTCTTTTCTTCCTCCCAGACATTTAAAATTCAAAAATAAGCAAGGCAAATGACTAAAAGACAAACATTGCATTCAGGTAGGTTTAGTACAGTAGGAAAACAGAAAAACTGGAGGGTTTTAAGACAGTTTGGCCACCAGCAGGACCAATGACCCTGGATTTCTGTGTGCTTTTATGTCAGCTGGATGATTTAGCAGTGTCAAGTGTCATGAGCACGTTGGCTGAGGCTTTCACCACAGCATCTGGCACAGCCCTCTGCTATGAGGGTTTCCTGCTGCCACCTAAAAGCTGGACTCCTGTGGTGGCCCGACTTTGAGGCTCTCCCAGCTGACAAGAAATTTAAATGTCAGCTACAGCAAAGGCTGTTTGATGCTCGAGTCCCTGCACATCCCCTTTTCTCACACCTTTCGGTCATACCTGTGTCAGCGCAGCATCGAAGAGCTTACAGGCTTCATTGCTCGTCGTGGACAGGACAAGTCCAGCATCCTGCCAGGCCTGCACAACAAACAAACACACACCTGCTCATTTTACACCCTCGTGTTCCAGGCTACACTGACAGATGTTCAAAGTGATGGGTGTTTTGATGTTTTCATCAACTATGCTGTTTTAAAGAGAAAAGTTGGAAGGACAGTGTGAGCAGACACAACCTTTTGTTCCGTTGCAGTTACATCCCAAGACTCAACTAGTTGGAGCTAGTAGTGAGACTAAGGAAGCAAACAATTATGAAGTGTAATAGAAGATCTTGGTGGGTTACACATCTCATGAGAGAGCCATTCTGACTTCATTACAGCTATTGACCAGTCCCTCTGCTGCAGGCACACCTCGTGAGAAGTAGAAATGAGGTAAAATAAAACTCTGTTCTTTTATAATGGAAATCCATACCTTAAGCAACTTGCAGACCAAACAGCCTGGCAGAGCAAGTCAACCAAGTCACTGGAGTTAACCAGCAGAAAATCTGGACCACAGATTTCTGTGCAAGCCTTACAGAAGTAAGAACATGGGTAACAGATAAGAGCTAAAAAACTAAACAGAACTGGGCTGCCACAGTTTCTAATAAGCTAACATGACTGAGGCACAGCATCTTCTGGCTTTACTTTTACTCCAGTACACAGAATGTAGAGGATAGACACACATCATAAAAACAGACCTGGGGCAAGCCAATTCAGACTTCTCCTAATGGGGGCTTAGTTCTTCCTGATGCTGCAAGAATTCAGCTGGTCTCATTCTACACTTTAATGTATTTCCTGGCTATAATGACCCAACTGTCAAAAATTGCTAGTAACCTGGCAAGGACATCTTTGTTAATATATCCTAAAGTTTTTCCACTGTGATTGGATTAAAGGCTCACATTCCAGCAGCTGGAGCACATGAGGCTTTGAATTACAAGCCTGAAAGAGTAGACCTGAATATAAAATTACAAATTTTCTTTACAATTCACACTATATCCAGAAAAGGAATAAAGCAAAAAGTCGAGCAGGTAGCAAGGTTAGGTTTGCTACTTACAGGCTACCTTCCATGGTGCCCTGCAAATTAGGCCAGGAGCCACCCTCAGCACCAGTCATCAAAAACAAGCTCCATTTGGAGCAGGCTGTGTGCCAGTGCCCATTTTACACAATAGCTTGAGATCCTTGCCCAACAGAAAATGATGTCCTGTTCCGAAAAGATTTGTTAATGCTGATTCACAGGAATGGAAAAGTCTGTGAGCATCAGAACAAACCAGCAGAGCAAGGGTTAGTGCAAAATGGGCCTGCATCCATCCCTAAGGACACTGCTGATCTAGCTGAGGTACATGCTATTTCCAGCCACTCTAGAGAGCCTCTGTCGTGCTACAGCTACACCCTGCACATCTCACTCCTCCAGGGAAGACTCACACTCTAGCAACAGGACGATGGCAGCAAGGCGGCGTCAGAAGGGACGCCACTCCTCTCCCTGTCAGCACACCAGGACAATGGGCTGCAGTGAAGAACCACCTCACAGCAGCTGCTGGCTCCTAAGAGACATAAAAGATGTGCTACAAACCTAATCTGTCACTGTCGACCGAGAACCAGCTATTGCAACTAGAGAGGAGCCAACACTCCCTGTCCTCTGGGTCGTACACAACGGGTCCTGCCCAGACTACTTGGGACACTCATGTCCTAGGGCTTGTCTGCACTCAGGTATCAAACTGTGACTAGGTAAAAATCAGCCTCAAGAATCTATAAAGCAATTACCAGTTCTCCTTCCCACAGAGCCTGCCTTCTGTCACACTGATCTCCCACATCCCTCCTCTCTAACTCCAGAAGAAACCCTTCTTAATGATGCCTCTTGGATGAGAGAGCCATGGCCTTGGCTCTTCTCACTGCTTCTTGGCGAGACCAAAGCCTTGCCCTTTCCCCGCTCTAAGATTAGACTTCTGTCATGAGATCTAGTGACCATTTATTTGTATGTTTTTCCCTGCTAGAATCACAGCTGGCTCTGAGAATTGCGCTCTTTGCATTGGCACCTCTTGAATTCCTTGTGGGGCAGATCCCCAGGGCTCTGGCGATCACGCACCCATCACAGTCTCATGCAATAGTCAAGACTTCTTACTTCACCCGCCCCTGCCTAATCAACCAAAACACAACAATAACAGTTCATCCGGAAGAAAGCACGCAAACGACTAATCAGTAACCAGCACCTGCAGGTCGACATCGGACCCTTGGACTTCAGGCTGGTTTAAAGTTAAGCGAAGACCTGACCCACTTCTGCTGCCCACGGAAAGAGCAGGAGGGTGCCGCGGGACCCCTGACTGTAAACAACACCCAGAGATGTTCAGACACGGCTGCACCCGGCGGAAAGGACGGTGGGCGGGACGGCTCAGCGTCCGCAGCGCTGCCCCTCAGCGCTGCCCTCACCCC
>NW_020884938.1:46211-53462 GCF_003945725.1 Corapipo altera
AGTTCCTCATCCCGCAGCGCTGCCCTCACCGCGCAGTCCCTCACCGCACAGCGCTGCCCTCACCGCGCAGCGCTGCCCTCACCGTGCAGTCCCTCACCCCGCAGCGCTGCCCTCACCCCGCAGTCCCTCACCCCGCAGCGCTGCCGTCACCGTGCAGTCCCTCACCCCGCAGCCCCTCACCCCGCAGTCCCTCACCCCGCAGCCCCTCACCCCGCAGTCCCTCACCCCGCAGCGCTGCCCTCACCGTGCAGTCCCTCACCCCGCAGTCCCTCACCCCGCAGCCCCTCACCCCGCAGTCCCTCGCCCCGCAGTCCCTCGCCCCGCAGCGCTGCCCTCACCGTGCAGTCCCTCACCCCGCAGCCCCTCACCGTGCAGTCCCTCACCCCGCAGCGCTGCCCTCACCCCGCAGTCCCTCACCCCGCAGCGCTGCCCTCACCCTGCAGTCCCTCAGCGCCGCCATGGTCCCTGCACAGCCCCGCGGTCCCTCGCGCTGGGGCCGGGCCCGGCGGGGGCGGGGCCTCGCGCGGGCGGCGAACGTGGACGGTTGGCGCGCGCGGAGCCCTCGCGCCGACGCTGAGGGAGCCCGTGGCCATCACTGGCCCAAAGTCTTCGTTCATTGCTCCGGACCCTCCTCCGGTCCGCGGTGTCCGACCTTATATACCGTTCTCACCGGCTGCGTCCCGGAGGACGTTCCGGTCCTCTCGGGCCCCCGGTCCGGCTGTTGGGCAGCGCCCGTGAGGCCGCGCTCCCCGCGCCCCGTCACCTCTCACCGCGATGGCCGCGCACCTCCTGTTGCTCCTGCAGCTGCTCGCCTGTTGCCCCCGGGGTTCGGGGGCGTCCCGTCCCCGTCTCCAGCCATCCCCCCTGCGGGTCAGCTGCCCGGGCCCTCACGGCCGAGTCTCCCAGCGGCAGGACAATGAGCACAGGGTCTCGTGCCTGTGGAACAGCACCGTGACCCTGCGTTACGGGCCCGGCCCGGGAGCAAGGCCGGAGGTAGAGTGGACAGAGGGGCAGCCGCCACCCCCACCTCGCTGCTTCTGGTACCTGGACTCGGCCTGTGTGAGGAACACCTCGAGCTGGTCAGGCCAGGTGGTGCTGCAGGCAGGACACGCTCCTCTGCCCGGGGCCTCCAGCCTCCTTACGGTGCAATGCTCGTCTGCTTCTTGCGCTGCACCCGAGTGCTTTCACCACAACGTGAGCATCGAGATCTCCGTGCAGGACGTGCGGCTGTTCGTGCTTTGGCCGCAGACACGTCTGATCCGCGTGTGGCAGCCGGTGGAGCTGGGCTGGTGTGCACGCCTCAAGAGTGCCCACTGGCAGTACCGCTTCAGCAGCGGGGGAGGCAGCCCCTCGACCCTTCTCCTTCCCAGCGGCGAGTACCAAGACACACCGCCACCTGCTATCTACCCAACAGCTGCGCTGCAACGGACCTGTGCCACCTACCACAGCTACCGCTTGACTGTGCGCTATGGAAACCACGGGATCCACGTTGCTTCGGTCACTATTGAGCAGATGCCTCAGATAAGCCTCAGCCTCTCCCTCAAGGTGGAGCCCGACTTGCTGCATGTCCTCAGCATTGGCTCCAAGCTCCTTAGTGTTTCTCAGCAGCCCCTTAGCTTGTCCTGGAGGCTTCAGCCCCTGACCACGAGCATACTTGCCTACAGACTGGTGGACACACAGGCTATAGGAGGTTGGCTCCGCTCCTACAGTTCCTTTATGACACCGAGCAACTTCTGTGCCATATCCACACCTCAGAGCAAGAGCGAGATAGTGGTGGCCAGTGTTTACTTTCATGTTGATGGAAAGAGGTTTGAGGAACTGTCAGGAGAACTGCACCTACTCAATGGTACTTTGATCCTAACTGCAGGCAGAGAAACTCCCACCCACATGAACCTTCACCCGGGGAAGACCAACAGCAGCACTTACATTTTCAGGTACAGCCAGGGAACATTTTACACATCTAAAGAAAACAACAGCCCTGTTTCCACAGATTGCCCTAATACACGCACTGTCTTCTACCAATACAAAGAGCTCTCCTACTTACTCACCATAGAGTTTGTGACCTTCCAGGAGTACAAGTTCAATATGTACCTTTATATGAATCAGAAGAGGGCTTTGTTTAGGTCTCTGGCAGAAAGAGACCTTGAAGTACATGTTTTCAGTAGCCGCCCTTCTTTTCTGCAGAACTTTACTTATTTAGTGTGGTTTATCCCCACCCAACATCCGATGCTGCAGTGTGAGTGGACCTTCCATCTGCAGCTCCTTGGAACACAAAAAGACCACGTTGTCCAGAACAGCACATACACATACAGCGATCATGTAAAAAACGCCACACGTTTTGTCCGTCGCTCTGCTTTACCCTTTGACGCAGAGAATTACACGGGGTTTGTGGCAAAGGTGAACTGTACTGGCAGTGCACCTACACCGGCTCTTCTAAGAGTCAGAGTCAACAACTATACTGAAAAAACCATAGAAGCACCAGTGGTTTGCCAGGAAAAAAAGTGTAAGATAACCTTGGTGTGGATTCAGAGAACTGATCGCAGAGCAATTATCCTGTACCGGAAAAGGGGAGAATCTTTTTACCTCTTTGTCAGATTGCTCGTAGCATGCCAGACTGCTATATCTGTGAAGCCCTTTTGGCGCATCTATCCTGTTAGGGACACAAAAACTGCACCGGACTGGTCAAAACCAATGAACAGTTCTGCCTTTTTTGGCATAGAAATGATACATTTAACTGTTCCCAGTAATACTTTAGATTATGGGTTGTATCTGTTTTATTTCACTGTTGAGGTAATGCCGATGACCACCAGAGAAATCCTCAGGGGGCAAGACAGAATTTATGTTCAGATCGAGAGAGCTAATCTAATGGCAAATATTTCAGGAGGTGACTTCCGCATGGTGGGTTTTTCTGAAAGCTGGACTCTTGATGGCTCTGCATCCTCTGATCCTGATTCACAGGAAGGATCAATCTCATTTACTTGGTACTGCACTAGAGATTTGAGAGACTATAATACCATGAAATTCAGGCCAGAAAACAAATGCCATCCATCCCAGAAGGATTTGCGCTGGTTAACACCCTCAGGTCCCATTCAAAGAATGGCACCTGAATCCCTCCCAGGAAGAAGCATATACTACTTTCGCCTAGTGATTCAAAAGGGCAGAAGGATAAGCCATGCTGATCAAGTGGTAGAGGTGGAGGCTGGCCCCCCACTCCATCTGAACGTGGCATGCATTGAAAACTGTGGTAGCACTTTAATTCCAACGGAGAGATTTGCCTTGTCTGGTAAATGCTTAAACTGTAAACCAATCAACAAGCCAGTCTACTACTGGTCCCTTTTGTCAGGCAGCGGTAGAGAAATTAGCTTTGACTGGTCTTCCAAAACATCAACGGGGAGGTCTGGGGCTTACATGTCTATACATGCTCTGACTTTCACAAGGGCTACATCTCCATCCTACACACTTCACTTAAGAGTAAGTACCTGGGATGGTAGGACCTCAGTCTACAGTAGAAAATTTAGGGTAAATACTCCTCCTCGGGCCGGCAGGTGTAGCTTGAACCCACGTCGGGGTATAGCCTTTCTGACAAAATTTGTGGTTAAATGCAAGGGATTTTCTGGCAGCAATTTACCTCTGACATATAAAGTGATAGTAGCTTCCAACGTACCCGAAACTACCAAAGTAACTTCTGTGGTGGAAAACACATTTGGCACAATTCTGTACTTTGGTTCTGAGCCTAAAAGTCCTCTATCTTTTCTCCCACCTGGAGCGCCCTCTCACAGAAACACCTTGACAATTTATGTTCAAGTCCGTGATTCCCTTGGGGCGTTTACCCAAGTGACTTTGCATACCTCCATCCGGAAGCCAGCAAACCCTCAATTACTCCCCGCTGTGTTTCATGAACTGCTGGCCTCAGCAAGCAGCTTAAGCACAGCTGGTCCAAAGGCTGGGGATAATCTTAGAGCTGGTTATTTGGCTTACCTGGCAGCCTCAATCTTAAACTATGTTAAAACCGTACCAACTCCCCAGCTCCCACAGGCTAAGCTTCGGGAAACCCTGATTAAAACAGCCCTGAATATTTCGGTTAAGAGCATTATGGGAGTCAATCAAGTAGTGGCTGTTCTTGCTGCAGTCACAGAGGAAGTTGATGAAGTGAACATTAGGTCACAAGGCCTCGCCATTGCAAAACTGAGAGAAGTAACAGGAATTCTGAAGATAGAGAGAAATCAGATCCATTGGTCTGAGGAAGCAGAAATTCAGACCAGTGGAATACTAAGATGCTTGTCCAACATCCTGAGATCTGATCTTACGGATCTCAAGAATGTCAGTGCAGATGGAATTGAACAAGTCTTGTCCATCATGGAAGGTGTAACAGAGGTAGCTTTCCGGGGCAAAGTCCCTGGAGAAATAGAAACTTTAATGGAAACGAAAGACTGGAATATCACTCTGAAGAAAGATGAAGCCTGGAACACTGCAAATGCTTTCCCTACCAGCGACACCTGCAGAAATTGCTTTTATCCAACACTGAAAAAAGGAAATGTTTCAGGGTTTGCTCAGGATACTGTGTTTTCCACTGCCATTTTTGAGTTTGATAAGACCCCCTTCCCTTGGTTAGGTTACACAGCAGAAATCAGAACAATGGTCTTGGGGTTTAAAATGGCAGAGACTAAGGCTAATGGGGATCTAGTTGGGATCGTGCCTGAAAGAGCAGACGTTTTTCTTGCCAGGAAAGGTAATGGATCTACAACTTTTCCATTAATAATGGGACCCGATACAACAGAATCTTACACAACTGGAGGATTTCGTTTTGAGGTCAGCAGGAATACCACGAGCATATACTTCCAGATCACAACAAAACTAAAAGCTACTTTCAAGGTGAAAATATTTACAGGTGCCAATGTCACTCAAGCTCAGCCCACAGCCTTGTTTACTGCTTCTCACAACACGTCAACAGTTGCCAGTGGAAATGAGACAGCCAGTGCTGAGTGTAGCATTAAGGGTCCCTATATTGTCTGTCTCCCAAAGTCACTGCTGACAGCCATAGCTCAGGCAAACGGCACAGACAGGCAGAACATCTCCATTGTCCTGGAGACACACTATGTTGTAAGGTACCCGAACCGGAGACTGGTGGGCATATACATTTTTAATGACCGGTGCCTGTTTCTGGACGGGGTTGGAAGCCCGTGGAGCAGAGACACATGCAAGGTTGGCTCCAAGACCGACTGGCAGAAGGTACACTGTGCCTGCAACACGGTGCAGAAGCTCAGGAGCGTGTCAGCCCAAACTGCAACGAACATCAAGTTCCTGGCAGCCAAAGTAGTAGTTCTTCCCAACACAGTAGATCTAGGAAGAAACCTGATAGCACACATACCTAGAAACCCACTGACCCTCATAACAGTGGCCTCTATTTTTGCTGTCTACTTTCTTTTGTGCATCTGGGCCATAATAAAAGACAGAGCTGAGAAGGAGATCAAATACATTATGGTCCTGCCAGACAATAGCCCCTCTGATGAAGGGAGCTATTTGGTCACTTTGTATACAGGCAGTCGCTGTAATGCTGGAACCAAAGCAGCTGTCGCTCTGCAGCTCATCGGCGAGGATGGCAAGAGTAAATTCCGTTGTTTATGGCACCACCCTTCTCCAGCTTTCCAGCGAGGAAGCACTGATTGCTTTCTGATAACCACTAAGAAAGACTTGGGAGACATTCATTCCTTCAGGGTCAGGCTTAATAACGATGGCTCATCTCCAAGCTGGTTCTTAAGCAGAGCTGAAATTGAGAACACATCCACCAGGAAGGCCTGGTCCTTTATGTGCAGAAAATGGCTTTCTTGTGCCAAGGATGATCCCCCACAAGAGTGGAAATTTTCTGTCACAGACCCCAGAACACCCCTACCCAGAATCGACTATTTTCTTATTAACTTTAACAAGAGGATGATAGACTACCATCTGTGGTTCTCAATTTTTGCTCCCACTGTCACTGGTGCTTTCACCAGATTCCAAAGGTTGTCTACGTGTTTAGCAGTAATATTATTCAACTTGCTTGTTAACATTATGTTCTTTAACGCTGATAAGATTGAAGAATCTCCAATATACCTGAGGTATTTGAGATCAATAGCAGTAGGAATTGAATGTGCTTTGCTTACAATCCCCGTGGAAATGCTAATAATTGCCTTATTTAAGTATTCCCAGAAGGAACCTACTCCTGTAGTGACTAAGATGTACCCAGAGGCCAAGCCTGAGTTCTGGAATAATTGCGTACTACCTGAAAAAGTTGCAAATGTCATTGAAACAGAGGAGCAGATGATTGATGCAAAATCCCCTCCAGGGGCTACATCCTCCCGGAGGAGGTCAAAGTCCAGTAGTTATGCAGGAGGGAGCATCTTTCTGAAGCGAAGGAAATCATTAAGCAGTACCATCAGGGAACTTCGTAAGACCCCGGCCACAGAGCCTGTTCTTTGGTGGTGGTGTGTGCCTGTCTCATGGGCACTGGTTGGAGTTATAACTATCCTGTCCTCGTTTTTCATTGTGTTGTACGGCCTGTCCTATGGCTACCAGACTTCACGGGAGTGGCTTATTGCGTCTGGAGCCTCCTTCCTTCAGAACGTGTTTCTCCATTCAATTTTGAAATCAGTGCTTTTCTCGGCTCTGAGCACAACGCGCCCAAGATATTGTGAAGACATCACCTGGGTTACCCAGGAAAAGGAGGTGGAGATAAACGTGGCTGAAGGAGCTAAGAGAGCTGGTGAGAAGACAGGTGCACGTTAAACCCACTGAAGTCAGAGGGACCAGGCAGCAGAAGCCTCTGGAAACATGCTGAAAAGGGCAAAAATTAAAATAAAGGCATTTCTTTTCATGCAAGTTATCATCAATCATCCTGTCATTTTATCAGTGCTATTAACAACGGCTTCGACTGCAGCCAAGCCCTGAGCAGAAGTTTCTTTCAGAAAACTTCCCTCACCCCCGTTTTCTTACTAAGCAGGACTCTGCCCTTGGGCCGAGCAAGTATCCCGGGCCCGACAGTGCCAGTGTGTTCCCACGGGAAACCCGGGGCCGAGCAACGGGCGCACAGCGCCTTCTGCCACCTCGACCCCCGACCCCGCACACAGTCCCCCCCCCCCGCACACAGTCCCGTTCCCTCTCGCGCACAGTTCCCCCCGCACACAGTCCCCCCCCCGCACACAGTCCCGTTCCCTCCCGCGCACAGTTCCCCCCGCACACAGTCCCGTTCCCTCCCGCACACAGTCCCCCCCCCGC
>NW_020884938.1:53472-139652 GCF_003945725.1 Corapipo altera
ACAGTTCCCCCCGCACACAGTCCCGTTCCCTCCCGCACACAGTTCCCCCCCCGCACACAGTCCCGTTCCCTCCCGCACACAGTCCCGTTCCCCCCCGCACAGAGTCCCCCCCCCGCACACAGTTCCGCCCCGCACGGTTCCCCCAGCGCCCTCTGCCGCCCGCCCGGGGCCGGAGCAGCGGCGGCCGCGCGCGAACCCGGAACGGACTTGGTGGGCGCCGCGCGCCGGCACGTGCCGGGGGGAACGGGGAACGGGAACCGGGAGGGAGCCAGGGAGGAACTGGGAACGGGGGGAGGGGAACCAGGGGGGAACCGGAGCCGGGGGAACACCGGGAACGGCGGGGGGAGGGGGAGCTGCGGGAACCGGAAACGGGAACCGGTAAGGGAGCCCGGGAGAAACTGGGAACCGGGAGCCGAGGAGGGAACCGCAGAACGGGAGCCGGGGGTGGGGGGAAAGGAAACTGCGGAGGGAGGGGGACCCAGGGAGGGAACCGGGAACTGGGCGGGGGGAATCAGGGGTGAGAAACTGGCGGCTGGAGGGAGACCCGGGAACCGGGAGGGGGCGAACCACCTGCTGACCAGGGCACTGCTTGACGGGACACACACTCGGGATTCCGGGGCCAGAGGCCAAGCTGGAATATGATTTCTTTTTTTTTTCTTGGTGAGGGGTTTGATATAAAGTATATTGCTAGTTTAATTGGGTGTAGTGGCCACAGAGTGCTTTTTCTGAGGAGCTTCGCAAGTTGAGGTTTGAGCTACAGGATAGAGCCTCAAAGGGGCTGGTGAGAGGATTCCAGAGAAGCTCAGAGCTGTTTGAGGACACAGCTCTTGGAGATCCACAAAGAAGGAGCTTTAAGGAGTCTGGAGAACTTAGAGGAAACCCTTGTTTCCTGCCATATGTGGACAATTCCAGTATGAGGCTGCACTTGAACAAAGTGGTGTAGGGGTCACAGCTTTGGGTTTACAGGACCACAGAGCCATGGAAACAATCAGGACTCACTTTGAAAAGTGAGGGGGAGTAGGAAGTTTGCAAGATGTATAAGAGATGAGGTACCACCGCCTCCCTCTAAATCTGCTCTGAGAACCCAAATACATACCTCCATATTTCAGTGATGCTAGAAATGGTCTCTCTGGTTAGAGAGGTAAATCATGTGGCTTCCTTTCACACTTCATCCAGATTTGCTCTCTGAGACACATGGGTTGGTAGGAGTCTCTATAAACACTGCAAAATGCCTTCAGAACAAAGCCAGTTGTGCCTTGGGTGTGATGGACCAAATAATCTCTTAAGCTGTCTTCCAACTCTAGGCACCTATGAGCCAGAGTTGGATCTGTGTACTAGTAGTTAGTAAGGATATATAACTATATCCTTGCAATTAAAATGTATGGTTTATATAAACAGAATTTAAGACCTTGATGCTTCCGGATCTCATGCCAAAAATGTTTCCCTCCTGCCTTAATATCTCACATAAACAACAGGCAAAGTAGCTGTTATAATGGGAGCATTACATGAAATGTTCTCTTACTTTGTGACTTGCCTCAGAGTCTGTGATCTCTACAAACATGACAAGGTTACATCAAGAACCTGATGAAGGCTCCCCTAAAAGTTTTATTCCACGCAGATGTAGCAATCTGGTGTTGTTTAGACCAAAGATTTTAGTTTGATGATACTTGTATGAAAATACTTGGATTCTGCTGTTAAAGTAACTTGGAATGGAGACGTGCTCCACAGGCTTGTTGAGATGCCAAGCTCTCTAGCCTGTGCATTGCCTTTGCACTGGTCTGTTTGCTACATCTGTTTTTGCTGGCACAAAAATCAATATATATATATAAAAAAGCTGTAAAGAGCCCCAGAACTTCCAATAGATAAGCACACACCTGAGATTTGGATTAAGAAAGGAATTAGTTACCTTTGTGGTTGCAATGGTTTGGCTTCTTTGTTCTTTGCTCCAGGCCAGGATAAAGCAAGAAAGGATCAGCAGATGTTTCATTATATTCCTTTTCTCAATACCTGGTGAAAGCATTCTCACAACATTTTACTGCCCATCTAACACCTGAACCACTGCGTCCTTTAAAATCTCCTTTTCATTGCAGGCCATAGTAACTTTGCACTACACCTTCTTCCCCACCTGGTCATTTGTTTTGTCATAACTTTCCTAACATTAGTGAAGTTATTACTCACCAACCACACTTTGGGCCACGTGCAGAAAGGTAGCACACACTCAAATCTGTCACACACATCAGTATTCTTAAGCCTTACCTAGAGCTGTAGCCTGTAGAGCTGCTTGTCTGTGTTACTCCTCTCTTTCTTCTGGCACACCCTGTTCAGCCATTCCCTACACCTGTTGAAGAAACATGCTCCCTTTCACATCTGCAACCACCTAGAATGTTTGTCCTGCTGCCACAGGGAAGCCACGGAGGCTGTTGTTGAACAGCAAGGCTCGGGGCCTGCTCTGTGACCCATAGTTAGAGGGGAGCCTGCAGGGATCAGCCTGTTCCTTCTGAGCTGAGACAGCACAGCAATACCAGCACAACCCCCCCGCCCAAAGGGAAAAGTTGCTGCGATAAGTCAAGGTTAAATTCGATCTTTGGGAGAGGGAATAAGGATAAAATTCCAAATGGCCACGCTTGGTGCCATTACATTCCTGGGCTAATTTACACTGAAACCAGGGTAAGTCACCTCAAAGGAAGAGCAGGGAGGCAGCCAACAGGTGACCTGAACATGCCTTCAGGGCAGTAGCATGAGGGAACTGGAGGGAGAGAGTTGTTCCCCTGGGGATTAACTGGCAAGTAAGAAGGTTCTGCTGTTTCATCTGCTACCTGAGCAATTAGGCAACAGATCGTTTTTCTGAAGAAGGCAAGTGCATTCCTGATGTATTTAAATTTCCATCACACCAAATGCTGGCATGTACCAGGCTATGAACTCAGTGGCTCCTGCCCTTCTGCTAGAGAGCACTCCTTCCTGCAGAAAATCAAGCTGTGATTATTTTAATAGGTCATTGTTATCAACAGTGGATACTGCAGGAAAATCTTGGCAGGTAAAAGAAACAAGGATTTGATTGGAGAGGATTAAAGGTGTGTCAATGTTGGTTTTATCTGACACCCTTTCAAATTAAAGTCTGGTTTTGTTTACAGGCACTTTGTTTCTTGTGTAGTTTCTCTAGTTTATCAGTGACTCAGAAATACATGAGTCTCCTCCCCTGGAGAGGGGCTTAACTTATGCATTGTAAAGACTTGTGCTGATGAGGTTTGAAGCAATGAAAATCAGATTACTTATCTGTGCCGCTACTTTGCCACTGGCTCTGACAATTTAATGGTGATTTATTATTTCTGGCATGCCTTCCAGGCCTCTTAGCAGAGTACTCCAAGCAGAACTGCTCTGAAGTCTTCAGGAGTCTCAAGAGAACTGCACTGAGAGCCATTTCCCCACATCCATATCAGGTATCAGTTGCAGACAGCATGGAGAAACAGAGCACTATCTAACCCATGCCTTTCTTTCACTGCAGTCATTTCCTTACTATGGCCCTGAAATCTGTGTGCTTCACCCTTGGCCATGACATGTGGGCCAACTCGCAGATGTCCTGCAGCATTCTGGGCTTGACTTGGCAGGTTTCTGCTTGCTGGTTCAGTGATTGCTCCATAACCCAGCACGTGTGGGTAACTCTGCTCTCCGGAAGAGCTGGGCATGTGCTTAAAGCAAGGATGTGTTCAAGTACCTTGTGGCTTCCAGTCAAAGTGGAAAAAATTGGGCAGGATTCAGTTCTAAACAAGATGATGTAAAAGACCTGTTCAGCACATGTCAGCCAGTAAGACTTTTGACATTCCTGCTTCAGGAATTTCCAAGGAAGAGAGAGGAAGCCAGTGGTGGCACTGGTGATGATTTGGATCACTTGTGGTCATGAATTCGCCTGTCCTTGTTATGAAGGGATTAGTGCCCTAGACTTTCTCCTCAAGAGATCCTTTATCCTGCTCTGGTTTGCTAGAGGGAAACGAGTGCTCATTCATGCTTCGTGTGCCTGGGGGGGACACAGACCCCTCATGACAGCTGTCACCTCAGGCATCTTGCTAAGATGGTGTGTAGGGCCAAACCAAGGACCTGCTGTTGTGATAAGCCAACGCCTGTCTTGACTATGGGTTTATGACATAAAGACACGGTTCTTTAAGATAAAGCAAATGAGCTTTTTGGAAGTGACCCTTTGTGAAAGAGTGCGTCTTGGGACTTGTCTGCTGGGTGGGTTAGACTAAAGGGGTGAAGCACATGCAAAAACTGAAAGCTTAATACACTTGCCATTAGATATCTTTCTTCAGAAGGAGAATGCTTCACTTTGTTGTACAGCAAACTTAACTTCTGAGTGGGAGCATTCGCTCTGAAATCTGTACGTTCATTAACCTCATACCTTTAGTGACCTTAACTTTCCCAAGTGCTCATGTGTAGACAAGCTCTCAGGACAAATGATGTTCCCAGTGAAATAAAACTTGGTACAGCTGATACCAGTGACTTGTAAGCTGGGAACAAACTGGAAAGCATCATAAATTCATCTGTGCCTTGCAGGCAGGATCATATGCTTTTCAACTGGCATAGCCAAAAATCTGTTTGTACATAGATATCATTCCTTCCCAGTGGTAGTCATTGAACAGATTCTGTTCTACATGCCAATGGTCTATAAGAGAGCAGGTGTTTCTATATCTAACGCACTTCTGCTCTGAACCCATGGCTGTTATTTTGACTTGGGATCAGGACACATTCATTCCGAAGTCTATGATCCTCGCTGCCATAAATACTTTTTGGTTGTTGTTGTGGTGGTGGTGGTTCTTAGCATTTTGCATTATTTTAAAGAAAAGATCACCATTATATTCTACTCTGTTTGATTCAAGTGACTTTCCATACTCTACTTCTGTGGGGTTCATGATTTCCCCTTTTTAAAAAAGACTGATTACAAAAAATTGCACACAAGTGTTGATCTGAATCTAGTTCAGATGGGTGGGTGTCTTGGTATTGCTACTGACTACCTACAGAAAAGGTAGAGTTAGGTATGTCAGGGGGACTTAACCTGGTACTCCTGAAATGCAGGCTTCTAAGCTGAGTTTGTATATAGTTTGAAGAATCTAAATTTAATATACAGAGAGAAATAAGTAGCATATGCATGCCTTATAACTAAATGAAAAATCTGCAAGCACTTCAAAAAATTCCCTCATGCATCCCAGTGAGGTGGGGAAAACACATGATATTCAAGGGTCATATCACTTGTGAAAAAATGTCGTTTCCTAAGGTATTCACAAGGCAGATTCACTTACCAAACCAGTGTCCAGCCCCATTTGTGTTACCTTTGAAGAACTCTCTGCATTACTGAAATGCCAGGAATGGCAGTGGAAAGGCTGGTGGTAAAGGAATGATGGGGTAAGGGAGATGATTTCCAAAATGAAATCTCAGGGTTTAAAAGGCTAAGACTTTCTGAACTGGGTGTCTCTTGTGAAGCCTCTGTCACCTCTGAGGGTCTCCCTGCTCGTCTGGAACATTAGATGACAAGTAGTCACAACTCTGCTTCACCTTGCCCCTAATTCACCTTAGCAGCATATGTCTCCAAGGATTCAGTTTCACCCTGCTGGGTGGGCAGAAATAGCAGCTTACTGTCACCAAAGGGGGGATGTACAGGTCCCTCAGCTGAGCCCTGCCTTTCTGCTGGTGGTGCAATTTTGCCTCTTACCTTGTGCTACTGTTGGCAGCTGTTGGATTCCTCTGCAAGCCAATTTAGTTCCCTAGAGAAAGAGAAGGGAAAAAAAGACATTAAAAGAAGAAAAAAAAATTTTTTTTTATTTGTTATTACGTTAGTAACTAGTGTGATGTAGTAAGATTGAAATCATGGACCAAGGTGTTGGATGTTGTATACCAGCTGCCCACTCTCTGTGTTTTGGGATGTTTCAGTTTTACCTCTGGTTCCAGTCTGTAGACTGCATGGCCACCAGCTGGGCATTCAGGTTGGTGTGTGTTAGGTGTGCTTCTGGAGCACATCTTTTGGTTTTATTTTGTCTGAAACTGTCTGGTTTGTGTGCTCTAAGACTGCTCAGCGATGCAAAGCCAGTGTGGTAAGGAGGGACAGTCAGGCAATTTGTTCCTAAAGAAAACCCCTGAGCTGAGCTAAAGCACAGAGATGTGGCCTTAGTGGATTGAATCAGCTCTGCAGGGAAGGGGGAGTGGGAATGAGCTGCTGTCCTTTGGCAGGCTGTGTATGTGCTCAGCTGTGAGCACACACGACCTGCCTGCTGAGATACTGCCCAAATCTGAGTTCCTAGTGCTTACCTTCTTCAGCTTGAGGGCAGCTCCACTTCACTTAGAAAAGCTGATGAGTTGGCAGCAGAACACTGTATGCCATGCAAAGTGTGAGGGCTTTTAGCTAAAAGCTGTAGTTTTCTTGATGATTGCAAGGTGAGTGCGTCTGTACAAGAAAGTGGTGCAGGTGAGGGATGATACCCGGTTTGCAAACAAGCAACCACACTTCATTCATGGATTGGTGCAATTTTTGGGCAGGCACATGTTTAGCTGTGCTTGACAGCATTGTGTATACATAGCAAAATCGATCCTAAAAGCCTACTCGTCACACCCTGCTTTTGGAAAAGCTCAGGGTGTGACTCTCAGCTGATATTAGTGCTATTTGTGAAGGGTCAGCTCCCAAATGTAAATCAACGGCCACGATTTTAAACAAGTAATCTGTAAGCACCAAAGCTGATGAAGCACGAATTCCTGTGTTTTCTACCTGGGGACTGATAGCCTCTGCAGGGAGGGCCTGCAGTCTGCCAGAAGGAGGGACTATAGCTTTCCTGTGTGCACAATCTCTCTCTGTAGAAATATGGGGGCATCCTTCATAAGGATAAAGCAGAGTCTTCCCCTTCTGCCTGTTTTCATAAAAATTAGAGGACCTAAAGCTTTCGAAAGGTACCTGCTCCTCTGTCCTGTGTGGCTTGAGTGGGCCAACACTTTATCTAGGTGCTTCATTTCCATGGGAAGCCAGACAAGAACAGGGAGCCAGGGGTAAGCTTCCAAAACTCTTATTTGAAGGTGAACCAGAAGCAAAGAAAAACACACAGTAAATCATTGCAACTCCTGCCTTTCTGGTACCTGCCTCTTGAGCATGGTCCCAAACCCTTTCATGGCTCCCAGTCTGCAGTTTGAGGGAGGGGACAGGCATTGCAGAGCTGGATTGGGATTCTGCACAGCAGCAGACAGGGAGTCGTGTGCTGAGAAGCACTTAGGGAGTATAGATCTCATTCCAGATCAAAGCCTTGTGCTTTGCCACCTAAATTCTTTCATAGATCAGGTTCCAAGTTAATAGGTGAACCTTATGTTTACGCTCCCAGGCTGGAATTTATAGACCTATCTAGCGAATTTGAAAATTTAACTGGGATGTGGGAAACCAGCTTGATTTGGGAGAAAAGACTTTCTAATCAAGGTTTGCAATAATCAGTTTTTAACTGGATTTTAGTGTGCATAGCCAGATGTCTCAGGTCATTTTAATCTCCTTACAGGCATGCTGCCAGCTAAAAGGTTTTTTGTGTTTCTTGTAGGTAGCTTAAAGATGGATGCTCCTAAAGAAGCTCAGCCTACAGGAGAGTTCGAGTGTCAGCTCTGTGGGTTAACAGCTCCCTACACGTACTACGGGCCGAGGCCGCCAAACTCACGCTCTGTCATGTGAGTGCACTCTGGGGTCACAGACCCCATTGCTGCTGCCAGCAGCACTTTCTTGCTGTAATACTGTTGACTGCCAGCCTAGTACTTCTGGGAATAGCCCTTTCGTCACAATAGCCTCCCTCAGCTGGGCAATACATACACACAGCATGAATGAAATATGTATGCTAAAAACACTTTTTAAGAGCCATTTGACACAACCTGGAGTTAGAACAGCAGTGCTTTTTTGCATGAGTTAGACAATCCCTTGTCACATTGTATGGCATTAAAATGTGTGGATATATAGTATGTATTTACATTTTCAGGGACTGAAGCCTTTTCCACCTCTGCTAAGTAGGGTTAGCTTAACTAGAAACTATGCAGTTATAACTGGGTCTGCAGACATTAAAGTCCCCATAAAATAAAGCACTTTGCTTTAAATGCATGAGTAGCTTGGTGGAGGCCATCTTGGTCAATGAACCCGTCAGGTAAACATGGTCAGGAGCTCACTGGGACTGGAAGTCAGGCATGTACTCAGCATTTCACCCCAATAAAACCACTCAGTGTATTACAGAATGGAAACAGCTGTTGATGACCTGCTTGGGCTGTTTTCCTTGGGCAGCTGTATTTTTATAATTTCAAATCCCACAGTGCTGCTGGTTTTTTCCTCCTCTGCTCAGCAGAGCAATGGCTCACCTTTGATCAGGTCCATTCCTAAAGAGTCTGAGTTGAAGCTGAATGTGAATCTTAACTTTAGGTTATCCAAGCTCAGCATTAACATCTCAGCTTTATTTGGGTTGCTCAGATGCCAAAAGCAAAAGAATAATGCTGAAGCATATCACTTCTCTACAGGCTTATAAGAAACAGCTTCACACCCCATCTCTCTTGGCTGGCTTCCTGGCTTACTCACACATCCCAAAAGCAGTGCTGCAGGAAACCTGTGCTGGATGGGAGGGCTTGTGCAGTGGCCAGGGCTCTGCATGGTGAGGGCTACGTTAGGGCTGTGAACCTTGCAAGGGGAGCTTTGCACACGTAATCCAGCCTTTGTGTCCCAGGAGACTTGCTGACAAAGTGATCTGATGTGTTAAGATGCCTGATCTTTCCCAATAGTGGAAGGCTCTGGCCATACCATTTTTTCTTTGAGTGGGCAGGAAAAGGAGAGAGGAACGCGCTCGTGGGCACACACATACCTGTGTGTGTGTGTGCATAGGCAGGAGAAGGTAGTACGAGTTAACAGGATACCTTTTATCCATATCACTACCAGAATCCAAGTTTGACTTAAGCCCAAGAGTAAGCCGGCCTTGCTGGGTGCCCTGTGCAGACAGACACCCAACTGACTTCTGTAATATTTTGCCTGGAGCTCCCAGGAAGAGTAAGGCCGTAGTGTTTCCCAAGCAGGTTGCCAAATCATTAATAAATCCACTCCCTTAATACCCTGGAGCAACCAGTACAGTCTGTGACATAAAGTAAGCACACTGCGGGTGATTGCAAGGCTCTCTGGCAGTAGCTCCTGCTTTCAAGAGGTGGGAACCTTAGTTTTAGAGCAGTGCCATACCTAAGAGCAGTAAAACCTTTGTATTTCGTACTCACGTGCATGCAGCTTGGGAAGAGAACCTCTCATTGAAAGCTGTGCAGCTGAAACGGGAACTTGACAAAGTACTGGAGTTGGCCGTGCAGAGGAGTGCCTGCCATAAAAAGGAAGAGAAACAATTACTTTAAGGTAGAGCATTCAGAAAAACTTAGTAAGGTGACATTGAGAGGCTCACCAATTGCCCTAATTTTGGAAGACAGAAAGTGCAGTATAGGACTGAAGGCAGCTGCAGCATTGAAGAGAAAAGGAGCTGTAGAGCTGCTCCACTGCCTCATGTACAACAGCAGGCTGAGCAAATCAAGTACAAAGGGCTGATAACTTTTCAGCCTCCACAATTTCTCCCTCTTAACTGTCCCCTCCTGTGAAATCTACCCTCAAAAGCTTGAAATTGTTCTTTTACAGGGTTTTGGAAGAAGCCTATGTCATGAAGGATCCTTTCACCCCTGACAAGGACAAATTCCTCATCCTTGGCTCTCATTGCAGTTTGTGTAGCAGATCAGTGTGTGTTGGTACAGTAAGTAACAAGCAAAACAAGTTGCTTCAATCTTTTCTTTTTGTTTCAGTCCCAGTGACCTGTTAGAGAAAGATCAATCAGCAAAAACCCAAACAGCCTATTTTTAAGGCAAGCCATTCCCCCTTGTCCTCCCACTGCATGTATGTTAATTGTACATAATTGTATATTCTTGTGGATTCTGCCCGTGCTGTGCCATGCTCACTCTCTGAAGAAGAACTGAATTAAGAGTAGCAGCTGGTAGGCAACCTTAAAATGTCAGGTTTAGCCTTCCTTTTTAACAGCAGAGGCAACACAGACACATTTTGGACAAACCTGAGCACATTTAGCAATTTTCATTCCCAAATGAAATGTCTTGAATTTATGAAGGATTCAACAGATATTTCCAAGTGTGGCAGTTCAATCTGTCAGAAATACAGCATTTCAGCCTCTCAGGATCTTTGCACACAGTGTGCTTTTGTGAATGTAGGTGGGTCTTTTTCTTGTCTTGGTTTCAGTTAACCCAGGCCATGGCAATGCATAGAAGACACTTGCAGTGAGCCAAATGGAAGCCTCTTCCAATCTTTTTAACAGTCCTGCTTATTTTGCCTATTGGGGAAATATGTCAGTCATTTACTGCTTGTTATCTGAGTTTTCAAGATTCCCTTGATGGTATCACTGCATGTAAAACCTTGATTGTAAATAATTGAGAATAAATTTCTTACCCAACTGGCCAGGCCAGATAGTGAATCACACATATGACTATGGTTTCAAAATGTATTTAGCAATACTGCTTAGGTAACATTGAAAGAGATCTGCAGAAATGATAATTAGTGCTTGAAACACCCACACCACAAAGTAAGTAAACACATTCTATTCCTCTTTCACGTAGGGGAAAATTAAAAGTCCAGAGAAGTAAAAACTTATCCAAGGCAATAGAGAGAGACAAAGTTAGGATAATGTCTCTGTGGATTGGTTTTGGTTCCTGCTTATGCTTGACCCAAGTAGATCAACTCAGCCCTGGGCTGAGTGTTTCTACAACATTACAATATAAGAATTGAAGCTGAAGAAAATCATGCTTTCTTGGACCTCTTTGGCAAAGAAGCTGGACCAGTTGGAAAGGTTTTAGTGACAGGTTGCTTTCAATTTTATGGAAATTCAAAACAGTGCTAGGCTAACATGTGACAAAATAAAGACTTTTGTGACCTTAGATTTGGCAAAGGGACTGGATTTATATTCTAGCTTTTGTATCTAAGGAGGCTCAGATACAGATCAGATTTTAGGCTTTTCATGAGACAGCCCATGCTAGCAGAAGTGTATTTCCTTACAGTTGCTGTGCCAATAAAAGTCACAACTTAGCAACTGTTCTATATAGTGCTCATAAACTCACATCTTCAGATATCCTCTGAAGTTTCACTCAGTTAATTTACTCCAGTCATCTTGCAGCATGTATCACCCTGCTCAACCAACCAATCTTTTATCACAGTGCACTGGTAAGTGCCATTAGTTCTGGTCTGACTGGGAATAATTCTAATGACTATCTGTAATGTCTTAAAACCCGTTTAACCCCACAAAAAGGAAGAGAATAAAAAAGCTTTTGAAAGTCCTTGGGCAGGTTGAGTGCCCTTCTTCCTATTTCCCTTTCAGAAAAGGGGAGACAAAATTATATAATCTGACCATGTTAGTAATTTAAAACAGTTATTTCTGTTTTATTGCAATGCCTACTAAAGGTAGGAAAAGAGATGGTTTTAAGGGAAGAAAGGAGGAAGGGGAGCAAGTTTCATCCCTTATTGTTCACCTCAGCAGAAGGTGACTAACCACTGACCTTGGTCAAGAGTGTAGGTATTAAGTGATAAATGTAATACTACAGCTACTTTCCACTCAGCTTCCAGTCATGCAGGGTCAGTCCTGGACACGGACAGGCAGAACCATTCCTTTACATAGTGTGGTAAAGATACCATCCCTGTATACATTACTTTCAGACATGATTCATGTCAAAACAGAAATAAACTCCGGCAGCATGCTTTGGCACCTCAGTTTCGCCTGAATTGGACTATTAAGTTTGAAATTTCAATGGCTCCCTCCTGCCTTGGTCATGGAAAGAGGAAAACGTATTAAAGAATCATCCAATTAAACACAGAACTGCATCAGGATAATGGTATAAAACAAGGGCTTGACTCTACGTAGTGAGTTTAATTCATAGGGCATTAAAAGAAGAGTTAGGACTGAGAGAGGAGGACTGAGGGTACGTGGACCCAGCACTCAGGTGTGCAATGGTTCATAGTCACGATGTGCCTAAGTCCCGTCGGCCAAAATCAGCACCAGCTAGCAATTCTTTTCAGCCAAAAGAATGCAAGTTGAGCCCCTGTGTTTCCTGCGAGGAGCTGCATCTTAACTTTGGAGATCCCACCTGCAGGATGGGGGAACAGCCTCTCCCCTCTCTGCCATGGCCCAGGGGCCACCACTGGGAGCCTTGAGCTTACCCGGGGGCAGGGGGGCTGCAACGCAGACAACAATAGCAGGACCAACTCAAACCTAATCTCCCTTTTCAACTGGCAGCTTAACGTATTAAGGATAGCAAAAGACAAAAACCAATAGGCTCTGGAGGTTGTGTAACTGAAATCCAGTTTCAGGGCTTTTCAGAGACGAAGGCCTCACACTAGTTCCTGCATATGAAGGGGCCTTGCACCAGTGCAGAAAAGGACAACAGATGAAAGAAGTTGCTCCTCAAGCTTCCAAGTCACGTGGAAGCAGGCTGATTGTGATTTTGATATAATTACCAGCTGAATCTGCTGCTAAAGTCCAGATAGTGACATAGGAAACAAAAGCAAGGACAGAAACACAGGAATAGCCAAGCCAAGCTCCCAGAAGAAAGCCAGCTACAAATGACCATGGCAAGGGAAAAACTTTGCTATTTAGATAAGACCCAGGGAATCCATTTCTCCCCAGAAGATGTCCAGATCTATCTAAAATGATGTCTTTATTCATGCTTAAATCCCCAAGAATAATCCATCAGTAACACCAGCTCCAGCTTACCCATGAAATCCTATTTGGAATTTGGTGATCAGCACGTCAGGAGAACCATGGACGTCAGTCTCGCTGCAGGGCAAAGGAATAATACATTAATAAGCTTCTCTTCTAGTTGTTCAAACTCTATGCTGCACATAGATTAAAATATTCCATAGGTTTTGCTTCTCCCCATTCAGCAACTAACATCTGGTGACAGCTCCTGGGTGAAAAATAAATACTGGGTCTGTAGCACTTGCTGACAACCAAACCAGCTGTGAACGGAGCCTCTCTGGTCGTAGTGTCATTCCAAGGACAGTGAAAATACCTTCTGTGTGCACAGCAGCTGTTATACTTTGCCATAAAGAGTTCAGAGAAGAGGTTTTAACCAGTGAGTACATTCACTGAGGGTAAAGGTGGGTAATGGATGAAATCTCATTTGAGTTGTCTCAGCTGAGTGGAATTCATGTAGCTATTCTGGGTATTGGACACCTCTGTGACATTGATATAATAGTGATACTTTTTAGTGTTCTCCTAGGACAGTTCAGGCGCACGGATTAACAGAAGGAAGAGTAGTTTTTGGGGAGTTATGGAGAAGTGGCAGCTAAGGTCTCTGAGAGCCCACAGCCCCCTGCGTACCTACTTGGTGCTTGTGATGGCCTCCAGGCCATTTTTGTGGAGAGTGGTGAGGAAGAGAGTGCTGAGACTGCAAGTTTCACATACCAGTGCAGGAATTTGGAAGACCCTCCCAGAAGGGAGAAATCTTCATAAGCCAAGATTTAGCTTTAGAGGAAAACTTTGCTGTTTTGGTAAAACCAAAATATAATGGAATCCATTACATCTTTATTCATGCCTAACTCTCCAAGAGTAATCTATCAGCAACAGCAGCAACAGCTTACCCAAGAAATCCTATTTGGAATTCAGTCCTCAGGCCAGGAAATGCATGGATGATGCTGGAAGGACAAGGCAGCCAAAGGAGATGTGTTGCTGTTCCCTGCAGCAGGGAGCTGGTAGAGGTCACTTTAATAGGAGCAGTGGGACAGTTGATTTGGTTAGTGCTTATTTCAGGCCCAGGTTTTATTTTTCACCCAGTTAGCTCTAACCAGATCTTAGAATTATTAAGAAAAATTGCTGAAATATTCCAGCCTAGAAGAAGAATTAATTTTAGAAGAATTCTAAATATAAATGTAGTTTAATGAGACTAGAACTTAAGCATTTCTATTTTGTGTATCCTGCTAATAATGGTGTGGGGTTTTTTTACAGGAATGTAGTCTGTTCTACTCCAAAAGGTTCTGTCTCCCCTGTGTGAAGGAAAACATAAAGGCCTTTCCTTTGGAAATACAAGAAGACATGGATAAAAGGAAGCCCCAGCAGAAATCCTCCAAAAAAACACATACAAAACATAAATCCTGAAGGACCAAGAGTGACAGTTCTTTGGCTGGGGTTTCTCCTCTCTGTTCAGAGACTATCATATTGCTCCTTTTAAAGAAGTGACCTTCATCAGCTCACTACTACTGAACAGAGCCCCACATTTCCTTACCCTGGGTTGCAGCATCACCGCGCAGCAGCCGCAGGGCCAGCGGATCGGCTCCCAGGGGTGCAGGAGCTGGGAAGGAAGGCAGACGAGCCTGCTGTCACCATGGAAAGTGCTTGGAGTGAAAAACCAAACAGCAGAGGAACCAGGTCCAGTTCTACACATTTGCTACTTTGATGCTTTGTGTTGTTCTTGACACTCCTACAGTGTTATGAAAATCTGAGACACATTTAACTGGCTTAGTTCAGGATACATCCAAGAAAGTCACTATACACCAGTCGTTATCTGGCAGTGCTGTGCTGGCAAGACTACAGTAGGCAGGGAATTTAGAGCTTTAAGTCTAAAATAAAACTCTCACGAGAAAATGTCACTGATACCCATAGAAATACCTGAATTTTTCAATATGATAATTTTGATACTATCGTAGCATTGAGACTCCTGAAGGTCGGTGCTCCTATAATAAAATACCAATAAAAATACTTACAAGTCCCTTGCACTTGCAGTCACTCAACCTTCAGGTCTGTGTCAGGACAGCAACCGGGGAGGACCCTGAACACATCAAGTTTATGCTTTACAATAAAGGTGGCTTCCTTTTCACTTTCACATCAGTTAATCTGGACATAGAAGAGTTCCATTAATAAACTCAATTCTTTCTGAACTGGGCAATTAAACTGCACCTAAAATAGGGATGTCAGAAACAGTTTCAGTTAAAAAAAAGAGTAAAAAGATGTTACAGAAACAGCAGTTTCTTTAGCTCAAAAGTTAGCTTCTCAGTTATCTGTTTTGACTGTCTTAAAAGATGATTGAGGTGGCTTTTACGTTAAACCACAGTCACACACCCTAAGGATATGTTTAGAAAGCTCCCTAATCACAAAATCACCTTTTTTACTCAAGTTTTTGTTGGTCATTGGTTCAGAACCTGTTACTGCATTGGTTAACATCTCTTTTTTTTTCAACTCATCCATACATATAATTTGTCATAGGACAAAATCTAAACCTGATCATTTTAGTAGAATGAACATGTCTCTGTTAAAAGAAGTCATCATTATTTCAATGAGTTATTTTTAGGTATTAGGACATTTGAGTGTCCTAAAATCTTTCTTTTTTCTGGACTTAGTATTTTGGTGTCCTCTGTTAAAGACTGGAATTTCTTGCAGTGACTAGAGGAGCAATAATGGACCTATTAGTAGCCTTTTTAAGCTCTAAGTGCTTTAAGACATAAAATATATATATGTCTCTAATTGTGGGGAAAAAAGATCCATGTTAGAAGTCAACATTTCAGATACCTTTTTGCAGTGGGTTCCTTTCCTGGAAATAAAAGATTAGCACAGAACATTAAATTCACTTTTAAAAATACTTTATTTTTCTTACAACCATTAAGGCAAAACCGTATTTCAAATTAAGGTTGTTTACATTCAGTCTGAAAGGATTACTTTTTTTAAAGCACATAGGTTCCTACCAGTCTCTATACAAACACTGTGAATTCAACCTCTTATTTTTAAAGAAGACAAAAAAAATCAGAATGTAAAAAAGAAAAAAAATGTTTAGTTCAAGTTTTTTCATCCTAGATCAGTAGGCTGGTAAGGTTTGAGAAGTGTCATTGTATTTAGCTAAATGTAACTTTTACATTCACAAGTGCAAGATACATTTTCTTTCCTAAAAATCCCTGTGAGACCAGAGCTTTCATTTGTCCTTGGAAGTGTCATTTGCATTGTTCTGACAGAGAGAAACTTGGGAACTTGGCTTGAATTAGTGGTTTTTGCTGGGAAACAAGCATTCCATGAGAATTAGCTTTGACTACTCCATGCAAGAAATGTCTGCTCTTTCTAAGTTCTGTGTTTACTGTAATTAAATGTACCCAAACCTCTAAAAACAGGTGACTGGAAACAGTGAGCTGGTTGGTGGATTTTTTTCCTCTTTAATATTGCTATTTTGATTTAATGAAACACTCATTAGCTCTAGAGATTAGGGTTTGGCAGCATTACAACACTGTGCTTTTTCTGTGTCATACCAGCTAACAGACCAGTTAAGATGTGTGAGGGGGCCTTAACATCGTGACGTAATTAAGCTGTGGTGTTGCATTCCTAAAGAAAATTCTGAGCAAGTAGGAAACAGCAGGAGCCACACAGGATGCAGCTCACCCCAGAAGCTCCTAAGCCAGACTTTGTCCAGCTGCCAAGGGGGAGTTCTTGTGCAAACACATCCTGCTGGAACGCTGATTACATTGGTTATCGCCACAGAGGCAACCGAAGCCACGGATGTTGCTCCTCTCCTGGGGGCCAAGGCACTGTGTCCCGTGGGGACGTGCTGTGTGGGGACAGCGCTGTGTGACGTGTGGGTGAGTCACCCCCGGGGTGTGGAGCCCTGCAGCACATCTCAGACGGGCTGAGGACGCCGCGCTCCAGGCGGCACGACGGCAACACGACGGCAACACGCTGCTCGTGTGCTGCCAGTATGTCCGTGGGTCAGGATTCTCCACCCTGCCAATCTCTTTTCTTTCAAGTGTAAAGAATGCCATGAAACTCCGTGCTCTGAGCATAAGGCTGGTGTCCTTACCACGATAGGGATTACGGTACCTGCATATCCAACCTGAGAAAATATACCAGAATACTGAAAAACAACTTCAAGTACCTTTTGCTTGATCTTGCAGTCCTTACTAAAGGTCCAGCCTGTAATCAGAGTAGTCTCTTTCATGCATGCTGCCTATCCCCTGGCAGAGGCAGCTCATCTGGAACTGAGGTCCTTGCAATAGGAATTCTGTATTGAAACATCCTCGCAATGGAATCTGACAAGATCAACTGACACAATCGGTGAAGGAGCTCAAGGAAAAAAAACCACCCCAGCTTCAGAAGCAGAAAAAAGATTAAAAAACCTCTGTAAGTACACTGGAGAAAAGAAAGGAGGAAACACCCTTCCTTCGGGTGGGCTCAGTTACAGCGGGTCAGTGTCCCAGTGTACAGCAGTGGCTCCATCAGTACCTGTCACACGGTGTTCCTCGCTGCCAGCGGGACTGAGGGAGTGAGCACTGGGAATCCAGTAGAGCTTTGACAGACATTACACAAACGCCTCAGGAGACAACACACCTCTACGGTGACACTGATCAGGTGAATATGTCAAGCTGCAGCAATTTGAGGAAATCAAATTTTCTGTTACAAATAAAAGGCAGGAAGTCCAAAGGATTGCTAGAGCACTTGTAACAGATTGTGCTTGTGGTAACTGCTGTGTTTGGATTACAGCAAGATAAAAAGTAGATACCTTTGAAAGGTACCTTTGTCCCTGTATCTCATTTCCTCAGCAGCATGCTGTAGGCAGAGACTGGCACACCTGCATCACAAGACACAGAATCCCCACGAGCAGACTCCGAATTCAGTTCTATTTAAAATCCTACAGGAACGCTCCCATAGGAAAGCCAATAGTGGCATTTCAGCATTGTGTTTTGCACTGCCAAATCATAGGTTTGAAAATGCATGTACCAAAGCTGCAGCTCACCGTCAGGGCAGGGGGCAGGGAATAATCCTGAGCACACATTGTCACTGCCAGTGAGCTCAGAAAACAGTTCCTCAGAAAACACCAGCACTGGCACACCGAGTGCAGCTTTTTTTTAGCTCTTTTCAGACTTCAAAGGAAAACGAGCTACCAGGCTGCAAAGCAAAGATTAATTCAGTTCTACAAACTACCTTTTGTATTGGTGAACTCAAGTTAAAAACCTTGATTTTGGGATTACAGCTCTTCCTCAACTAGACTTGCTTTTATTAAAATCAAATAAAAGGAAGTCTATGTTCTATGTGAAAATGTATTTTAAATTTTTGTTACAACTGTCAACACCAAACACTGGTAACTTGCAGAATTTGTGATGGTTCTTCACAAACGATACAGCAATAAAGACCAGACAGGAATAAATAGCAATTTGTCTTTGACTTCAGCCTCTTCATCCTTAGCCCATAGAAGTAAATATTTCCTCACTGTACAAAAGGGTTCACAAGATAAAGTATGTAACAAATATTTAAATTAAATAATTTACAAATTTTTCTTTAAACACCTCCGTAATTAATTTAGTCAAACTTTATACCTTGCAATTATATTCTTGTATTTTACAAACTGAAACATGAAGAAATGGTATTACATTAAATTAAAAAAATCCCACAAAGTCAATAATCTGAGATCAAACCCACATATAATTTAAATCTCTGGTGGTAAAAGAAGGGTAATAAAGCTGAATAAACCTAGATACAAAAATTATATGCAACCAATTATCAGGAAAGCACTTGAGATATAAGCAAGCACCAGATACCACGCTCCACCAGATCCAACACTTCCTAAAGGACGAGGGGTTTCTGGGAAGGACCGTTATTTGTAAGACCTTGTGACTGAACAGTATCACAACAGCTGCAAATGCATTTGTGAAGTGCAGTTGCAGATTTTCAGCTCAGTCCCGGGGAGCTTTCCAGGAGGGACAGAGTTGAACTGTTCCTCTGCAGCCACGGCAGGACCTTCCTCAGGGGCCCTGCCTGAGGTGGTGCCCGAGTCAGTCCAGGTTCCCCATCAGGAAGGAAGAGGAAATCCAAATTCAATCATATGTGCCCCAGCTCTCGTGATGAATAAATCTCCCCGAGTTTCAGCAGTTTGAATAAACAAACAAATGTTTAGATGCTTATTATAAGCTCTTTGATGTGCAGCCCTGTGCCAGCTCTCTCATGAGAACGGGCTTAGTGCAGCCGCTGGTATTTCCGAAATCTGTGCAGGACAGAAACAATGCAAAACTCTGCTCTCTGGCAACACTTCAGCTCTGAACCAAAGCTCAAAGGCACATGGAAATGGCAATTAAATACGAAATGTGGTTTCTTTAAATGCTACAAAAGATGTAGTTTCTGTAAGTGGAAACTTTCCTACGACGTGCCAATTTGTGTTTAAAACAAAAGTGGGATTTGAAGTTTAAAATGGTACAAAGTAACTGATTTTTTAAAACAGCACCTTTAAAGAAAATATTTCAGAAGGAGAGAAGAACAAACATCAGATTTCCCTAATACTTGGCACAAAACGTTCCTTTTTTTCCTTCTCCTCTGTCAGAGTACCCCAATAAATAAATAAATAACCCCCCAAACAACCCTCAAAAATGAGTAAGCTGTAGGTTTGCTGAAAACTTATGTCATACCATTGTCTCTCAGGATATTTCTCTATCCATCTGCTGTCTCTTGGCTTAAGCTGTGGTGCCTGGTTGCTAACCCGAGCTCTTCTGTGCTATGACAGTAAAACAAGTTATGTTGGTAAGAATCTGATCAAAACTGTACCTTACAAGACAGTAATTCTTTAATACATTTTAAATCCTAAAATCTGATTACTTTATTTCCCTCCATAGAAGGGGTATTTTAAAATACTAGATGATCTGTACATAGGGCAGATGCTGAAGTAATAGACCAGAAATAGATCTCAGACTAGTTCAGATTCCAAACTTTAAAAAAAAGGACACAAATTGAGTAATGTTAAAATCTGCTTGGCCAAAGCCTGCTGCAGACACCTCCTGAAGGAGCAAATGCAATTCCTTAGAAGTGTAATGTAGAAATGAAGAACTTCTTTTGGCCATTAATGCTCAGGAAGGGAATTGTGTACCCTGTGTCACTCTTTAAAGTGACTGTGGGAATGTGCACAGGGCAGCAGCGTGGGCAGTGGAACCCACCCAGAATTTTAGGCTGTGTTAACATCTTGTTCATATTTCTGTAATTCAGAGATGTGTTCTTTCTTTTTTTTTTTCCTCAACAAAGGTCTGCAATTTAATTTAAAACAGAATTAAAACTTTAGTGTCCAAGGAACTAGTCAAACATTGCTTGGTGGTTTTCAAATAACAAAAAAATTATGTGCTTTTCTAATGCTGATAATAGGACCCTGTAACAAGCAGCTGCTAAGACAGCTAAATGTCAAGTCTTGAACTGAGTTATTCTGTTTTCAATTCTTTATAGCTTTGCTGAGAATTTAAGTATTCTTAAATTATTAAGTTTTATTATTATTATTTAAATGATTAAATTTTCCACGTTTTTCAAGTGTTTCACTACAGTGTTTTAGCCACCTTTGAGAACAAGAGCAGAAAGAATAGTTGTTGGCCACACTGACTGCGTCTGGTCTTCCTGAGGACCTTCAGTACACCCAGACTATGGAACACAACTTTGAAATTTGCCCTTTGCAAAAATCAGAGCTTTGTGGGAAAAAAATTTCAAGTTACCCTTTTTTTTTTTTTTTTTAGAAGATAAACTTAACAGCTGGCTGCTAGAGTTTCAGTATGCCAGCCCAGAATGGCTGATATTTTGACAATTTTTTGCATTAGCAATATTGCATATCAATTATTTCCACACAGGATGTTGTAGGCCTAGACCCCATAGCTCCTCAGTGCAACGGGGCTGACTGGGAGGATGAAGCAGCAGCTTAGCTGAAATCCTGCCTGTGTGTCTGAGGGCACTCTGCCTGCTGCTCTGAGACACAAAAGGCAGCCCTTTTCCCATCCACGGGTTCCTGGCAAGGCCAACGGCCTCTCAATGGAGCGTTTGAGGCCTGTTCTTCATGCTGCCGGTTGGCAACAGCCAAGGGGAGGAAGTTTTGTGCACATACATTTACTCTTCCTCTCCTGCCCTAGATGGTCACAAAATTTGAGGCCTATGCTTCAGTATTTTACACTAAATATACCTGACCCTAAAGCCTCTGCTCATGACCCTCTCCCAGATAAACCCCAAGTTGCCTTTAAGCCTGCAATTTATCCAGTGTCCATAGGCCTGGACAGAAACAAGCATTGCCACTGAGACAGGGATCACACTGTGATGTTCTCACTTCATCAGTCTCACTCAATTCTTGCAGTGAAGACTCTGGTGTCTCCAAATGTGTACAATTAAACAAATACAAAGTGTCCTCCTGTGCCACTGAAAGCTCAACTGTAGTGAAAATGCTCAGGTTGACTCCTGAGACCTTGGCGCTATGAAACAGAAAGTAAAATTAGGAAATAATAATGTGCAGTTACCATATCAAAGAAACAAAAAGGAACAGAAATAGCAGTGCCTTGCATGCAGCTGTCACTTCTGGGCAGTACTGTCTGAGGAAAGAGCCCTTAAAGAAATGAGGCCATTTCCTTATGGCTTATTTTGTATGAGGAGTAAGGTACAATTGTAAAAATCAGAGTTTATCTTAGGAACACGATAGACTTACTCTCAGCTGTGCTGTCTTTCCTATTATTACACAGTTCAACACCTACAGACACTGTTCTTGGTAATATTGTCACCTTATCCCCGAGGACAAAACAACGGAGCAAATGCTTGTATCAACAAGGCCTAAGAAGGAATAGAAAGTAATATATCCAGGTGGATAATTGGAAAAAATGACGCAGTGTATTCATCAGAAAAGCAAACAGGTCCAAACAACTATAATACACTTGTCAAGGAGAAGGTGCTTTTTCTGTCTAATCATTCCTTCACAGTCAGCAGGAATCGCTGTAGCAGAATGCTGTGAAGGTGAAATTCTTTTTTTTTCTGGGCTAGGATCAGATTTTTCAATCTCTCCAAAACTCTTGCTAATTCAAAAGAGTATTTCTAATTCAAAACTGCATCTTGAGCTGTAACAAGTTCTCCAAAATATACAGGGTATATGACACATTTTACCTCAGGGACATTTCCACATTTCCTTAAAACACTTCCGAAAAAAAGAGTTCCATCACTTTATCACGTTTACTCTTCAAAGAAACACCCATTGGAGCAGCTCTGCAGTATTTTAGATAACTATTTGGATTTCGTTTCATTTCATAAAAGAACCAACTTTTAAACATGCTAATCCTAAGGTATGCCAAGGTAAAACTATGTGAAGCTGCGCATCATCTAATGGAATTAAAGCAGCAGTGGATCAAAGGTCTTTCCAATCTTTAAGAAGTGTATGGACAGTAATATCCAGCCATTTGGTACACTTAGACTAGGAAAAGGTGTTAGCTGGTTTCAGTAATTACCATTAGGCAAAAGTGCATCGTCTTTCTGATTGTGTATACACCTGGAGGGAGATGGCTGAATTTGTTATATTAATTCTAAAATGACTAAGCCAAGAGGAAATAAAATTTTGTTCATTTCTGTTACTTAATATTCTGATTTATTACACAAATATGTATTCCTTACCAATCTTCAAATTTCCAAATAAAAGAACCATTGTAAGACACTTCATTGAGCACTCTGACCAGAACTTTTTTGCAGAACTCTTTCAAAAGAAGGCAAAAGATCCCAAACCAAAAGAATTGTAACACTCCAGTTCCCCAGTCTTAGATTTTTCCTGCTCTGGGCTGAGTGAACAGCACGTGACTGTGCAAGTAGTTTTGCTCCCATCTGTATTTCTGTGTCTTTAAATATTGTGAAAAAAAATACTAAAAATCCTTAATACATATCCCTGTAGATTTCCTGTAGTAAAGGGTGTAAATGTGCATCAGATTCAGTCTTCTTGATTATCTGAACGAGCTGAGCGTGCTCTGTGACAAGCTGTCGGAGGTCAGCCATTTTCTGGAGAAGTTTTGGGAAGAGGAAGGTGTCATCAGGATGGTTGGTTTGCAAGTGAAGTTTCAGTACGTGCACAATGCTCTCCTGCATTTTTTCAATGTGTCCTACATTTACGAGACCGGGACGATCTGTTCTCAAAACAAGCAAAAGAATACATGTCATAATGTTATAATGACTCATGAAAGTATAGTTAGAGGTAGAAGTGAATCTTCAAGGAGGGTAGAAGCTTTTCCATTAAAATTATTAATTCATGTGAGGGAAATTGTAAGATGTACTGCCTTAGAGAGCAAATATGTAATGCTTACCTCCACAGCAAATGATGGCAGCAACAAAAAGGGATATATCGCTGTCATCCAAATCCAGTGCATTGAATTTCATTGCAAAATCAAATTTTGGCTCCATTATATCACAGAATGGCTTTCTCAGGCTTTTCAGGAACTCCCGGGTTATAAAACCATTCCCATAGGCTACCAGCATCCCGTCCTTGTTCATCACAGAGGCCAACATGGCAAATATGGCTTCATAAACCCCGTACTTTAATAGTGTCACTTGATCGTTCAAGTCCAGGCTGGAGAAGCCAGGGATGGATTTGGCAAACTCAGTGAGTTCGGTGACGGTCTCTACAGACGTGCACTGGCAGCAGTGGAAGATTCGAACTTCTGCTTCCTTGTTCTGAATCCCATTGGCTACCAATTTTGCCACCAGGGTCTTCTCTGCCATACATAAGGTATCCATATCATGGATAACAAATGGCTACAGAGCAAAAAAAACCCAAAACACTAATGTAGTTATTGAATAAAGGCTATTAATCATTGGCTTCCTACAGAATAGGAATTTTGATGAACTTTGATTTACATGCTAATCTTTCCTATTTCTGCATCAAGAGAAACACTGCATGACAGAACTACAAACTGCAATACCTAACAAGTCTGCTCTGCAAACAGCACCGCAAAGTGTATGGCCTGTCTTTAATTTAGTTTGATCTAAGTTATAGTGAAGTTCCAGCAGTTCCTGGGCTTAGTATGCATATACCCACCTCAGAGCAAGTCCCAGAAGGTTCACAAAAGACTTGTATTACCTGCTCCAGAAGCCCAGGCTACTCTGTCTACACTCCTATCGATTCCTAAACTAACTACACCTGATGCACATCGTGATGCTTTCCTGAGGTATCCTAGGGGGAATACAGACAGTCATTTCAATAGAGGACCAGAATGTGAACCCTGCATTACTCCTGTGTTTCACTATCAGATTTTCAGAAACCATGTCCCAGCTGTCCCACCTTTCTAACTGCAGCTGGTGCTGCGTCACCTCTAAACACAGAATCCCACCAGAATGTCAGACAACATAACCCCCTTTGTTTAGAAAGGGATGTGCGTTACAAACTGACAAGCCACTCTCTCAAAACGTCCTATCAAAAGCAGCATTCAGCCTTTCTTCAGAATAATCAGAACTCAAAAATATTTTGATACAGATCTGCAGAGCAATAATCAAAACAAAGGGCAATCCACTAAAGAAAAACAACAAACCCCAAAGCTTCCCAGCCTAGTAAAGTCATGGCAACTGACCTTGAACAGAAATCTAGTTCCATACACACCAAGCACCTTTCCTCTGCTGTTCTGCTCATCTCAGATTAAATGCCATGAGAAGCACTTGGTGGTCTGTTAGAAACTCATAGGATTCATTTATTTCACTCAGAAAACTGTCAAACAGGTGAGTTTCCTATGGTTGTCCACTTTTGAAATGCTTATGGCAACTACATATTCCATCTCTCACTAGCACAGAGCAGCACTTTCTCTGGGCAGGTGGATATGAGTGCAAAGTGACAAAGCAAGAAACCCACCACATCTCTAAATCCTTTCAAAGCTGTACACTACCTTACACACAGTTTTTGGAATTTATCATAATTTCACTATGCAGAAAACAGGTATGGCCAAGGACTTAGGAGCTAAATTTAAAAAATTACACCTTAGGATCACGAGAAACGCTCGTTCATTCTGAAATTGATTGCAGAGGTGCCATAAATTAGGATTCACTGAAATCAGCTGTTAATGTACAGCTTCAAAACAGGTGGGTTGCTAATTACAAGCAACAAACCCCTTCTTTCAAAATTTGTTTTTCTGCTAAAGAGTCGAAAGAAAATTAAAATGTTTGTTTTCTCAAGAGATGATGAAATAGGTTAAAAACCCTCTCCTTTTCCCTGCATGTTGAAAAATTTGGAAGCATAATACGGGAGGTCTGATTTCTCCCTAATTGTTCCGTGTACATTCCCCTGACACGGGAGGCACCACGGGCTGCTCCGGCGTGTGCCTGTGAGCACGCACAGGCAAACACCAGGCCTGGGCTGCAGTGCTCTGGGACCCAGCCCTGCGTGTGTGACACACCTTGTGCCTTACGGCTCTGACAGCTGGGGACAAGCAGGAAAGGGACTTTCTGCAGAAACCCACTCAGTGAGGTGTTAAAGGTGGTATTTGCTGTAGCCTTATGGCAGCTTCTACCCCATAAAATGCTTAGGCCCGTGCTTAATTTTATACATCTCTTTAATCCAATGAAAAAGCCTGAGATAATTCATGTGTCTCTCTTTTAATGCAGAAAGCTGTAAGCTTGGCTAGACTAGACTGCAATATGCCAAATCCCATAATGTAGAAGACAGTTTGCTTGCAATTTTTGTAACACTCATCCCCACACTTACATGGTTTTCATTATGGCACACAAAAACCTCTTCCCTGCAAGTTTTTCCTGAAACTGAAGTTGTTGGTAAAATAAGATACTTATCTTCTACATATAAGTAACAAAAATCGCAACCGAACTTAAATAAATATGCAGAAAGTGAAACAAGCCAGTCCTTACAATGATTATACACTTTCCTCTGCTACAAAACAAAAAGGAGGTGGATAGCATAGGTAGACCTTGGCTACATTATCCTGAAAGAAAAATAACTTCTACAGCATACGTGTCTTCACAACCTCGCTCTGCCTCTCAAAGTAACTGTACAGTAAAGAGCAGGAGGGCTGGGGGATGAAATGGCCAGCACTGTAAACAAAAAATCACACACTCATTTTCTTTCCCCTCCTGCTATTCATATTGTTCTGATTAAAATAAAAGTCATGCAGAGCTCCTGTACAGCCTACAAGATAATAGTATTTATTCTGGCATTTGTGACAGAAAAACATTATAATTTTTTTTCCCACTGTCATAATAGGAAATTAATTTTGAACCATTTCCATCCTATCAAGAGCTATTCACATTCAGATGTCACTTTATTTTTTGATTAAAAATTAATTTTCATTCCCTTGTGTGTCTGTTACAATTTAATATTATGAGTTTCCACTTACAAGTCAATCACCTGACTTTCCTAAAGCTTCTTACTATTCTGATAGGGGTTAAAAACAACCATATTAGTACAGGTATTCTTTTTGAATATTTCTTGTCTGTAGGAGCGTGATATTTATTTTCAAAAAGATTTGCTAAAGAGTTTAACGAATTATTATGGTCACCTTATGTACTTGCCAGCTTTATCCTAAAGTAACAGAAAAAGTACTTACCGGATTGTTATTAGTTTTCCCTGCAAGGATGATTCTGGCTTTAACCTTGTTCATATTGAAGTTTTTCAGGTAAGCATCATGAATTCTTTTGGCAAGTGATTTAAGATCTGCCATTTCTGAATCTTCTACATTATTTTCACCTGTTAGAATTTCTGCTTTCAGCTTGGCCTTCTCAGACCTTGGCATTCTTCCAAAACGTATTGCTGATGGGAAGATACAATTGTAAAACAAACTTCAGTTATAAAGAAATTAAAGGCTTTTACCATTGCTGATTAGAGTAGTGCAACTTCCTGTCTAGAAAAACTGAGGTAGAGGTGAAGAAATCTCCTCCTTTCCAACACGGTTAGTGGTGACTAATACAGTAGGTTAGTGTATCAGGAAATGTTTCAGCACACAAACTGGTATCTGCAGTGAGGTAGAACACATGCCTTTTCCCTCCTACATTACCTAGGTACTCGTATTTTGTTTTCTCCTTATTGTGTTCTACAGCTCCCAGCGTGAAACTCAAAGTCCAGGTTGGGAATTGTAACCAGCTGAGTGAACTCCTGGCAGGAGCTGGCAGGGAGCACACACACCAGCTGGAGAGCTGCAGCAGAGCCCAGCCCGGACCCGCTGCTGGCTCCAAACATGCCTGGGTACGGAGGTCTCCTGGTTCTTGGGCAAGTGCTCTTGCCATTTAGCTATAAACCAGGTATGTCCACCTCCTTGGGTTTCAGTTTCAAACCAAACCAGCTCCACTTTAGAAAGGGCTGCACCCGTGGGAGGCGTGCAAGGGTTTGAGATGGCTCATACAGCCAGTGACTCGTTCTGCATTTCAGCTCCCCGGCAGGGACCTCGCTGCTTGGACTGAGCCATTCAGGGCACGGGCAGCAGTAGGCCTTACACGTGCCCAGGGCGTCTTCTCAGGAAGGAGGTGACTCTAGACATGATCTGACATACAGCTGTGGACTTCAGTGGAAGTCCAACATGGAAGGCCTGTTTGGAATCTGGCTTAGGTGCTTCCTTCCCCTTACGGGTGGGTCATCACAGCAATCTAATGAAAAGTGGAAGAACACCTGCTCTAAACCCAAACGTACAGTTTTAAGGTCGTGGCTGTAGTTCTGGCTTTAGTTCTGGTTTTAGTTCTAGCTTTCTTCCTGAGAAATATTGCCAGTGTCTTAGTTGGGTGAAACAGCTTCAAATGGATGTCAATGCCTTCCAACTGGCACAGCTCCCTGCTCAGCTCCCGCCCCTGAGATGTCACTCCGCTGGCTGGCACGCTCTCCCCGAGTCTGCTGCTTCAGGATGGTTATCACCAGTCTTGCAGAGACTATCAACCACCTCCCAATGGACCTCAGTCTCAGTCAGGACTCACCACAAGGGAGCAGAACCAGAAAGTCAACTCTCCTGATGCCTCCTGCTGGGACTCCTGACTACAATGTCATAAGCAGCTTCCCCAGCCATGTTCCCACCCCAGCTATCTGGACTGCATAGTTTCCTTAGGAAGTTTGTCTCCTAACCCACAGCTTTTTACCTAGCCCAGCATTTTCACTCACTCCCAAATTGCACCTGCCCCCAACAAGTTCAGCCCTGGCAATACCTGACCTATGCAGGGAAAGCAAACTACAGTCATCTGGCCAACAAAATGTGCTTTCTCATGGCTTGGCCTCTCCCATGTTGCTCAACAAGCTGTGTCCTGCCTCGTGGGTTGAAACTGGCCTGTAAGCCACAGGCTTACCACCCTTATCTTGAATCACTAACACAAACAACAATATAACTTTTAAACTGGGTATCTAAATGCTCTGAATTTTTACCATTCTATTTATCAAACAACCTACTGGATTCTTGTGCCACAGCCAGCACAGACCTTCACCCTCCCACCCCTCCCCACTTTCTGAACCATCTGCCCAAGAGCTTTTGCACTATAACCTGAAAAATAATGAAGTCTGCTTTCCTACAGATTTCTGTCCTACGTCATTCCCTCTCACAATGAGCTAGTTGTTCTCCTCCTACTCCTCTACAAAGCCCTTGATCAGAATTCTTCCAGTACTGAAATTTGTTTCAATTGGAGTACTGGTGCCAAAGTTCTGGGTGAAGAAAGCAAATAAATGAACGTTCATATGGACAAACTGACATCCAGCACAACTGTGTAAAGCTTGTAGTGGCACATTTGGCAGCTCTGTACCAACTACATGAACCCACCAGGGAAACTGGTGTCCCCCGCCGCAATCTGTCCCATAAAAAATCTGAGGTTCAATCCATGTGTATGAGTAAAAACACTATCCAAGTGCCTGCTTCCAGCAGCAGGCTCTGGGTAGGAACAAACAAATTAAGGGCACTCTTACCTACCATTATGTGACATTCCAACTGAAAGGCACTTTTGAAAACGACAGTACTGGCACTTATTACGATTTTTTTTCTGAATTTTGCAGTTGCGATCACATTTATCATAGGCGAGTTTTAAACGAATTGTTCTTCTAAAAAAGCCCTATAAAAAGTTTGAAAAAACAATATGTAATGTTAAAGAATGCTGACTGTTAAGCTTCAATCATACAGGCAATTTTTTTTTTATTGTTTATTGATGTGACTCGCAGAACAATTCCCAAGGTATGACCTGTCTAGAAGCACGAACACACACAGTGCAGTGGTGGTCCAAGGGCAGGTTCAGAGTGGAGAACATGAAAGGGGGGAGCAGCTCTCAGCCCTCTCTCCTGGGGAAAAGAACCAAGAATCCAGAGTACCTGAGCAGATTTGCACTTAGGGATGAAGCAAAACAGTCACATTTTGCTTTTGTTCCTGTTCTCTCAGGGTCCTCTGCCAGAAATACCCTCCATCCTCCACAGTGTAAGTCCCACACACCCAGAGAATCACCAGGTTTTCTTCACCCAGTGCATGTGAGGGGTCTGAGGACACAGCACAGGGCACAGAAGTGCCAAGGACACACAGCTGAGTGTTGCAGCACAGCCTATACCCCAGCAGCTCTCACCATGATGTCTCAGTGCTGGCTACAAACTCTGAAACCACGGGGTCAGCAAACCCACAGCCAGCCCAACCTTGTGTATCACATGACACAACAACATGGCATTTAGGCTGGGGACACACCTGGCTGGGGACTGGTTCCCCACCTCCAGCAGATACTCTGCATTATTCCCTACCATTTATATTCACGTGATCATATTCTGACATGGTGCATGAAAGAAAACTGTACACAGAAACTACTTCTCTCATATTGTAATGCAGAAAAAAATCGAAAACTAAAACATCAGATGAAAAAGAAAAGAATCTTATAATTCATGGGCCATATTATCCCAAAAATTATACATTAATGATGAGAGTAATTTGCCCCAGAGATGTGCCCTGGCCCCAAAACTACAAGAGGCACAATGCCAAGTGATTCAGGCACAATGTGGCGGTGATGAGAAATTCGGGATTTGTCGCTTATAATGGAGACGTAGCAGACTGGCACACTCCTTGCAGCCATACTGCCAACACAACCCAAACACTAGTGGAGCAGGAAGGCTTTCATTTTTGATCACAGTTTGGTGTTTTAAGTTGTTTTAGTGCTTAACTAACTATATCCAGAATAGCAGTGTTAAAATGATCATTGCAAATCACTCCTACTCGATAAAGGTCTGCTATTGAGTTATGGTGTCTGAACAATTTACTCCAGAAAAAAGATCACAGATATGTTTATATTTAAATAATTGTAATGGCTAGAACTGTCACAATTAAACCTTTCTGTGCCAAATGTTTATGCTCATATTACCCAGTAAATAAAGCAACGTGATTTAGGTTCTTAAGAAGAAAATGATGACTGTACCTTACAGCCTTCACAAGCATGTACTCCATAATGGTAGCCTGAGGCTTTATCCCCACAAATTCTACATTCAATGTTTAAGGCTCCACTGGATGATTCATCTATGCTACCTGGAGCTGTGGCAAAATTAATGGATGAAGGACTGGATGCTGGTGAAAGGGTGTCTAAAAGAAAAAGGAACACTTCATAAACACTATACTATCCAGGTTGATACAATTTCTAAATTAAATTAAAACCACACAAAAAAATGAGCTTTTTCTAAAAAATAATCTTGAGTTAACAGTCATTAAAAGAACTAATAATTTAACCATAAGTGTTTGAAAAATAATTCATATTACCAGTGCAAACACACACAAAACACAGAGTGTACCTTGCTACTTTTGATGGGACATACAATGTCAACAAACAGAAAGCTTTGCTGAAGTGACTCTGGAAACAAGAACTAGAGGGGTGATAATGGACTCAGTAAATACACACCACACTCAGATATTTTATGTTTTGCTTATAATGGGAAAAGCATTTCTGAACTGTACAACGAAATAAACTCTCCAAATGTGTTACTAGTAGATGAAGATGTTACAAAACTAACAAGTTCCAACCTTAATTATTTCAATTAATATTTCCACCTTGTGTAAGGAAAATATTTTCTGAGGCCAGGATTTCTTCTATCTTCTATCTTGCAACTTGCACCACAAGACTTCAGCAAATTAATGGGTGTGTTATTTTAACAGACAGATTAAGAAACACTCATGAATGTAGGTCAGCAAGTATTATGCTGGAAAAAACCTTGGCATAGAACTGAGAGTCGGCATTGCCAGTGCTGCCAAGCCCACAGGCATCAGAGTCATCAAGAACAGCCTAAGCCCCAGAATTTTTTTTAAAGTGTGGTTTCTTTTTACTTGCCTTATGGAATTTGAGCCTTGGAAGTTTACATTTTGCATCTTCTTTAACCACAAAACCAGAACATTTTGCAATGAACACTGAATACTCAGATGAGAAGGTGACACTAGAAGGTGATCTAAATCATTGTAGGGCCTGTACAAACTTACAAATAATTGCAAAACCCCCTGTCTGAAGGCCTATGTTATAAACACACACAGACATATATAAAGCCCATCATAACTCCTCCTGTACAAGGGATCCCTCTAATGAGAATGTCTGCAACCAAAAGGGAACCAAATCATAGTTCTACGAACATCCCTTTGGCCAATAGTGCCAAGAGGCAGCTCCCCCTGCTCCCTCCCAAATTCACACAGCTCTGTTACTGCAGGTTTTGTAAGGTGGAACAGGGATCACAGGCCGGGAATCAACTGAAAGTAAGAAACCCCTAAACCCAAACCCTAATGTCAACCAACCAGAAGGTTAATTGTAAACTACTTCAAATGGCTCTACAGCTAAAGGGTTTGCAACCCCCCAGGTTTAACAGGAACACCTCACTGACGTCACCACAGTGTCCCACACCCTGCAGTGATTCCTGTGCTGATCTCTCCAGCAAAGCCTCTCACAAAGGTTTTTGACTCTGGACTATGTAATGTATGAGCACTGAGACTGCAACTGGCTAGTAATAATGATTTTTTAAAAATTATCTTGAAAAAGGTGTTGATAATAACGGTAATTTACATCAGAAACTTCATGCTACAGTCATTTTTCAGTGACATATTTCTAACTAACTTAAACCTTAAATATTGTAAGACCATGCTATGATCAGTTTATATATTTCTAGTGTCTCTCCATCATAAAAAACAATTTAAATAATTTTTTAATTTCTATCACTATATTTATAAAAGAAAGGTTTGTGATAAACCAAAATTCTCTTACCTGTTATGACTGAGCCATCAGATCCTGGACCATTTCCCAGTGACTGGAACTCTGTTAAGCTTAAAGCACCAGAACTATCATCACCTAGAGACTGGGAGAGGTCTTGAATGTTCTCCATATCTTGTAGGAACTCTCCAGATAAAGGGCTGTCTATATCCTCCTCCTCCAAGGGAGTAAGGGGATAGAGCTGGTTTTCAGTGTCCACCATTTTGATCAAGTAGAGCAGTCACTTAAACTTCTTTACACTGGTGAAAGAATAATTTTAAAAAAAAAAATCAGAATATTAATTTTTTTCTAAATACTTGAACCAGTTGCAGCACACTGGATAAAGGAATTCTAATCCAACAGTGGAGTATTATACAACATTCTGTTGCTCTGGAAGCTTTATGCAATATGAATCATCAACAACACAGGGGGAGGGGGGAAATTCCCCAAAAGACTTCAATATGAATGAAAGTTATGACAAGATCAATCTGTAGATTGTTGTTTTCTCTCCATTGCTGAGAAAAGTTACAAACCATGTTTCTAAGAAGGCACTATGCACTTCCCACCAAAATTTATAACAAACATCAATATTCCACTCACTCTTCTTGAGCAGGAGAAAAAATGAGATGCTGTCACTAACTTGCCATCTCATACTACAAAGACCTTAGTACTAATTTATTTGCCCAACTTCTTGGAAACAGGGTAGTTTTAACTACAAAAGGAAAATTATTCTGTATCACATAGTGCAGCAAATAAGAATATCTAGGAGACCAGTGAAGGGAATTTACCCGTGATTCCCAACATCAGTTACAGACAACAGGTGTGTTTCTGTCCCAGCTGTGCTGCCAGGGAGAAGCTTCACACACCCCAGCACCCCCTGTGCCCTGGGCTGATCCCAGAGGTTGGGCAGAGTGAGGGGGGATCCTGCCCCTCTGCCCCCGCTGAGACCCCCCTGGCAGAGCTGCCTCCAGCCCTGGGAACAACAGCACAAGGATGTGGAGCTGCTGGAGAGAGTCAAGAGAAGGTCCCAGAGATGCTGCCAGGGCTGGATCCTTCTGCTCTGGAGCCAGGCTGGGAGAGCTGGGGGTGCTCAGCTGGAGAAGAGAAGGCTCCAGGGAGAGCTGAGAGCCCCTTCCAGGGCCTAAAGGGGCTCCAGAAGAGCTGGAGAGGGACTGGGGGACAAGGGATGGAGGGACAGGACACAGGGAATGGCTTCCCACTGCCAGAGGGCAGGGATAGATGGGATGTTGGGAAGGAATTGCTGTGAGGGTGGTGAGGCCCTGGCACAGGTTGCCCAGAGAAGCTGTGGCTGCCCCATCCCTGGAAGTGTCTGAGGCCAGGTTGGATTCTTTAGGAACGTATGATCACATACCCAAGGCAAGTGGCACAGATTCCTGCAGATACTCTGACAAAGATTTTAGGGCTAAGCCTTCTGCGTGCATTCAGAACAATGCCTGCAATCTCACCAAGACTCGAGACACAGAGACGTTTGGCAGATGAAGAGTCCCTTCCAAAACATTACTTTGACAAAGAAAGAAAGAAAGAAAAGGAATCAAGTGCAAACACTCCTGGTTAACATCACCAGTTATTCTCTGGCAATACTTTCAATCTCAAACATCTTTGTACCATTTCTCTGTTGAGGCAGCATGAGTAAGCCCAGTAACACCTGGAACCAGCTGTGCTGTTTGCTCTTGGTTATCTATCAAAGTCCCTGACATAGCCAGAACACACTCAAACTGAGAAATGAGAAATCACTTGTATGGACCTGTGAAAACAAAGTTACATTGCTATCCCCGAGATGGAGCTATTTTGTGACCAGGGAAAAGCACAAAGAAACCTCGATGTACCTTGGTTTTGTGATGATAGCTGAGAACAAGTGTTCTCCACCAATCCAAACGAGACTAACAAATTTGTCTCCCTAAGGAGGCATCAACAAAAAAGGAAGGAAAGGAAAGGCTTGGGAGTAGAACTCTGAACATGGCAACAGCTGCCTGGTATTGCCCAAAGTGCACCATCCTTTTCCACATTTACAGCCAGTATGAAAAATTCACCAGCCTTTTGAGCTAAATTTATATAAAAACAACCTAACAGCTAGTGAAACATAAATTAAGTGCTTCTTGTTTTAACTATTACATACCCTTTTGTACTTTCAAACACTACAAGTAAATTACTGCTGCTTAATCATTACAGCTCTTGTCAATGATTAACTGGTACCTTAGCAAGCATACCCATTTCTGAAGACTGTCAAAATACACTCATATTTTCATTACTGAAAAAGTTATAACTGATTTTTTTTATAAGCACAGAAAAACTTTAAATAATATGTCTAGTATTCATGCAGTAAACTGCCTTCTGGCTTCTCTGTGTTCTGGGCATGTTTCCACATGCATATGCTTTCATTGGCAGGTTTCACATAATAGGCATTGATTCTTGCTTGTATGAAAATAAAGCTTCTAAAATAAAAGGGGCAGTGAGTATGAAGCTCATGTAAGTAATATTCCCAGAGAGTGTTTTGCTTTACAAAAACCTGTACATATTACAACAGTAGATGTGGTAGCTGCAGCGTGATGATTCCACTCAAAGATTCGTGTCTTTTAAGTCTTTACAAAAATTCTGTGCCACAAACATATTCCCAGAGGATTTTCTTAGTTTCCCACATAATACTTTAGTCTCCATAACCCCTTTCCTACCCCTACATAAAACATGCACAAAGTAAACTGAAAACAAGAGAATAGAACATAGAAAAATAAGGACACAATTTCATGTAATTATGGTTTTAAGGTTAAACAGGCTTTACTGGTGCTCTCTCACATCCCGTTATCTCTGAAATATGCCTATTTTCAAAGGAAGCCTTTCCCACCACCACACTGCAAACATCCACTGAGTAACTTACCTATAAACCTGGAACAGGTCTCACAGAACTCACAGATTATCCCCGAAGAGCACCCAATTGTGCAGCTGTCGGCTCTTTGCCTCAGTTCTGGAAAGGGATGGAGGGACACTGAATCCCCAGCCCTTCCACATTTAATACTTGCCCCAGCAGGGGTAATCCCTGTAAGGAAACAGGTCTCTGAGATGCAAAGGTCTCCGGGAAGCAGTGCCAAAGTCTGAACTTATTGCATACACAAATTGATCGTGTAAAGGGCTTGCGTGCAAATACCAAGGTTAAAGTTGAAACAATCATTACCTCCAGGTCACCTGGAGAATGCTGGGGCTGAAAACAGCACATGTAAAACTAGTGATTGCAGTAGATACTTCCAGAAAAGTTAGGCAAATAGGAAGAGCCCTGAATATGTAAGCTGCAAGATATTTCCAATATCCTGATTCGACACATAAAAAAACAACTGAAAATAAAATTTGGCACCTAAAATGTGACGCTCAGACTTCTACCTGGGAAAGGATGCACATTTTCTTCTCTATCACGTGACAATTGATTCAGTTTCCATACTCTGTAACCTTACATACTAGTGATATTTTATATTTTACAGAGTATTAAGAACCTAAGACAAAGAGAATTTACTATGCTTGTGATGGAAAATTTTCCTAAGCAACCCCTTCATCAAGACTGCCAGTACCACACCCCTCTCCTGAAAGAACTTTGTCTTTCTTCCCTTTGTGCAGTTGTACTCCAAGATAGCATATGCAACTTATAAGTACCCTTGCCTTTAAAAGAAACCAGAATTCACATACCCTAATTTTGAAAACTGATAGTAGAACTATAAAGGTAAGATCTAAAAAGTTATGTGAGGAAAAGTTCCATCAGCCGTGATTCCGACTCTCTCCCCAGTCCCACGGCAGGGCAGGGAGCAAGAGGCTCCGTGGGGCTCGGTTGCCACCTGGGGCAAAGCCATGACAAAGTGCTAAAAACAAGATGGGAATATTTCTTTTTTGGTTTTATATCACTTAGCCAAACCCAAGGAAAACTTACGGAGACAGGAAGCTGCGTTTTTTTGGTCCCAGGATTTTCTGTCCCCTTGGATTTTAAAAGACATTGCCTGGTGTGTATTACAGCTCAATGTCCCTGAACAGGACCACTCATCCCCCTTTTAAATGAAACCTTTCTGCTTTAACTATTCAGCTGCATTCCAGACCCTCGTGATTACATATTCACAATTTCCTCCAATACTTTCTTTTACCTATGTAACACATTCGTTATACACTAAACAGTTATAAAAATTGTTTGTTTTGCCAGGATTACTGTTTAAGATGTAACTAATAACAGGACAGCAACAAAACCATGCAGGAGATAATTAAACTATTTATTTCAAATATCATATCCTCTCACTTTCACACAGATGCAGTTACTAAGGGAGCAAAAAATGACAAGGCGGAAATTAATTTTCAGCAAACAGAAATAAGAGAGGTAATTCAGCTCACCTAGTGTCAGACAGCTCACTTAACATGTTTGGGTTGAGTGGAGCTCAATGGAATTTCCAGAGCCGTGACTAATCTTCCAGGCCATGATTACATCCTAAAGACGTGGTACTTTTCAATGAGGTCCCTTCCCTGATCCAGTTCACTGCAGAGCCTTACAAATATTAGTGCTGGCTCAATGCAGGGAGCAGAAATAAGCAGCTGGGGAGAGGGATACACGTGCTGCATGGCCAACAAACAAACGTGCATGCAGAGCCTGAGCCTCCCCTGCAGGATGCAGCGACAGGTCTGTAACCCTGGCACCTGCACTGCCTGCAGGAAAGAAGTCAGTGCCTCTTCAGGCCCCCAGGAGAGGTGAAAACTGCTTTACAGATCAGGCAGCATCTTTATTAGATTAAGTGGTATTATCATCTTTTGACAGGGCCATGGAGGTCAGGATCATGCAGGCTGGTATGGGCACATCCCCCAGATACTCATCATCGTTCCAGCACTAAAACTCCCACAGGAACCCAGTAAATGGAAGATCTGGGCATTTACTCTGAGTTGAAACAACATGCTTCAATAAACAACTAAAGTAAAATAATAGTTCCAATGTTGGAAACTCAAGCTGAGACTAGAATCTAGCTCAAATAAAGTCTTCAGCTGCTTGTAAAGAATAAAGCAACATCCTAGCAGCAAATGGCTTTCTAAGAGAGAATTTTAAATTCAACAAGGCCCTCAAGAACCTGGTAACTAGGAACTCAGCTCAGAACTCTTTACATTTACACTTTCTTATTAGACCAGAAATAGATTTCATCACATTTCATCCACAGCATTAGACTAGTAACTCCAGTCACTCTAGCAGACAGCTCAACTTCAGATGTAAAGGCAGACCACAGCTCTGGGTTATTGGCACACTGAGACCTGAAGCCTGTACTTAAATTAGCCCCTGCCATCCCCCTTAACAACAGGAGCCAGATTAGGCTTCATCAGCAATGGGACAGAAAGGTTGTGCAATCTTTGCCTCCAGGCTCCAAAGACAAGACTTACAGGTCTATCACCTCAAATCTGCACCTCTCTGCAGCCATGCTTGCTCTCTTCCACACAAACGGCCACGAGATGTATCACACACGGCACTGCTCAGATCTGCAGCGAGCTCCTTTTGATAACAGAAACATCTTCTTCCTACCTCACTTCTGTAAAGAGTGGAGATAGAGTTGTTGCTTGAACTCAAGCTCAAACAGGTTCAGGTCTGCACAGAACACCAGTAGGAATTGGAGACTTTATGGTTAGTTTGGGTTTTTTCCCCTCCTCTAAATGTGAGTTTTCATCCCAAGAGTAAATGTTTTGGAGGTTTCTGCAACTGGGAATAGGAAGACTTGACTTCTCTTTCTAGCGAATGCTGAACTGAAACTAAAGTCAGGAGTTATATGTCAAAGGAAAGCTTTCAAATCTCTTTTAAATCTGTGTCTGCTGACTTCTTTAAAGAGTTACCTAGTCAGGACTTCAGTATAAGTCAATAGTAATATTAGTTAACAAACTATATAATACCATATTAGGGTTATTGGCAACCTATAATGTTCTCCTTCACTTTACTATTTTCTTCAAGAAGTGTTTTTGGAGCAGTCTTTGTTGCACTTTTTTTTTTGCTGTTGGTTGGTTGCTTTGCATTTTTTGAGTTTCTGGGCTTTCGTATTTCTTCAACTACATTATAACCCAGTCTGATCTTTAGATGATTCAAAAACCAACCAAACACTGTCAAAGACAAAAGTGGAAAACTTTCTATTAAAGTCTTTCATCTTGCTTCAACTTTTAAAATCCAGATGCATAGAAGTCCTGAAAAAGTGGCAATTTGTAATTGTGTGCCTCTGTTTCCATTTTTATAGTCAATAATGAGCTCTGACACATGGGTCAGAATTGACTAGAAGCTTAATCTATAAAACTATAGAATAAAGATACTATTTTTAACATGGCTTTAGAAAAAGATCAGCCTGGACAACAGTATCAAGGAAGATTTTTCAATTCATTACATTAGTTGTTAATGCACTTAATGCAAATACTCATACTGGAGTTCATAACATCCAATATTTTTGAGGCACAACCATTTAAGAAAGTATTTTATTAACAAGAGATTCCAAAAAAAGCAACAATAATTTCTTTTCCACAGGAAACTAAGCCGTGGCAACATTGTAGTAACCAGTAGGTTTTCGAGTAGTCCGGGTTCTCTGTCATGGGCTGTCTTTCAAGTTCAGTTCCACCAGTACCTCTCAAAGCCCACCAGAGTTTCTAATGAACACCCTTCACTGTTCTATAAACTTTTACACCTGCAACACACTCTCCCTTTTTCTTTTCCCCTCTCCAAAGAATCTCCAGGTTTTGCATTTCCGTGTCAGTATCTCAGGTCACAGTTACATTCCACTCAAATCATCCCATACTCGAGGAGGATTCGAATGGTTGTATGTGTTAATCATATCAGCCACAGCAGCTTGTGCTCCAAACTTCTCCAGACTCTAAACCCTTTGTGACAAGCCCTTGTGGGCTGTGAGGCTCACAGCACACTGCTCAGCACACAGATGCTGAACATGCACACGTGGGGACCACAACTGCTGAGAAGCCAAGATCGGGGGCATCATTTAGGGCTGTTCTCCCTACACGTACATCGAAAGCTGGGATTTGATTCATGGTTGATATTTGAACCAAGGCAAGGTCACATTCAGACAAACATGACATACATGTATTTGCTATTTGATCCAAGACCCAAGGTCACGTTCACACAAATGTGTCATCTGAGTATTTGCTATATTTTTATTACCCTGCTGATGAACTCAAAGTTCTTTCACTTTCCCCATGTATCCCAAAAAATCCTTACCCATTTGTTTGGTGTGCCCCAAGAACTCCTCACCCATTTATTTGAAAGTCACCTCTTTTTTCTAAGTTTTGCAATACTGTACAAATGTCTGACAAGCTAATTACATTAACCAAGATCTTGAATTGATTAACAGTCAGGGACACCTCAGCTTCAGAGATCGGTGCTCAGATTCAGGCTAAATCTGGTTGCATGTTATGGCCAGAACTAAGAGAATTAAGAAAAAGGAACAAACCAAACACCCCACAAAAATTGTCTTATAAACTGTATGCACAGATTAGATGCCCTAAACCACTATAATTTTTTTTCTAAAAATAATACACAGAAGTAAGTTTGAGTGGTGAAGTCAAAGCTGACTGTGACACGTACAGGGTTTACAAACAGCCCACGTGTTTGTCCCAACATGCTGCTCACTGGGAACCAGATCCTTGAGACTGAATTGGAATGTTGCAATTGTTTCCTTACACATGTGATTACAGCATCTCAGATTATGAAAAGTGCCTGCTCAACCACCTTCTAACTATACCCTGATATTCTACAGAGACCTCATTTGTTGAAGGATAAAGACATCTGAGGGTAAAAGGCAAACAAAAATTGCATTTCAGTGGTAGCTAAATGATTATCTCCAATATAATCAATTTTTGAAGCAAATAAAATGTAAACCCCTTGCTAAGTCTCCTGCAGGGAACATTTTACTACATATGGTAAAAATAAACTTCATAGGATAACAAACTAAAGACATCTGTGCAACTAGAATTGTCAATTAAAATTATAATCTAATACATACAGAGGCAGTGCCAGGCAAAATTTTTGGCTATTTTCCATTAAACATATTGACTGTGCTTTTACATAAACCTCTCACTCAGAAGTTTTACTTGCTCACATGCTTGATCAAAAAAAAAATAAAAACAAATAAACCAACACAAGAACATTTACATGACTGTTCTATCAAGAACGACATTATAAGTTTTACAAGCACAGCTGTCTAGACTCTTTCTAACAATTATGAAATTTCAGACATGCTATATTTATGAAAAGACATAAAACTGTCACTAACTTACAGTCAAACAAGGCCTTTAATGCACTTTCTGACACTTAATACTATTTCATCAATCTTTAGGGTTCATGTAAACGTATGGATAACTTAAAATGAGTTCTTATAAACTAGGAGATAAGAATCCCTTTTGTTTTATATCTGCAGACCTTTATGTGTGACAGCAATTGATATATATTGTTGATAATACATTATTGGCAGTAACGTACTCTTCAGAACTTAGCATCCTTGCTGTGTTATAAATAAAAATACCTGTCTTCAGTTGAAAATTACAGTAAAATGAAGGATAAGAAATAATTACCTAATCTTTTGTTCTCTGACCATATTTAATATTTTGGTATGATTTCAACCTTGCTTATTTGACAGAAGGGCAAAGGACTGATCCTGTGAAATAAATACTTCAGTTAAATACAACCTAATTCAAGGCCACATATCAGACAGGTGCCAAGAAGTTCTGAGTTTACTGACCAGCAGTGAAGTCTTTGCAATTGTTTAAATAGCATGATAAAAGCTTGAGAGCATCGAGACAAATTCAAAAAGCAGCATTCATGGGTGTTTACTACTACCAGCATTAAAACACTGGGGAAAGGATAAAAAAAAAAACAAACTTAAATTAAATTAAAACTTTGGGGAGAAGGATAAAAAAGGTTTAATTTCTATTCTTTGCTCCCAGAGACACCACATTTCCTCAGCACTGGCACTCCTGCTGGGCTGGGATGCCTCCCTGCTCCCTTCCCTGGGCTGTGCTCACAGTGCCCCCTCCCCACAAGCTGCTGGAGCTGGTGCAGCCCGTGCTGCTGGGGGCTCCTTGTCTCTGTGCTGGTTGGCACAGGACAGGCCAAACAGAACAGATAACTCTTGAATTCCCACTGCCTCATTTCCTCAGGAGGCTCAATAACGTGTTTTCCTTTCTTCTCCCAAGCTACCAATTTCCATAACAATTAGAGGACTTTAATGCCTTTGCAGCCATTATTGCTTTCTCTGATTTGCCAAGGCTTGCAGGTTCAGAATTACCGAGTGGAGGGAGAGGACAGCACACCATTCTGCATATACCTGACAGGTAACTAGTCCAAAAGACATGAGAAAGCAACCCTGAAAACAGCTTTCGGTATAGCAGTTTTGGAGCATAACTCTCTTCCAAGACAGACCTGGACTTTTGCCTTCTTCCCCCCCCATTTTTTTTCCAGTTCATTTTCAGTATTTGTTTTATATTTACTAGGTTTTGTAGAACACATAAGTGCTCAACAGGTGCCTGAAGTTATGTCAGTATTGGATTATTCTACAATTTCCCAGACTCGGAACTCACTTGGACTCCTAATCACATACTTTATTAAGAAAAAGATAATTGGCTGTCCTTGAAATAGTGGTGAAATATTCACTTTGGCTGAAGATTTCTGACCCGTGAGCAAAAATACTAGTTCTTACAGACATCTTAATGGCAACATTCTTCCCGAATAAAGAGCTATTGTTTTGGAACAATACTCCTAAATCTAAAAGGAGAGGGGAAAAAAAGAAAAAGATAAGTTAAAATTACTTAATGCAAAAGGCTGAAAGATGATTTGGTGTGTTTCACATATTGATTTAAGATTGTGAAAAGCTTCACTTGAGTCTTACCTGCCTTTTAATGATAACTCAGGCCTTGCAACTCCCCAGTGTTAGTCTGCCTATTCAGATACAACTTCTCCACCTCACAAACTCCCAGACGTTGCGACCCTGATCTCGTTACACAGGTCATGCTTAGAAAAATTGAAATAAAAAAGCCCACAGCTTTGCATCTGTACCTGTCCCTGCAGCAGCTCTCCTACTTACGACCAGCATTCCTTTAAAAGGGACACGAAGTCTCTTAGTCTTCTCTTTTTGTTTACAGCTTCAATTTCTACATCTTAGCTCGGGCTCCTTCTTATTTTTGCTCCCCGGTTATTCCTCGGGACAAAGTCCAGTTACTTTGGTGTTTCATGCTGCAACTTTCATTTCAAAGACCAATAACAACGAAAAATATCTTTCTGCCTCAAGAGTGCCCCCTCTCCATCTCCCCATCCCAAACCTCAGGTTACAGTTTGGGCTTTGCCCTGGCACACTCCTTCCAATACTCTTTCATCAGCCATATCAGCCAACCCCAAATCACCTCCTTCACCCCCTGGGGCCCTGCAGTCTCCCACCCCAGCTCCTGCAGCGCCTGCACAGCTGCACCATCTGCAGCCCCCTGCATGATTCATCACCCACCACAACAGACAGGGATTATTCACTCTTTGAAAAGCTGCAGAGCAATTTACATCTGTTTCTGGAAGAGATTCAAGAAGCCTGAATTCGCCTTCTTAGCAGAGAACACCACCACTGTGTGTATTTTCAGTGGTTTTATTTCACTGATAAACTCTATTCCCTTGCCCAGACATAGTAACATGACTGATTTGATAAACTAAATTCAGCTTAACAGAAGAATTTAAATCCTGTCAAAAAGAATGACCCTCAGACAAGGTATAACAGATTTAGGCACCTTCTGCTTGCAAGTGTACTTTTGCAAACTGAGTAATTCCAATGGGCTAGCTTTCACACTTTTCTACTAGCACAAAAAAATCAAATTTCCTCTTTAAACAGCACCTGGAGTTGTGTAGTTTACTTATTCTTCATTGTGCTACTATTTCACTCATTCCTCCAAAGTATTTTTACAGGCTTTTGTTGCTCAGTTATTACACTTAAATAAACACACAAATAAAACCTGCTAAAAATAAAGTAACTTTGATTTAATGCCACGTCACAACTCAGAGCACCCAGAGTGGAATGAGAAACAGAATTCTTTCACTTTTTGTTTTGTTTGTTTGCTTGGGTTTTGTTTTGGATTTCTTTTGTTATGACAAAGGCCTTCAGTTTTAGTATGATAACCTAGACACCCCTACCTTAAAAAGTTTTTCTTTGCAATAAATGTATCACACAAAAACAAAGTTTACACTGAATTAGCATTGCTGACAAGAGCCTTGGCAACTGGCATGAATGCAATTAATCTACATTTTTTGGCAAATGGACATCAAGTACTTGTACTTGCAAGCTCCTGACAGGACAGATAGAGGATATTCTTGGGGCACATGACTTCACAGCTCTAAATCAGGTCACTCACTACAGTATGGAGATCACAAGCCCCACGCTCCTGCGAGATCCAAAAGTGTTAAAACATAAGCGATTATTTTCCTGTCATTATTTTCCCGGCTCATCCTTCCCATGACACGAAGGGTGTCTGGTTACCAGTTTAAGGGCAATACCAGCATTGCCACCCCACTCCTTTTAACTGAGGAAGCACCTGAATTGCAGAAAGGTGGAACTACAACACGAGTCCAGGGAAACAGCCAGGATAAGAAAGCCTGTTTAAAAAGCAATATATGTACTTTCATATTCCAGTTTTACTTCACTTTGTAAGGCACTTCAGCCGGCTTGACTTTGAAAGAGCAGTTATGGGGACACAGCATTTCTCTGCAGAGCCAAACTGAGTCATCGATTGCAAAACAACGTTACCTGAAGGGTACTCAGACAAGCTTGAGTAACGTAAGAGCTCCCTCAAATCCCAAGGATATCCCTTCCACAGGTCCCCGCACCTTCCCTCTCGCTCCTCCCTTCCCAGCCACGCCACCCCCGTGCCTGCTGGCTCCCGCCCTTGGCCACCCCTGCACGGGTACGGGAGCCCAGAGCGGGGCCAAGCCGAGTGTCAGCGTCCTCCGGGACACCACCCTGGACACACCGGCCTGGCCCGCTCCCAGGAAAACCCCAGGCCAGGAGCACAGCGCTTTGCCCGGGAGCCAGGGGCAGCCGCGCTGCCTGGGGAGGAGCAGGGCTGAGCCCCAGCCCCCGAGAACAGTCCCTGGCAGGGGTTATTCCCCGGGCAGACACAGCCAGAGATGGTTGAACAGACCCCCCGAGGGGCTGCAAAAAGGAGGGACAGAAACACACAGGTGGGTAGATGGAAAGAAGGGGCCTAGATCAGATCTATCACGCTCTGTAACCACATTTCTTGCTGTAGTCTATATCTGCAGGGCTATCAGGAACAACAGAGAGAAGACATCCTATTTTCTGTCCTTTTTGCATTTATGTGCTCATTCATACACACACACCCCCCCCTGCCATGTGAAAGAGAAATCGAATGAATGAAAGCTGCAAACCGAACAATTTGTATTCTTAAAGGCTAATCACTTCTACATTTCCACAGGATTTATAACCTTGAGAAAATGCAACTCCTTGTAAATTCAGCTGGAATTATGGCAGCTCAGTATGCTGAAAATCAGGTGCCCAAAATGTACATTTAAGTTGAACATTCGACAGTGTTTTGAAAACATGGGCATGTTTATGTGCAGTTATGTCTGTGTGGCAGCACAGAACACAACAGGTACAGCTGCTGCTTTTTTCAAAGGCAGTATCCTGTGCTGCTTGTCTCTTACAAGGTACCAAAGCTGCTGCCTGATTTGATCAGACTGGCCTGCTTAATTGCACACAGCAGTCTTTTATCCTGAGGGGGGTAAGAATAAATAAATTTCACTATCTATCTATCTATCTATCTATCTATCTATCTATCTTGTAATCTTCCCCTGAAAATTGCCAATGAGGCAACAACAATAGTCACTATGACCTCTGGGCTGCAATTAATTTTATTTTAACATCAGTGTGAGTGCATTATTGGACAGCTGTGCTGGAGCATTCCCCAGCCCCAGGACAGAAAGCCACCAGGCACTGCCTGCTAATGAACGCAGGAGTCTCCAAAGAAGTCTCCTGACACAAGGCCCACCTTCCCCCTCGGCCTCCCCCTCACACATGCTGCATAAAGATGGGGGGAGTGCTTTTGTTTAATGGCACCCTGCCCCACAACTCCAGTGTCAGGTACTTTATACCATTCCTGCTGAAGCAGTCACACTAACAGCAGGTTAGGACATAACATCACTAATTCAAGTCTTCACTTCCAAATAGGTGTTGCAAACAGACAAAAGTTCTTCTTACCTTCTGAACATTCACATTCAGTGGTTTGTTCTGTGATTTGTTATATCAATCATTTCCAGTAAATAATTATTTACAACAGAACAGGCACGTAGCACTTATTTGTGTAACAACAACAAAAAAAAAAAATGGCAATACAAGCCTGAATGCAGATAACAGTATTCACACAGACTAACAGTGCTGGCTGCATGGATATATACAACAAAACAGTAATCCTGCCTCCAAACCTTAATCACAGGCTGTGGAATAGTTTCAAATGATCAATTTTTATGATCCTTTTTTTTTTTTTGTTAAATATAAATAACAGTAAGTTATTATGGTACCATTTTTTAATGTAAAATACATCAAACTCTAAGCTATCCATAATGATACATTCTCTCAGCTCCAGGGTATTATACACTCACAGATGAGTAAGGTGTTACTCAACCTGCACTTCATTTGCACACCAAACAGCATTTCTGGTTTCCTTCTATGTACTTACCAACAAACTGAAAACAAACTAATGAGATACCAAAAAATGAAATATGAAAACATTGGACTAACTCGCTTTCACATGTATTTCATCTGCCTGGAAGCAACTTCAGTAGCTGCTCACTCCTCTGAGTTCCTCAAGGCAGACACATTTTTGAACAAGTTTATTTTACTATTTGGAAAGATTAAGTGAGTAATTTCTCAGTTTATATATTTTTTAAAAGCCATGATAGTATATCAGCATTTCTAGAAAGGAATGGGTAATTTGCCAAATGCTGGCCACTCTACTCCTAGTGTTTCCACAGGCACAAGACAAATTGAACTTAAACCAATAAATTTAGAGGAATATCGTACCAGAGAACAAACTCTGCCTCTTTGGTAATTTGCATCTTTCAATCTCCAAAGTAAAAAAAAAAATTCATTTTAAGACACAGCAAAGACCCACACAAACTACTCACGTAACAACTCAAGCCTCAGTCAGCACTGGAATGCCAATGAGTTGTATTTTATAATTTGTATTAATCTGTGCACGAGAAGCCCTTCACTGGACACAGAAATTACACTTCCTAGATATTTAAAGACACATGAAATGCACTTATAAATAAATACTGTTTCATAAGCAGAAACTATGAGAACTGGTATGAGGAAGTGGAGTCAGACTTGGCAACATCTCAATGCCACATGCAATCTGGTCACACAACAATCTTCTCATATCAATTCAATGTTTTTAAGACACGCCAAATATCACACTCTTTCAGAGATTTTAGTTTTATTTTGATGATTTAGAGCCTAACCCTACCAGATAAGTACTTTTTAATTCACTGAAAAAAATTAGCATTCTGCTTCATAACAAGTTGTTCAATATTTAATTTGACAGTGAAATCCTGATCACTCTACTTCTAAAATATTAAGAATTCAGAATTCTACTAACTATTGCCTAAGACTGCAGTAGCTATCAGAACATAAGGAAGTTTTACTTCCTCTGCTCTCCTGATTGTGCTACTGCTTTCTGTTTATCAATTATTTATTGGCACTACTTGCTCAGATTTCTTTCCTTGTCAGTTGACTGTACATTAATCACTGCTGACAGCGATTCTACCCCAAGTGTTTGTTCTTCCCTAGCTGTTCAAGAACAATGCCAGGACAGCCTCCAGCCCACATATGTACTCACCACTTCAGGTAGTATCTTGCAAGGCTGTAACAGAAGTTCTTTTCCAGAATCTCTTCCCTTTCCATTTCATGTGCACACTGGTGATAACAAGTGGTTCTTCATCAATAAAAAGCTGCTGACATCCTTTCTTAAAAAAATAAAAATAAAGAGTCAACAAAATTTCCCAAAACTTACTATTCTGATTTTATATTGAGATGATGTAATTTAAGGCTTTTCAAAAAATATTCCTTAATGCTTCTTCAGGAAAAAAATGCTGTCATTTTGCTTGGGCTAAAATTACATTTTAAATGATTGAGGCTTTTAACACATCACTAGTTTTACAGCAGGACCACACTGACATCTAGCTAACTAGGGAATATGACTAGTATATCCCAATATCATTCTGATCTTTTTTCTTCATACTAGAAAAATTCAAAACCACTCAACTAAGAACATTATAGTGAAAGCTCTGTGCTATTTTAATTATCTGTTATAAAGCAAAATACTTTTACTCATAAGGAGCATTCCCACAAACGTCCAAGTCTTTCAATGGACAAACTGTTATGGTTTCCAAGGGGCATAAGATGTCTCTGCAATGGGCCTTTTAAATACCATTTACACCCCAAAGGTACAGATTTTGCTTTTATATACTTTACAAGGTCCATTAAAAACAACAACAAAAACTACGCATACCTCTAAAATGCAAAACATTAAAGATTTGGGGAGATTATGAAAGAGCAGTCAGATTAAAAGAAAAAGAAAGTTAAAATTCCAAAATTCCTTAAGAAAGTATGCTTGAACATATAATAAATATGAATTCATTTATCTTCCAAGACAAGTATGGTGTCCCCTTTTTTCCCCTTGCAAAAATATGCAAGAGAAACAGAACTCAAATCTCAGCAGGAAAGCTACAATAAACTAAAGAGAAAAATAGTGCTGTTTGCAATTTTGAAGTACAAGCTGTTCTAAAAAGAAAAAATACTAAGAAAAATTCCATTGCCCTCCTTGTCCATCTTGGGACAACAGTGAGCATTATAATCCATATTCTAGAACAAGATAAATACCTCAGGCCATATATCCTACTCTCCTGTAGGACATAATTTCCCCTAGTATTTTTATAACACTCCACATGTGAAATATTAAAAGCATAACTGGATGAAATCACAACTGAAATGTAACCCTCTCTCCCATGGTTTAAAATTCATTATAGCATTTATGAAGACTACAGGACTAACAGAAAATGAAGACCTTAAAGATCCACTGAAAAGCAAGCAACAAAACCACCAGGTGTTTGGGATGTGCAGGTTTGCAGTAGGTAGCCAGAACTCCCTGTGCACCTGACTGCAGAGGATGACAGTCAATATAAAGTAGCAAAAGATTGATAAGAATTTTTTTTTGGACCATACTAAGAGTTTCTTCCAAACATGGGAAAAGGGAGGGTGCATGCTGCCTGCACAGTTCCACAAACCTCTGATAAGGTCTGCACACCCTCATCCTTCCAAAACACCACATCATGTTACTCAAAATCCCCAAATCTGCCACTAAATTAACTAGGAGCTGATGGCCCCTTGGCAGCTCACACCAGCTAACAAAGGTTATGACACTGGTTTAGCTTTGAGCAGACGTGTGACCACATCACATGAACCACAACTGCCCTCGGTTCCAGCCTGAGACCAGGTATGCTCAGTGCTCAGTCAGGGATTCAGAATTCATAAAGGAAACAGTTTTTATAGCTGATCGGCTTTGCTGCCTGCAAAGCAAATATCTAAAAGTGATCAGTGCAGGATGCCAATGAGAAAATCTGTGCATGTTCTGTAACACAAGTGCAGTTTGACCACCACTTTCCTTCACAACAAAACTTCTGTGACACCCCTATTAGTGCAGTACTACTAAGACATCCAATGCCACCAAAGTGCCAGACATTATCATTCCAGATAATCGTGTCTGATGAATCCTGTACTCATACTACTTCCCTCAGAGAGCTTAAGCTACCCGTGTTACTGAGACTGCGCCAATCTTAATAGAAATACAAGGCAATACGTCTTCGCGCTCTTTTCCATCAGTACTTCTGGAATGTCTTGTGAAAAGCAAGTGGCCAGCCCCGGAGGGACAACCAAGAACTCACCAAACCAGAGAGCCCTCACTCCTAGGACAGAGGGCTTCCCTCCGAGCGGCCGACCGGGAACAGCACAACCCGCCTGGCCCAGCCAAGCCAACAGCGGGAACCTCCAGGCTCGTACTTTGTGCCCGGAGCCCGAGTTCATTCCAGGTTAAGGACAATCCAGATGTGCCCCATTTAGGACACATGACAGTTGCCAAGCAGCACCCTGTGTGACGGGACATCACACCCCCCCGTTCCCCGCTCCCCGGGGTTCCCAGGCTGGCTCTTTACCTCCGCCCGCCCGCGCTGGGCCGGCTCTGCCCGTCCCGCAGCCCTGGGCCCGGTCCCCGCAGCCCGCGGCCGGCGCCGAGCGCGCAGCGGGAGCCGCTACAGCATCTCCCTGGGCCGGCTACCTCCGCCCGCTGCCTCCGCCGCTCCGCCGAGGGCTTCGCACCGCGGGGCGAGGGAGATAAGGAGCAGCGAATAGCGAGGGAGGGGAGGAGAAGAGGACAGGTCATTAGCAAAGCCGCCGCCGCGTTAGCGAGGCGGGGCCGTCACCAGCCCCGGGCGGGCGCTCCCGCCTCCTCCCGGGAGCCCCGCGGGACTCGGGCACGGCGGGGCGGGGGACGCCCTTAGGGCAGTACCGTGCATCGCTGCCCCTGCGGGCTGCGCTGTGCCGGGCCGGGCGGGCACCGCCGCGTCCCCGGCTGCCGGCGGGGCGGGATCGGGACCGGGGCGGGAGCGGCCGGTGACAGGTCCCGGAAGTGAGGTCGGCACACACCTCCCGCCGCGGCCGCGCGCCATTGGCGGGGCGGGGGCGGCCCCGCTCCTCTCGCACCCCGCTCGGTCCTCAGACCCTCCACACCCATCTCAGTCCTCACGCAGTCCTCACGCAGTCCTCAGACTGCTCACACTCATCTCAGTGCTCAGGGGCCTCACAGTCGTCACAGTCCTCAGACCCCTCGCACTCCTCACGGGCCTCACAGTCCTCAGACCCCTCACAGTCCTCAGTCCCCTTATTCCCCTCACACCTCTTACACTCCTCACTCCCCTCAGACCCCTCACAGTCCTCACTCCCCTCACACCCTCCCGTCAGACCCCTCACAGTCCTCACTCCCCTCACACCCTCCCCTCAGACCCCTCGCTCCCCTCACTGTCCTCACACCTCTTACACTCCTCACTCCCTCACACCGTCCTGTCAGACCCCTCACACCCTCCCCTCACACCCCTCACAGTCCTTACTCCCCTCACATCCTCCCCTCAGCCCCCTTGTTGTCTAAAATGGAAGAAAAGAACCCTCAGATCCCTCACTCACCTCACGTCCCACCGGCCTTGGGTCCCTCCGCGCCACCACAGCTTCACTGAGATCCGGGGCGAAGGTAGGCGAGCCTGAGGCACCAAGACTTTCGATCAAGTGTGTGCCCGCCCGCCTGAGGGCAGGCGAGGGGGGACCCATTGCTGCACAAAAACACTGCTGGCTTTCCAAAATCATGGAAGTGTGTGTTCACCTTCACATTTGCACTTTGTTCAGGGAAAAAAACCCAAAAAAACAAACTTACAAGAAAACCCACTTTATCACTGACCTGAGTAGTCAATGGCACAGTGCCGGGAAGGTGAAACATGAGTCGCTTCAGATGTTTCCAATGGGAAGTTGATTGAGGCCCAGAAGGGAAAGGAGAGCACTGTCCTGAGGGCTCAGCGCCCCTACTGCAGTGAGCACCACACTAAATTCCACAAATGTCTCATAAATTTAAGCACATAGCCCTGGGCACCAGAGCACTCAGTGCAGGAACAACAGAGGCTCAAACCCCCCAAAAGCATGACTCCTACCAACCAGCAAAAGGCAACAGAAACACCCCAGAAAACAAAGCTAATGAAAGCCCTCACATTTATTTTAAACTTTTTAAGACTATTTCAAGCTGGTTCTGGTCACAGCCCGACTTCTCAATCAGTAGTGCTCCTCCAAGGTCTGCTCCAAGCCGGGACAACACCCAATGCCACAAGAATAATTTGATTTAGTTGGTAAATTCCCAATTTTAACACCTATGTATTTCCTCCCATTCTGTGTGTAGCAGAGATCAGCTGATAACAAGCATCAGGGACTACTTCCATTAAAGATATTATCTGAGAAGACAAGTTTTTCTTTCAGTTTGGTTCCTTCCTTCCTTCCAACCTGTTTCCCCTCTTGTGTGGGCAAGGAAGCTGTGGAGACTGAGGACATTTTGTAAGAGTTTCCATACTGAACTTTCCGATTGGGTTTAGGAGGTCTATTTGCAAGCGTGCTCGTATTGCTGGTCCCTGAGGTGACATGGTATAAGCACTGCAGTACAATTCCCAAAGTAATATTTGGCATGGATGCAGGCTTTTGCCTCAGGAATATACACATTTTGCTGGATTCACCATGCTGCCAGTGAGAGGCCTGCCAGGCTGGCTGAGCTTTATGCTAGCTGCTGAGCTCATCTCGTCCTGACTCACGCACAAGCACATCCAAGGCAGTAAAAACACAAAATATTTATTGGAATTTAAAATGAGTTGTGGGCTGTTTCCTGTTTATGAGCTGTGGGCTTCTCATCCCACACAAAATGTGTAGCAACCTCCATCTACAGCACGGTCAGCAAGGAGGGCTGTGTTACCCCAGACATGGAAGAGAGCTCTCTTAATAATCCCTGTATTGGAAGTGTTTCTTCTGAAGAATTTGGATACTTTTCGTCCATAAAAACTGCTGATGTTGCAGAAAGCATCTGTAGTGAAGGAGTAGAATCTATTCTGCACTTAAAATATTTATACAGGAGACTGTACTGATTCCTTTTTTACTGAAAGAGCTTTTAAAGTGTAGATTCCTGACTGGATTGTGTAAATTTGTATCACATTTTGAATCTTAATAACATACTAAATATCATAAACATCCATTAGCTATTTAAATGTGCAAGCTTTTAGAAATCACAAATTAGATTACTTACTAGGCTTTTAGCTGGAATAAGATTTAATTAGTGTTATATTCTATTAATATGCAATAACCTTATTACTATTGCCTAACAACTCGACAGTTGTGAAACAAGCAGCCAGATTTGTGCAGTAGTTGATTTTCCATCTTTCCAGTAGCCAGCCAGCTTTGCCAGAGGTCTGCACAGCCACATGGAGCATTTCTGTCACAAAATGTTTTCCTTTGCAGAACAAAAATTCCTTTTCCTTTATTTAAAGGCCAGACATGGAGCCTCTCAAAACAATTCTGTGGGAGCAGATGAGCAGATCCAGTCAGCACAGACTCATTCAGAAGCCTGGGAGAGAGACTACACCAGGAAAAACTGTCAGCACCTTCGTCACCTCCTCCAGCTACAGGTAACACACGGGAAGTGGGCTGACCCTGCGCTCAGATGTTTGCGGTGGTTTCTCTTGCTGATTTGATGACAAAGGGTTTAGCAGACAATGGGGCCTTGCTTATGCTGGGTCATGACGAAAGATTTTCCCGAGAAGGTGGATACAGCCACAGAGCCTTCCCATTCGGGTATTTGTTTGCACAGGCACTGCAGGCACCCGGTATCGTAGCCAGCCCTTTATCAGCTGAAACAGCAGATACACAGTTCTCTTTGTCCTTGAGTGATTATTGAAGTTTGACAGAACTAACATGTGCTAACTGAAAATTAATTTAATACCACTGAACTGCTCTTCTTAAATGAGTAGAAGAGGCTGGACCATCACAAGGCAAGAAGTTTTATGAACAGAGGTCACTAGGAGAAGTCTAGAAAACTATCCAAGCATAATTTATGCCTTTTATGTATAATTTTGTGCACACTGAATCCTGCCCATTTGTGCCTCATCAAAATATGTCAAAGCCAAAAGTCCTATGTGATAATGAACAGGAGATGGTTACTTCTGATTCATTTAATATACACAGTGTGCAAATTATTGTTAAAAGAGCAATTCTCTCTAAACAGACCAATCCCCTTAAAAAAACCCAACAGCCAAGAAAACTGTTGGAGCAGAGGAGATCTGTGAGATGTATCCACCCTGAGCTTTCCTTAGGAAGCTTTGCCCTAGTAGAGCAGTTTGGATTCAGAATGCCTGTGCTGCTTTGCTTGGCTGTTGGTTTTAGGGCAGGCTGGATTTGCAGGTTGGCTTTTTTTCAGATGCATGTCTCTCTCCTGGATTAGAACAAAGCTCTAAGACTAAAGGTGATAAATGAAAACATTTAGATAAATCATAGGAGGCTCATCTGCCTCATTTGAATATGACAGGTTTTGGATGGAACCAGGATGCAAGTTACAGGTTTACACAAGTCTAGTGTTCAGCAAAACTATTTAGACATTCTTTCTGTTTTGTTTTGTTTTTAAACCTGAGATTGTATTTCCCAACAAAAGAAGCAGTTGAAGTTGTTACTTATTACTTTTCGTTAGAGATGTTTACCATGCCATCAACGTAAGGTATAGACTCAGTCACTCAGATAACTTCTATCTGTATTCGAAAGTTACTTTGTTCAGTACTTCTTCCTTATTAAAATAATTCATTATTTGTCAGAGTGTCAAGATCAAACGTTCCAGGTGTCCATACGCCTCTTCCTGTGTCAAAAAGCCTTCAGAACAGTTTCATGTAAGATCACGGTGCTTTAAACTTATTAACGCTTCCTGAGCCAGAATGTTTGGCATTCCTCTCACTGCTCTTCTGGAGGAACCAGAGGGGAAATGAGTGACTTGAAAACAGTTTATGGGGCATAAGCAATTACTCTTAAAACTCATCTGTGGCTTTTCTTCCCCAAATTTGCCTGATCTTCTCATCTGAGTTATTTCTTCCTTCAGTGTAAGATTCCTTTTCTATATGTTTCTTTTTGTGCTGGACACTACATTACCATATTCTGCAGGATTTAGCAGATTTATTTGTGGGGTTTGGTTTTTCTCTCTGAGACCTGCTAAAAATCAACTAGACTTAATATAATAAAATTACACATTTTTAGAAAACAAGTCACTGCTTGGTATCTTGAACTGGACAGAAGTTTTGTTATCCTGTTACTGGGGTTGATTGCTCCTTCCTTCGATGTACATGGTACATGCCACAGTGTGACTGAAGGGATAACAGTTTCCTCCCATTTTGAAGTTTTTTCCTATTATCCTTGGAAATAGATGCACTCTTAATTTAATTGCTTAATGCATTTTAATTTATTGATCCCTGTATTTCCAGTCCTTTGAACTGAATACTGTTTGAATGTTTCCTATTTCAAAGAAAGAGTTTCTTTCCTTATCCAGGCTTCTCACTGGCTCCTACTTTTGTTTTGTTGGCTCTATGAAGTCTTCATTGCCCCTTTTCCCCAGTCTCAGCTTCCCATTCGGTGTTTTATCTGTCTCACTGAGATTCTCTCGGGCAACATCCTTAAAATCTGTCCCTGTTGTCCCCACCATAACTATGATTTGAATCTTACAAGCTGACTATTGCAACATCTCTTTTGGCCTTCATTCTACCCCCTCTCCAGCCAAAGCCATCTTTCACTGACTCCTCTCAAGTCCCTTTACTATTTACGTCACCTCTGTACCCCCTTTGATGTCTTCTTTCCTGTAACACCTGTGTGCTCTCTACTCTCCTCTAATAATCCTGCAGAAAACCTGCCCTTCCCCTGCAGAGCTTGTATGTGAGCATGACCAGCAGAACACAGAGGGAAGGCAGAATGGTTGGTGGATCGTGTTTCTTAATGCAATTATTAGCAACTTCTTGGTTTTCTCTTAAAGGTGTCTTCCTCTATTTCCCTGCAGTGTGTGTGTTCCCTCACATGGCTCGATCAGCTTGAGCTGTCACTGGTAAATACTCCCAGCATGCTCCCAGCAATGCTTATCTACTCTTGTCTGGCTTTAGTTGTAGCCTTAATGGAAGCTTCAGAAGTCTCTGTTTATGCAGATTTCAAGAAGGAATTGCTGTGAAAATGTCAGCTTGCTGCAATCTCATCTCTTTGTAAATAATTCAGTCCAAGTGCAGAAATTAAAACTGACGATGCAACTTCTGTTTGCCTCCGTACTCTGCACACCTCGGGCCGAGTTCTTCGTGCTCCAAGCACATCTGTTTAGGAGGGAGATGCAGTGATGTTACAGGCTGTGCTGCTGCCAGAGCACCCAGAGAGGCAGTGCGGATCAAGCGCTTGTGTGCTCGTTTTGGTGCAAAGTCCAGTGGCTCCTGAGGGCAAGTTCAGAGCTAAGCTGCTGTGCTTTGGTTTGGAGGGAGGCAGTTAAAGGACAGGACAGGGTGCTGCTGTGTCCAGAGTGGTAGCACGTGGCACTGGTGCCGTGTGCCCACTCAGTGCATTTCCCAGAGCTCACCCAGTCAGTTTGGCAGTCCTCCAGGATCCTTCATATGAGCAGTTTCTTTGCCTTGTACTCACTTGCACTACTTACTGCTTGTACGACTTCCCCCCAGAGGAAGGGCAAGTATTGTCAAGTAAAAATGTTGAGTTTAGGTGCCTAGGGTGTGTAAATGTGAGACTTAGTCAAAGCAATTAGCTGAGTAACTTCAGCTTCAATTATTTTCCTCCCCTGTTTCCAGGCTGTGACTAACACTTGCAGTGATACACACCCAGCCTTTTCCAGCGCTCACAACCAGTACACTGAGCGTTGGCCACAACGGCCTGGGATGAAGAACAACCACAGAGTCCATTTCTGAGCTCTTTGCTCAGTCACTGCACATCTACAAGTCAAATTTTAAAACAAAAGCAACGCACGTATAAATGCTTTGTAGGTACCAGTTTTTCCTTTAAACTTCGGCTGTCCATGTTCCGATTCAAGTATTTCTCACTGTTCTTTACACTTACCAGCTTTAATGTGGGAATAGGAGCTGCTCATAATTAAGTCCTAGATTTTTTTAAAACAAGTATTTCTAAAATTGTTTTAAGTGTTTGATAAAAGAATTTCTAAACAAGATGTTCAATAACACAGAAGAGGGAGGTCAGACGAGACTTGAAAACACATGCAGATTGACTGTGCTATAAAACAGACTAACAAGATCATTAGTGGCTAGAAATTGAGGCTCGCCTGAGGCTGGCGGCAGAAAGGCCACAGTTTTCTGATCCTGTGGCCTCAGAAACATCCCAACACCCAGTTCCACCTTTTTTGTCCTCATGCCACATTGCATCACTCCTCAATCTTCCCAATTCCAGGTCCTGGCAGGGCCATGCTGTGAATCAGATCAGGGGACCTGTTCCACTGAAAAATAAGAGAAAAAAGCATCAGAAAATAAAAATCATTTCACAATTTAATTCATGGCACACACCCCACACCCTGGAGGTGGCACACTGTGATGGTGGAGCTGAATTCCTTCCATCTGCACCACCTCCCAGATCAGCCTGGCATCAAACCCCAGTCCAGCCTGACCAAGGACACAGAGAAGGTGACTGTAGTAGCAGGGGATCTGAGGGATAAGGAAAGCGGGCAAAGGGCTTGTTTTGCTCAGAAGATGGCTATAGGGAACCCTGGAAAAACAGGCCATTTTCAACAGGATCATGAGGAGCAAAGCCAGAGGATGTCTGCTGGACTGGAGTGAGGACAAGTCCTGATTGTTTGGACATGAGGAATGTAAGCAGTGGCAGGAGCCTTCTGAGCTTGCAGAGCTGGGGAAGGACGTCACTGCAGCAACACCAAAGCATCAGCTGCTAACACTGTATTTATCCAAACCGTGAGGAACAATTTGAAATAAGAAGAGGTTTCAAAGCTGTGTTTAGCTAGAAGATCTGTGTGGGAGAGGGGTGGATACCTTTGGACTGTGTTAATAATTAAGTGGAGGAGTGTGTTAAAGCCTATGGAATGGACAGCATGGTAGTAAAAATACTGTGACTCACCGAAGCTGGAGGTTAGCAAACAGGCACAAGTAAACACAATTGCACATGACGGATCCTTGTGCACCTAGGTCCATCTCTCCTTAGTGAAACCAAGGCTGAGATGCTCATTCACTTCTGGAAACCTCACGACCTCATGGAAATCATTTGATAATGAACCTGCAAGAAATAAAAATTGTCTTGTTCAGAATTAGATGAAAATCCAGCATGTTTCCCAAAGCTCTCCTATAGATTTGCAATATTCAGTGTATTTTCCACTTTTGTTCTCTTAAGAATCCCTGAGCTAATGTCTTGCCAGTTAAAAAAAAAATACATGAAGAAACCTTCTTTTCTTGGATCATTTCACTCACTCCAAATGCAGTGAGAGCCAGAAGAAAAATCTGGATACATGGTTTGAAAGCAGCAACTGCAAGAACTTTTCTAAGCAGCAGGCCTGTGAAGTCTGCTTTTCTGCATACTTGTGTCATCAGAGGTTTAGTTTTTAACTGAGTTATTTTAAAGAGCTTCCCCCATACCTTAAAAAAGTTATCAGCTTTTGCATATAATTGTATAATTCTCTCCCCTTCTCCCTGTTGACCTCCTGTTTATGGCTTGAGGTACATTTGGCTCTAGAAACTGGCAGACAAAATCCATAAGGGTTGAATGTACAGTGGCAAATATCCCAGAGCTGGTCTCCTGCCAGCTGATCACCTCTCGGGGTGCACATACACTGGTTGTCTGGGTTCCCCGTTCCTATAGCCAGAGCTGGAGACCCAAGGATTCCCAAGGCCCTGGGAAATGCTGAGGACAGGACAGGCAGATCACTGATGCTGTTCCAAACGAAGCCCAGTACGAGCAGCATCCCACAAGAGCGGTTAATTAGAGCTACATCACAGCGTTTTGCATCCATTTAGAGTTATGTTACCAATTGCAGTTCCTTTGATTACCTAACTCGTCTGCGTGTCACTCTCCAAATATTTGTTAGAGAACACAAAATATTTGCTGTTTATCCTGGGGTTCAGCATTACAAATGTTTGTTTAATGTCCAAACTGGGATTTTCAAATGTATCTGATATCTCAGTATACCTCCAGTTTATTTCTATTTAATCTGGAAAGAAAAAAGGTCTTGTCAGTATATACCCACCCTGCCTGTCTCATCCTGAAATGTTTACATTCTGGGAGCTTGCCTGTTGGAGCTGTGTACAAGGTAAAGTGCCCTGTCACTCTCCCACATGTTGTCAGGTTTGTCAGCGCACACAGACATGCACAAAAAGCCTCTGATGCCCCATACCCAGAGAGAGGTACCTGTGCCACTGAAAACAGGGCTGAAGGCACAGCACTGTTATGTTATTACAGGGCAAATGAGGGCAGATTAACTGGGGGTGTGAGTGTGCTGACATCACCTAATTACTCGGTGGTAGAATCACAAGTGCTGTCTCTCCACTTTGGATGGTACAGTTAGATTAGCTATTACCTATGACTGTGCTCTAAGAAAAAAAAACCCCAAGCTTTTTTTTTTTTTTTTGACCCAGTAAAGCTTCAATTACAACACAAAGTGAAAAAACGTCTCTTTTTTTCTTATTAAGGGCAATGCCACAGGCTAATGTTAGGAAACTGAGCCAGGAAGAAATCCTCAAAGTGAGGTGTCACAGGCTACAGATCTGCACTTCAAGGTGTTCTGGCAGCAGCTCAGCACTGCTGAAAATGGAAAATCCCACTCTCTCCTCCTACCCTTCCTTCAGGCACAGGCTCCACCATTTGCCTTCTTTGGGCTTTGGTATATTTGGTTTTTTCAAGCCCCCAAGAAGACTGGCCAGTTGTCTGTAGGTGAGTGAGTTGTGTTGCCTCACCTGGGAGCCACGAAGACCAGAGGTGGCACAAGGGCAAGGAGAGGACACCGGGAGAGGGCAGGAGGAACCCAGACCTTCCCCTGGCAGTTGCAATGTTTACCTCATTTCACCTGTTTGTTAAACCACAGCTTGGAAGAAGGTGGTAAAGGCCACTCACTTTAGATATTTAAAAACAGATCAGGAGTGGTTGAAATCCCTCCTGGGTCCTTTGGTTTCCCTTTGCACCAATATTGGTTTTATTCCTCTTTTCTTCCCCCCATCTTCAAACCCCTGACTGGGGCAATGTCTCTCTTAACAAGCACCCTCTATCCTTTCCTGCTCTCTTTGAATCAGTCCTTCAAGCTCTATTTCTTTTGCAATTTTTTTTTCTAATTAGTCAACTCTTCATTGACTGCTATAAATGTAATGATACTCGAATTCTTGCTCCTGTTTACCTCACTATTCAGTTCTTTGGGGCTAGATTTTAGCATTTCACTCAATTTTATACAGTGCTGTTTGCCAACGCGTAGCTAAAGATCCTAAGACAGCTTTGCAACTTTCATTTGCTCTTAGACAAAAAATTTGAGTCAGTCATTATCCCACTATCAATCCCATGAACTATATGCAGAAAAACATGATTTATTACATAAATAAAGGTGAACTATACATTCAAAAAATCAGACTGGAATACTGGAATCAAACTGTACTTAGTCCAGGCCTAATGAATCTCTGATTAAAAATAAAATACAATGCTGATTTTTTCCCCCTAAACTCTGTAAAATGCTAGAAGAGCCCAGCTGGAACAACCAACAGTTTTCCACCGTTTTTTCTGTTTATAGCTTTTACATTTTTCCACTCCAGAAATAAGAACTTTACAGCTGGCACATATATTACACTAATGATGTTCTGATTTAGAAATACAACTGACAGATGCTAAACTAATCTAGTCAGATTTGAGTTACCTTTGAGACCTAGCAACAGTGTTTTCTTCTGGAAGGTATGTATATTCTTTTTGTCCCCACAGTTGGTGAAAGTCAGGCTGCCTTTCGACAGCGATGTTTTACTCAGGTACCCACTCCCATCCCTGAACTGAGAGATGTGTATTGTTCTATCGGAGAATGTACTTGGAAATCAGTTTGAGATTTGGTTGCTAATCTGGTGGCCCGGCTCTTCTCTTCTGTAAACAGTGATAAATAGTTTCCAGCGGGCCCAAAACCAGCAAGGCCCTTCACTAAATAGCCTCCAGGCAGAATTACTCTGTGTTGAAGGGACGACCCCTACATTAAAAGAGAAGTTTGATAGCACAAACATATGAAAACACTGAATGCTTCCTGCAACATACCCCGTGTGCAGCTCTCTGAACGGGGACAGCTGAACTGGACACTGCTCCAGCAGGAACAGCAGGTTGTACCCAGGGCAGTCTGTACCTGGCACGAGCTTTCTGATAAGCCCCTGGATACCAAAAAGATTATTGAGCAAATATGTTTGATACAGTAGGCTACTATTTTATATTGTTTTTTCCATTCCTGATCACAAGTCATCATAGCACTAGTAAAAATTAGGTTATTCAATTCTTTGTTGCCTCAAGAGAATGAAAACATAGTTTTAAAAGATATTCATGTACCTTAGGAAAAACCTCCGCCTTTATTGGCTGGATTAATCACTTGGAGCAATGTGCTAAATACACTGAGCCGTTCTTTTTGTGGAACACGAGGATCAAGCCTTGGTTCTTGGCAGCCACACCATTCATGCCGAGCATACTGGAACCCACCGCTGTTATTTTTTATTCCTCACGGGACAGCAGAGTGCTCCACAGCAAATAAAGGGACAGCTCCTCCCAGAGGGGCTTATGCTCCAGCAGCAGAGAACTCCCAGGAAATGGAGGACACAAGGGTCACAGTAAAGGTCACTATGAAAGCTTGATGTGGCACCTCTGTTTTGAACTCTGTGTGGGACCTGGCACGCTGCAGAAATTTTTATGGGTGGTGTTCAGACTGAGGCTCAGGAAAGGAAAATAATGGACTGCTGAGACATACCAGATGCAGAGACATTGTGGAGGAAAGAAACAGAGACCTTCAAGTTGTACTCTTTGGACAGTGAGGAACTCCGAGGGGAGCCTGCAGGCGGGATGGCTATGGATATTTCCACCCTTTTGTGTCCATCAGTACCCTGCAACCTGTCCATCCAATACCCAGGAGCAGGTTCTACCTACTTTTGGGAGGGATTCTGGGACACATAAGTGTTGGGGTTATTTTTGCCTTGCCAGATTCACTGCTGTAGAAGAGCCTAAGCCAGAAAGCTATTTTATAAAACTAATTCAGCCCTGCAGAAAACAGCTGTAACAAGTGCAGTTCTTTGGTACTCTTCCCTGTGCTGTTACTACTTTCCTTATCCGAGGTGTCTTTTTTGCCAAGTTCATAGCAGAGGAGGGAAAGGGACTTTCTCTTCCTGCCCTCCCTGCCTGGATACAGAGAAGGTCACGGAGCAGTTTGGGTTGTAAGGGACCTTAAAGAGCATCCAGTTCCAACCCTGTTGCTGTTAAGAAACAAAGGAAAGGCTGTCCATGAGGATAAGCCATTTTTGCTATAAGAGTCCAGGATATACCAAGGTGCTTCTAAACCTAGAAAAATGTACTATTTAAAAACCCCAAACAACCAACCCAATTACAGGGTGTATTGCAGAGATTTCAGGCCTGATGACGAATTAGTGGGAGTTTCATATAACACGTGATATATTAGACAGACATCTTAACACTCAATGTATTTACATGACTTTTTTGTGAGCACCATCTGTGTGAAATGAAGATGAGTGCCTACCTACTGAAATTATATTCACACTTACTGGATAGAACCATTTTCTCTTGTTTAAAATATTTCTCCTTGCATTTGTCTTATGGCATTACAAGAACACAAATAAGTTGTTTCCCATAAACTGATTTTTTTTTCTTTAGTCCTAATACAATTTTGTCTCTACAAATAAAAAATGCCCCCCTGGAAATTATTTAAACCTAAAAATGAAATATTTACTGTTTAAATTACTCTCTGGTTGGAAAGAAATGCTGCAGTCCCTCTTCTGAGCAGACAGAGCTTTAAGGCACAGCAGATCTGAGCAACGTAGTCATCAAAGCCACTAAAGCAAGCCCTAAATCCAGTTTTAGCAAACCATACAGTACTATTCTGAAGTACTCTGGGAATAGTTTCATATTACCAGCAGCTGGTTTAAAATAGTAACTGGACCATTGTGCCATCCTCTAAAATAATGATTCTATCATAACAAAAATATTTGCGTGAAGTAAACGGACATTGAGTAACTGTGGACTTTTGTCCCAACGATTGCACTGTGTGAGGCCATGTTAAAAACAAGGTGGAGAGGATACAAAATGGAGATAAACCCACTTGCACTCCTTTTCCATACTGCTGCTTAGCAGAGTATCCATTTATCCTTTGACCAAACATAACAAGACTTATTTCCATTACCAAAAAGAGCCCCCAAACCCACCCTCCCAAAGCCAAATAAACATATTGGCTTATTATTCCTAATGCGTATGACTGGTACACTAAGCTTTGAGAAAGAGCTTAGTGTGTGCTGGGAACTTGAGCTGCTCACCTCCTCTCCCCTGGTTCCCTTAGATCTGTGTCCTTTGTTTTCAGCCCTATACTGAGCACTTCTTCAGCATCCCTCATTTGGGGCAAAGGAGCTGATTTGTCCCTATGCTCATGCTGCCTGCCCAGCTGGCACTCGGTTCTGCAGTGGGAAGAGACCACGTCAGCAGGCAAACACTACCTGTGTTTCTCTTGACTATTCACTGGCCAATTTTTATGTAATTTGTGAGGACTTGATTTCCTTGATGCTAATATCCCCCTGGCAATTTTGGTGGAAGTCAGACTGTGGAGCTGCTGGGTGCACATCATCCCACTGTTCACCTAACATGACCCAGCCTAAATGCAAGGGGCAGGAGTCCCCACCACCACGTGAGAAGCACAATCACCTGCTTTGGGCTGGTACAAGTTACAGCACAAAACTGCCCCATACAATTCAAAATCTGCACTTACTGCACCTAACAATTATTTTCATCACCATTACTGACAGCTTCTCTATTGGTTTTGGTGCAGCAATAACTCAAACCCATGAATGTCTCTTTGTGTGTTGAGAAATTCCATCTTTATACAGAGCACACTAAAACCTACACATTTCTCACACGAAATCCCAACTAAATGTTCTGATTTGTAAAGAGCACATAAGCGTGGTACAAATCTGCAATTCAGCTTTGCTCTGATATCTGATTTGTACTTCTACCTGCATACAAAAGCACAGGTCCAGGCGGTGTGCAGGGAGGTTGTTTCCTCAGCTGCAGCTCAAGGGGTTATTTATTGCCAGCAGTGAGGACAACGATAAACACCTGACCTCTAGTGGCAGCTGGGGGGGAGCAGGTGAGAGACTGGAAATGCGGCAAAAAGAATTGATGGAGTCAGATGGAATTGTGAAGTGGAGCCTGAACTTGCATTAGTTGCTTTGTTAGCTTTTGTTTAATTATCTTTTCTACCGAAATCCCAGTTCAGAATCCAGAATATTTTTGTTTCTCAAACTTTTCCTCAGGTATATTACTAATTTTAAGAAGTGTGTGTGCCATCTTTCAAAAGAAATACAGCAATATCCTAACAGGTTTTATATCTTCACATAGAAAGTTTTTGGTAAGTTTGTTGCTTTGGTTGTTTTCCCTCCATGCACACACAATTATTCAACAAGCCCATCTGGGTCCTCATTAGGCTTCATTCCTGCTCCTCACTGACACATAACATCTCTCCAGTGAAAATACACGTTCACTACTGGCCCTCAGGACATCAAAGCTTTCATTCCTACTGGGCTAAAACCACAGCAGCTATTCCATAAACAAAGGTCATAACCTTTCTAATCGAGTGGTTAACCCAAATACTAAATCCCCTCCATGAGAAACAAGAGTTTTGTTTTTAGCCCCTGTAGGATTAAATTTCAAAGTGCTGGTGTACACAGACTTTCTCCTAAGTAAAAAACCATTATCTGCAAGCTACGGTTAAACCTACCTTTGGTCACAGCTTTGTGAGGCCTTCAGGCCACCAACAGTCTTTGGAACGGGACAGTGGCAGAGCTGCAGGAGCACTGGAGCAGTGGCAGTCTCAAGGGGTCATTATTTTATGAGCTGGAGTTAGAGTAACTTCTGCTTATTTCCTGAGCCCAGTTACGCACGACTCAAATCATTCTACGTTAAAAACAAGTCAATACAGACATATGAAGAGACGATTTCTGGGGGGGAAAAAAACAACTGTGGTAGCAAATATCTTACCCATTTAAATGATCAGATTAACTGGGACATAATAGGGGTAAATTTGTGTTTTTCTTACAGCTCACAAGTGCTGAGTTGAGAAGGGCATGGACCCAGTACTATACTGTTTAATTTTAATGTTTGTCATAAAAAAACCCCTTAAATTACCATGGTCATGCTTAAATATTTTTTTATGTTTGAGACATTTATATGTCTTCTATTTAATATAAAAAAAACCTACAATATTTTCATCTAGTAGCCTCTGAGCATCTGATTTTTCTTCTGTCTGTTGAAACTGGTTCAAAATCCCCACATCTTCAAGGTGCTTTGGCACAGAACCAAGATACCAACGGCTTGTCCTACACAAGATGTCAAAGTGAATTAACAAAAAGCATGTGAATTTAAAGTGCATATAACTCAAATATATATAATTTCTCTATGGACACTCATTTAGGAGTCAGCTGGCCATAATTACCTTAACTGAATTCACGCTCAAAGTGAGTTAAACTGAAGTGAACTAATGGTTTATCAACATGCACGAGACACTGTACAATAAGCTCGGTGTAAATTCACAATTCATTGGCTGCTGGAGCTCTGACTTCCCTTGTGGAAATGCAGTGTGCCCTCAAGGTGCCTTTGTATGAAGTAACTTAATTTTTTAGGGGGGAAAAAAAGCTATATATGGATGTGTGGGCTGACTGATAGCAGGTGCAGAAGTGACTGGATGTCAGTAGTGCTATGCCTAGAAAAAAGGTCAGCATACATCATCTGTGCAGTTGAAGTTTCTCTGCCATTTTGTGACCATCATGGCTCTGCTATAGGGTCTGTTTTGAACTGAAGAAAGCCAAATAGCATTTTTGGTGTTTCCATAGCAGGGGAACAGGTCAATTAGTACCAAGCACCTGGTGTACCATCAGCTAATACTTTTATTCACTGTTCAGTAAATCACCATGGAGGAGGGCAGAGAGCCTTGAACCGTTTCTGAACGAAAACATCCAAAAGCAGTTACATACTATAAACACACTGTTACCCAATTTGGTTTAACTTGACTATCTTGGTGTTAATTTTCCCCTAAATGATTTCCCACCTTTCTTTATTCACTAGATTTAACAGCATTTTCTGCTGGCATAAACAAAGCCATGCAATAAGAAACATGGAGAAAGAAATATCCCTTCTTGCAGGACTCCTTCAGATATAACCAGCATCGTCAGGCAGTCTGTCACATTATTATCCAGTTAGGAAAACATGCCAGGCCTATTCATGAGCCATTCCTGCTCATTTTTCCAGGCACAGAACATTTGTGCCATAGCATGCCTTGTCAGACTTGGAGCCCTTCCAGTACCTGATGAGCATATTAACAGTGCTCCCATTCACGGCCGGGAGCTGCCAGTTCTGTCTAATTTTAGTGGAGTTGCTATTTATAGTGGGATGGCTGCGCTCCCTCCTGTGACAGCCTCGCCGCTGCTGGCCGTGGGGGCAGGGGATATTTCTGGGCTGTTTTGGTTGGCTCACGAAAGGTTCCCGGCTGTAATTTACCTGAGCCCTCCCCCAGGAGCAGCGATGCTCCACCAAAGCCCCGGGCACTGCCGGCTGGGTGGCTCCCGGGGCAGGAGGGGCTGGCTGTGCCCATGACACGCTGCACTGCTGTCAGCACGGCGGGCAGGCTGGGGTCAAATCTCTCTGTGCCCTAACACTTCAATTCCTTTGGCCCTGTTTCCCTGTAAGAGCACATTCATAATAACAGTAGCAACAGCACCTACCTTTGTAGCACAGTACTTTGTGAGAATTTATTCGCTAACTTTGCAAGTAGCTTTAAACACCAAAAAAGTTATGGGGAAAAGATTCTCCAACGTAGGCTTGCTGGTCAAATTTCCAGTTAAAAAGATACTTTTAGTACTTTGGATGTGTTTTAGTAATTGATAATTAATGTTTTAATAATTGATAATTTGTTCCCAGTATTTTTGGTGTGGTAAGGTGGTGGTTGAAAAATTAAATTCATTTTTTTGTAAATAGAAATTGGGGTTCAGCTCATTTTAGATTTTCAAAACAAATGCTGGCCTCGGTAGAGGCAGGTTTGAGTCACAGAGTTTCAGTCCAGATTGTAACATTTTGGCTTCAAAACATCCAAAGTTGATGGTGTCTACTCTCGCTTTGTCTCTATATAGGCCTCTGTTATGGATAATATACATCTCCCAGATTTGTAAGAGGTGCTTGCAGGGGTTGTTTACTGTCTTTCTCATGTTGTACCTTGCTTACATAGAATACATGTTCTGATCATCCCTCATTGTTGCTCCAATAAACAGAAAGAGTTAGAAGTTGGAACAGATACAACTATGAGAGCAAAAAAATAATCTTTGTACTCATCAATTGTAATTTCTAGTTAATTTGTGTATCACAACAAGAAAAGGGTATTGAACCAGCAAAGATTTTGGTTCAGCTGAAATTCATATTCAGCCTGGCTGAGATTCTTCCGAGAACTGGAAGTGAACCAGAAGAGCAGTTAAAGAAAGAAATAACAGCATAATTCTGTGGCTAATGTGGTTCGCAGGACAGAAAGTATTCTTTTCCCTCTTAATCTGTAGCTGACTGCTCCACATGATAAAGTCCATGCCCCCTGGATCCAGAGGCTGTGGGCTGGCAGAGGACTGTCCCTTCTCTGATTTTCAGCATGTTTTAGCTGCCTGGCTATATGAGTAAGAGTGTTGTCTCTATCCCTCCTCCTCCAGCTGAAAACAGATGTTCCAGGAAAACAACTGGTTCAGATGCTATTGGAGATACAGTCTGCAGTGCTGCCTACTGATATCAGAGGTAAAGCTGTCACACAGCTTTAAAAGGGCCCTAGATCAACCAGTGTTTATATCAGTTTGAGCACGAGGATGTGCCCTGGGTGTCAGTGGCAGGGTAACACCACAACCCTCGCAGCTGCAGGCGTGTCTGGGTCTCTGGTTTAGGGATGTAGAAGGAGGGGTGACTCAGCACACAGGGGTGACGTGAGTCCAGCAGGGTTTGAGCTTCCACGTCCCCAGCAGCCCCAAACATCTGCATGTGGGTAAAGCACGTACCCATGTGCTTGGCACCACACCCGTGTCTCACTGAAAAGACACAGGAATGACATCTCACCTGTGTCCCAAAACATTAAATGAAACTAGGGGGCAGCAGCCCCTCTGCCAGGTGCCCACAGCACAGGTTTTCCCTTGAGCACTCCCCTCACGCCTCAGTCAGACCATGGATACAGCTCCTCTGGCAGAACTCCTGCAAGGCTGATTCCACAGCACATCCCTGACTTACTGCCCCCACGGCTCACTGCAATAGATTACTAACCCCATTCTGTAATCACAAATCAATTTATACTTTTTTTAACAGACTGAATTCCTAATGCTCTGATTTAGTCACTTCTGAGAACCTCCTTCAAGCATAGCTTCTCACAGGAAAACCCAGCACAGTCTGAGAGACTCCTTACTCATACAGGCTGTCAAATGTCTCTCCTTGCACCACATTAGCCTCTCTTGGTAGCCTGTCTTGTGTTGCTTTACAGTGTCATAGAATCATAGAATCAGACGGGTTGGAAAGGACCTCTGAGATCATCAAGTCCAACCCTTGATCCACTACCCCCACAGTTGCTAGACCATGGCACTAAGTGCCACGTCCAGCCTCATCTTTAAAAACCTCCAGGGACAGAGAATCCACCACTTCCCTGGGCAGCCCATTCCAGTGGCTGATTACCCTCTCTGTAAAGAATTTCTTTCTAATGTCTAACCTAAACCTCCCCTGGCCCAGCTTAAGGCCATGCCCTCTTGTCCTACTGCTGGTTGCCTGGGAGAAGAGACCAACCCCCACCTGCCTACAACCTCCTCTCAGGGAGTTGTAGAGAGCGATGAGGTCTCCCCTGAACCTCCTCTTCTCAAGGCTAAACAGCCCCAGCTCCCTCAGCCTCTCCTCATAGGACTTGTGCTCCAGCCCCTTCACCAGCCTCGTTGCCCTTCTCTGCACCTGCTCCAGCACCTCAACATCTTTCCTGAACTGAGGGGCCCAGAACTGGACACAGTCTATTAAGCCAATTAGTTATATTGTCCTTATTGTTTGCATTTTACATGCAACATTTACTTTCAGAGAAAGCTGACACATTATTGCTGCTTCCACAAATTGTCGTTTCTTCCACGTGTTCTTGGGACCCATGGAGACATTATGCTGTTTTTCATTGTTTGATTCAGGCCTAATGTGATTTCTCTCCAGAATGCCTCCAGCAAAACCTAATAAAATCAACACCTGTTGCTCTACACCATACAAGGGAGAGTAAAAAATTATCCATGGTGACCAGTCACAGCAGCTTCTCCTGCCACCACCTGGTCTTAAGTGAGGCCCATAACTGAGGAGCTGATAACGCTGGGCATGTAAAGCAACGGGAGACTGGTGCCCCTGGTTAACAGCAAGTCTTTATGCAGGGTGTGCACAGGCACTGGATACCCGTAGTTGAGAGCCTTCTTAAGGGAAATTGAAGTCCAAATCATTTAGTGTCTCCAGGAAGAGGCCTATATGTATTTCAGATGCAAGAGCGAGAGACTGTATCACCAGATTTATATTTATATACGTAAGTTTGCTGTTGATTAGCCTTTTCCTTGGCTCTGGAGCCTACAGCATTTATTGCTGTATAATCAAGGTTTCCTGCAGTCCCTGGTTGGGATGAAATACGCTCTAGACCCAGAGCACTGTTTTCAGACCTTCAGTATTGATTCAGGGGTATTTTCTGCTTGTAGCTATGAAGTAGAAAACTATAGCTATATTTCAGAGTTTTTGGCTGTTTCTGGATCTTTTCCACCCCAAGAAGGCAGAACATTTTCAACGTTTAGAACTGATGATAAATTTCTGTTATTCTGTTATCAGCAGTAGGGTCTGTCTTTGTGTACATAGGAAAGAGGAGTCTGTGTTCCCCTGAATTGTGGGGCACAGAGCTACAGCAAGTGCAAAAGGTTCAGTCCCCTCACCTGTCCGGTAGCTGACTGTTGTTACAACATATCCTGGCCACACTAAATAGATACGTCTGGTTTTGTGCCCTTAAACGTGCTAAAGCCTTGGCAGAGAAGCACACAGGATGATCCCTGTTCTACACATAAAGACATCACGTGCCCAGTTCTGTGCTGGTGCAGTGTTTTGACCTTTCTTTATTTCAATATGCATTACACAGCCCAGCAAGAAGTGCAACACAGTTTAGGCTGTGACTTTATACTTTCATTCTATCATAAAATCTGAGTAATGTGTCCCACTGGAATGGTTATAATTGAGCACACAAATCAAGGGTGAGAGGCTCATGACAGGAAAAGCAGAACAGAGGAACATCTTCATGACTCTTGCATAAGCCGAGTACATTTTATTATAAAGGCAAGGAGACACAATGCAAAAATTACTAACTAGTAAACTAACTGATTACCCCTAGCAAAGTCTGCTGTTAGCTCAGACTGCTTTCAGCTGCAAGTCTAACCCTGGCCAAACTGGGGGACCCCCACAAATACAGCAGCTTTGAGATTCATCTCCACAACGTTCCTCTCCAGCCAAGTCACTCCTGCAAAGAAAACCTACCAAAGAGAAAACCATCCAAAGGAAAGCAAGTGTAGCACTGTGACAGCTTCTTGCCAAAACTCTTTCAAACCAGTGCTCCTGCCATAAAAAAAAACTCTTCAAAACTTCTAAACTTAACTGAAAAAGTCCTTTAAAAAAATGAGACTCTGTCCTTCCAAGGATCCATCCTTAGATGAGACAGGAGTGCTACATACACTGTGCTCATCCCCATGTGCCCCTCACTCTGAGAGCTCAATGAGCTGCCAAGGGCACCACAGCACATTCCACATCTCCAGTGGTTAACCACAACAGCCTGGGCAAAAGCAGCTCTTTTTGACCACTTCAATCTGCCCTTCTCTAGGCCTGTTACTGCATGAGGCAGGATCCAGTTGTTCCTGCTCACCTTTTCCACACCATCAACAGGGAAGGACTAAGCTGAGAACAACCACTTAGCAAAACCACACGATCTCCTGATGAGGTAAGTCATCAGAACAACACTGAGGACAAAAGGAGGTAGCATGTTCATACTGTACCAGGTCTTGCCATACGTCACTTTATCAGTGCTACAGCTTATTCAAAAGACACAAGAACTGCCTGATTTAGATGTTACACTAAAGACATGCTGTAGTGTTAATGTTTCCAAAAGCTATTGGCTTTGATGTCATGATAAACAGCACATACTGTGAGGACATAAGCATGAGAAATTCAGTAATGAGTTGAAGAACAGTTGGGGAACACGAAGGTCCCAAGGCTAGTGGGAGGAAAAAGTGACAACACTCACCCTCCTGTGGATGCCACTTTGAAGGAGACCAGATATCTCAGGAGAAGCCCCACAGTGGTGACCTCCTTGGGCAAAGCCCAGACTTTCAGGAGCTGGCACCTGGGAAAGAAATGGCAGCAGCAGTGGGTGACAGAGCAGAGCAACAAACCTCCTCCAAATTATTTCCAGCAACTAGTTTGTCTTTAACCATAACCTGTGCTGAAAACTAAAGGGGCGCCACTAACTTCATGAACATGAATCACCTCTGAACTCAGTCAAGCAAATCTGCCTGCAGAAGAGAAGGCAGTTTTGTGTTGACTGTCAGTGCTGATGCCTGGCTTACAGGAGTCCAGACTTGCAAGGAAAAGGTGCTTCAAATGCAGATTAGTAGCCTGTCAAATTCCCAAAGAGCATCTAAGGACTGGCCTGGTTTAACTTTCCTTGCTCTAGAAAGGGCTTACAATGGGACAGCAACAAGCAGCAGGAGAACTGGAGAGGATGTTGCTCCGAAAATTTAGAAGAGCAGATGAATTATTATTTGAACTGTTGTGTGCCTTTCAAAAAGAACATTTCCCCTCCCCACCCGCCAAATAAACTCACCAAACACCCCAGGCCATGGGAGCCTTGCTATAGCCCTAGGCTGTAATCAGAGGGAAGACAAATTTCTTTCTTCAGATAGAGAGATAATGATAATAAATCTGAATGAAAGGGAGCACACCAGACCTTGTCTTACTAATGGAGGGAATGATACTATAGCTGGAGGGCATTACTGCCCTGACCTAGGAGAAAAAAACTCCTGTTCCTGGCTTCTGGTTCAAGACCAGGATGTCAGCAGCAGGCACTGGCTCAGCTGTTGGCTGTAATTACAGCTTCCCTCCCTCCTGGCAGCTGTTTGATGTGCAGCCCGACCCAGAGTGTTCAGTGCAGGCCAGGGTCCCACAGGTGACTGTGCAGCTCTGCCCTGTGCTCCAGCCATCCTGCGCCTGGGGCAAGGTCTCACTTTATTCATCTGCAGGGGAAGGGCAGGGCCTGTATTTTTCCTCTGTTCTACAGTTTAGGAATAATTGAAAATGCTGTAAAGTAGAATTGCTTACAGCACTTCTTTCCTTGTCCCTCAGTCCTATCAATGAAATTAGGCATAGCTTTTGCTCCATGTCTCCCTGAAAGACAAAGGATTCTCCTTCAGAGAAAGCAGAGGAGCTCTGCCAGACTGATGCCACAGCAAGAGATGGCACAAGACAGAAAGCCTGCTCGGATCAGCGTGGGGTTCCTACCTACCCTGATGCTGTGTGTCTTTCTGGCACTTTGTCTAAAATTCATTTAATTCACCAATGGCATTTTAGGATTTCCTACATGTGCTAAATTGTAATAAATGACATCCGCTGATGGCAAAGAGGATTATGGAGGGTAGGGCTGCCTGAGACAGCCAAAATCCACTGGAGATTGAAAAGGTGTGAGCAGTAAATAAAAGGAAATCCTGGATCACTGTATAGTGTTCAGCTCCCACACTTTGACCTCCTATGGTCCCTTCTATATTTTGTTAAGATCGTATTTCTTTATGTGCTGCCTGGCTTAAAAGCCATCATAAATCTGTGGCGTGCAGTAAGAATAACAGGGAAGGCACCGTGTAATACAAGGGGCTCTAATTCCATCCCAGGCACTCAGAGGGAGCTGTAAATCAGTGTGGAGAAGCTTTAGACGGGAGAAGTGGGGCCAGGGCTGGGAAGGCAGCCGCAGCCTGGCCCCATCCGCCCTCGGGCTGAGCCCACCTCCCTCACCGGGGAGGGGAACAGTCTTCCTTCCTCTGCTGTGCTGCAGGGAAGGGGCTCACCCTGCCCCACGGCCCATGCCCTCTGCCCTGGCCCTCCTGGGCTCCAATTCTCTCCCTCCCTCAGCCATCAGGGGACCTAAACTAAGGAGAAAGTCTAAGTATCCAGTGAGTAACATATCCTCCGTGTTGCTGCTGCTGAAAAGCATGGTCTGCTGCCAACCCAGAGCACAAAAAAAACCACCAAAAAAAGAGTTCTTACAGTTCTTCAGCCTTGAACAGCAAAAAACCTACTTTAAGTACTTTTCTGGAAAAGGTGCACCTACCTACCTTTGGGGGAATAACCTGTGGGATGAGCCACACGGTTCGTGTATTGCGGCTTGGAGCACAGCCCAGGCGTCGCTCACGCCGAGGTGTTTGCCTCCCCGGCATCACCTGTAAAACCAAGTCACACCTGCTTGGCCCACACATGGCCAAACCACCGCCTGTCTCCCTGCTGCAGCCCCGGCCCAAGGAGCTGGGGCAGGAGCAGCCCTCCCAGAGCCGCCTGAGCTGCCTGTGAGCTCACCTGCTCACCCTGCTCATGCGGACACAGCTCTGCCACTGGAAACCTGGGAAGAGCTTCAGCTAGGGATATACTATCACATTCAAAACAACAAAATCTTTTTCCTGGCTCTAGTGTAAAAAAGCCTAACCCTAAAGTGGAGGCTTTCTGAGGTAGACTTTTCTAATACTCATTTTACTCAAGTTTTGATAAAAAAATGCAAATGATCGCTTTTTCTTTTTTCTGCCAGACAGTAAAACATGATGAATGTCTGAAATGTAATGTATTTATAAGGTTTCTTTGTGCTACAGTTCAAACCTATTAAGCTTTGGAAAAGCTGAATTGCAAAGGGGAACGAAATGGAAACTTATTTGTCCATTTAAACTTCCAAATTCAGACTCTAAGATTTGGTACAATGGGGAAATAAAAGGTGAATTCATTGAATCCTGGGCCATCAGTCATTTCATTTTACCCATGGTAAATAGGAGAAAAAGGGAGAGAAAAAGAAAACACATCCGAAGTTGTGAACATGTTGAAACTTCAGGGGAAATAAGTTACCATGTGCTAACCATGGGTTATGCCAAACCTCAGCAGAGGTCACCAGAACAAGCCAGCAAGCCAAACCTAAATAAAAATAGGACCTGTGGGATTGCCCATCTGATTTTCACATAGTCACTGCTGCAACACCATTTGTCAAGCTCGCAGGGTAGTTTTTTACCAGATGTGAGAGAGACAGTACCAAACCCAGGCTGAAGCCAGAGAGAAGAGTGTGTATGCTTCCACAAGGGAATAATCTGCCCAGGAAGGTCTGTAAAGTCCAGTATCCCACTGAAACCTCCCAGATCCCCCAGTGCTGCAAACTGTGTTTTAACAGTTCCACGAGTGAGATGCTTTTGTCATCGAAAGTGAGATGTTCAAAGGACCTGTCTTGCTGTGTAAAGGAAGGGTTAAACTGCCTTTTCTCCTATTTTGGGGTACATTTTGCATGTGGGAGAACAACTTTGATGTGTGCAACCAAACCCATCACCTTGCCGTTATGTTCCCCTTCTTCCACAGATATATGGTGTAAGTTCATGTTCTCAAAATATCTTTAATGGACCCAACATTTTCTGCTCATGGATTTCCAGGTGTGATTTGTGCCTCTTAGATAGCAGAGAATTCTCTCTGGGGGTCATTAAAAGTCATGAAATGAGCCTGCTTATGAGAAACTAAGGGACCAGTCTGGTTTTTGGTTTTTTAGTTCTCATTCTTGATTTTCACTGTTACAGCTTTTTACTTGCAACACAAAGCCTACCTGCTGAAGAAGTCACGTGACTCATCTGGTACTATTTGTAAAACACTGTAAGATTCCTGAGAGAGGGGGAAGTTGAACAAAACCAGTGCATTGCTAGTAAAATTTGTTGCGCTCAGATGTCAAGGAAATACAAACATCCTGAATGCAAGTTTGCAGCATTTTTGGAATCATTTCCCATAATAGCTTCATTCCATTCAAATGAATCAGAAACAAAACAGATTGAGAGCAGACAAACTTTGAAATACTTAAAAATTCTTTAATTCAATTTTTCATGATAAAGACTTTTAAAAGGATAATTATTTTGCAGGCAGTTACTAAAAATCTACATTTAAAATCTAAATGTAGAGCAATTAGTGACAGAATAACAACAACTGTATCTAGACTTACTTTGCTGTCTCAGAAGTACATCTCAGTATATTTTAGCTTTCATTTCTCTGCGAATTAAGACACTGGTGTTGTTATACTGCTTATCAGGGAAGGCAGTAGGTTGTATAGTTATCTCCTGATTGGGGCAAAATCACTACCCTGAAACCACACAACCTACTACCTCATCCTGTTAGAGCATCATGCACATCTTCTGAAGGAAACCAACATTTCACCATTTGCACACATGTTCTATCCCACACACTTCTGTAACTGTGGCCTGCTGACCCTTCCTCACAGTTCCACTGGAAGTCAGTCAGAACGGGTGAGGTGACTCCAGAGACATCACAACTGCAGTGGCAAACACTGTCCCTCTCAAATTAGCAATATGTAACAAAAAGCAAGTGAAATCAGCCTCCAAAACTGATGAAAGAGATCTCTCACTTAGGGCTCAGGCATTTACCAGTTCCAGGGCAGAACAGGAGCGACTGGAAGATATCCTCTTTGGTTTTTGTCCAGCTCGTCCCTTTGCAGTTTCTCAAACAGCCGACACAAAGTGGATTTAAACAGCTGCTGAATCCAAAGTGGCATTTTCTGTTGACCATGGCCACAAATGCCAGAAGGTAAAGGAGAAGTGGGTCAGCTGTTTCCAGAGGGCCACTCTCACGGCAGCGCGGGAACGCTGGGTGTGAGCAAGTCCACTGCAGACTGGGAAAAGGGCTCACTCACACCCCACCTTCTCTGAGAAAACCACAGAAAGGAAATAGCTTTTGGGCCTGAATGGGAGATAGAGGAATCTAAACACTGTAAGGACATTTGTGTACAAGAGCCAAGTGCAATGTACAGACAGAGCCAGGGAATGTCACAGTTGCAAAATCTCTGTGTTGTCTTTCAAAGGCACATCCAGCGCTGGTATCACAGCCACTTCAGGAAAGACAGTAGATTGTATAGTTATGTGACAGGCAGGGCATAGCCCTAAAACTATACAACCTACTACCTCACCCCAAAGGACAGTCAGACTCTGATCAGATGAAGCACAGGCTGTATTCCCAGACAGCTGGATTGCTTGGTGACAACCTAGAAGACAAAAAGCTCTGGAGACAAATATTAGCAGTCTTGAATTTGAAACAGTTTGCTATATACCAGACAACATTCTGCTTAATGAGCTCTAGTTTCATGTTTGAAATGTTTAATAGATTTGCAACTTGTGAAGTCATGTCAGTGACAAGATACACAAGGGAAAGAGGATACAGCATTCATTTTTAATAACTGCAGTTGTGTACTTCCAACTCTGACACAACTGTATCCTATCAAACCAGTCTGTCACCTTGGGAAAAGGCACTGCTATGACTCAGAGAGAGGATACTGACTTAGAGGGATTGTACAGTATGCTCCTAGATATTCCTCTATTATCCTAATGGGGAAGAGCTGAGGCTCTCTAACTGAATTTCCCAAGTCCCACATGAGTAAATCCCTAAGACTGAACAAAGGATTTCTCAAGACTGTGAGGAACTGTTGTGGCCTACTCAAACACCACACTAGTCCTGACTGAGCATAACCCAGCTCTGAATTGAGCACCAGACCAACAGACCCTGCTGGACCACATGCACCTTGCTCAGGGGGATTAGCAGAGCTGCCACCACAGCACCAACTACTGTCACCTCAAACCTGTGCTGCAGTTCGAGGGGGTTGTTATTCCCCACCACACGGTTTGACAGACAACACTTCACATTCAGGGCAGATCTAAAGAAGTGGAAATCTGAGGAATCAGTCAGTATTGTAGTATAAATACTGCTTAAATAAATAACTAAACCTTTAAAGTAAAAGGTGTCATATAATTCAATCAGCTAACTTCCCTTTTGCTAAGTCAACTAAAGAACACAATAACTGATGCACCCATCAGCCCCATGCAGAGAAAGGAAAGTAGATCTTACCCCAAAGGTCACACTGCAGGGGGACTGAAGCCATCTGCCCAGCTTTCAGCATCACTGATGTGGGGACCTGAAAAGAGAGGAGCAAGACAAAACACACCCATCTCAATGGCATTTCGCTGCACGCTGAAATGATTAAAAGGTGGGAGAGAGCACAGGGAAAAGCCAAGAGCAGCTTCCTTCTCAAGGAGAACCATGCACAGCACCAGCTTTCCCATTCGCTTTTACTACCACAATTCCACTATGGCCCAGGGGAGGACCCTGACTCAAAAGAGACAAGCAAGAGGAAAGTAGAGTGAAAAGAACAGATTTTTTTGGATTGACTTGAGTGTTAAGAGCATTGCAGAGACAGGCAGAGAGAGGTATTAGCTCCTTCGAGGAACAAACACTTTTAAACGAAGCAGAGAAGGAAGGAGAATGCAGATGTCTGACCAAATTAGATATCAATGTGCTAACTATAAAAGCCTGTACCATCAATGTCAAACATCATTTCACTGCAGGGGCCTGAGACCACGTGCAGGAAGAGGTCACTGGTTGCTGGGAGCTGCACGTGGTGCCGTCTGTGCACAAGAGAGGACTGGTGCGACTGTGACCACGCTGAGATCACTGCGGTGGAGGAGATACCGTCCAACCCCGTATCTCACATCTTGGAACCTCCACGCCCTTGTAGGCCAAACAGGATACACACACTGTCATATTCTTTGTAGGCCACACTGAAGGAACAGCTTCAGAGATTTCAATATCTCACCCATGGCAACTGTGCATGACTGGTAGCAGAAGCCGCTCCCTGACCACTGTCAAAGAAATCCTTTGGGAAAGCTCTCCAGCAGAAAGCCTGACAGTCTTCTCTATGTACTGAAGGGTTTTAAAGTCAACTGCTCTCAGAATAATCCTCTGAAAAACAGCCTACCCCGTGCCTCTGGTTCTTAGATAAAATATTTAAAAATAAACATCATCTTTGTGCATGCAGTCAGAGACCTCAGTATTCTTCCTAAGAGCCAAGAACTTGCATTGGAGCTTTGGGTAAAATTCTGTGCCATTTCAGCAACCTGTGAGTTGTGCAGTCACCTCTCAGGAAGTGCTTTCTGTGTAAAATAAACCCTATGCTTATATCAACAGAACCATATTACATAATATAATTGGAGGAAAGCTGTGCATTGTGTGATTGACTTCAAAGTGACACTTTTGTAAGCATTTACTTTGAAGTGGAAGGATTAAAACAACATAACTCTTCAGAGTAGCAACTCTTTATGCTGGATGGTACAGTGAAACCAGTTCAAAGGACCAGTCTGGCACTAAAAGGATGATTCACAGTAGTGAAAAGCCCAAATTACCCCACAGACCCAACCAACTCCAACAACAGGGAATTTTGGATGAAGAATCTACACTTACAGCTGATTTCAGCGACTCTAAGAAGACAGAAAGGTAGATCCAAACAATGGCAAGCTTCTGGAAACCCTGAGCATGTTCCAGGAATTTCATTGCCTGTCTTTAATATATCTGGACTTCACTTTCAGTTTCAGGTGCAGTGCTAGGTGAGAGAGCGAAAAATATTCAGCCCTGTTGAAAAAAAGGTGAACTTTTATTAACCATTTCTAAAGGATGCTCTTATTTGTTGTGATAACAATCTTAAAGATTCTTTTCTCTAGGTGCAGTTGATGTAATGTTGCCTTAATATATATTTCCCCACAAAAATAGTAGTTTGTTAATTCATAAAGATATTGAGATAATTATTTGTAAAGTACCATAAACTCTGTGCAATACTATTTTCTGTAAGGTCTGTTATTATGGGTATTAGTAATACTCATTAGCAGACAAAACCAGAAAAGAATGTGTTTTATCCAACACCTAAAATTAATTAGTCTTCTGCTCTCACATGCTGCTCATAAACTTATTTTAATTGACTTAGATCACCAAACAAGGATGAACTTTAAAATACTTAATGAAAGAAAAATGCATGTTCATTTTCCTTCTATGAAGACGACAGGCACAAGAAATAACTATCTGGCAAGAGTTATGTTTCTAGTTTAACAACTGTTTAATACTAGGAAAAATATGACATTTCCATATTCCAACTCTCACTGCTCACTGAAAAATGTCTTGGAACTGATGTTAATAAGTACCTCGGCAGTCACTTTTAAAAAGGCACAGGGCCAACCTAGTCTGCTATTTCTGTGATGTTATAGGGAAGCAGACAGTTTTAAAGCAGGGTTGTTATATAATTAAAAGCCTTACTAATGAACAGGCTCTTGGACAGCACAGAGCAACCATTTTGTGGTCTCCGAGCACCTTCCAGCCAAAGCCTCCAGAGGATTCCCAAAGGCTGAGTGTCCCTGGGCTCCCAGGAGGAAGGGGAATGCCGTGTGCTCTCAAGGGCACTGTGATTCCACAGCAGGGGAGAAGAGGGCCTGGAGCCCCTCCAAGGTGGGGACATTCCCCAGCAAGGTGTGAGGCTGGATGCAGGACAGGTCAGAGCTATCCAGTCCCTCTCCATGTAACAATTACCTTGGCTTCCCGAGTGGTGCAGTCACCACTCTGCTCCCACAGACTGAAAATGTCACCAGCATTTGCTGGCAAGAGCACTGTGGGGCCAATGGCTGAGGATCTGCTGTGGTGGGTGCTGCAGCCAAGGGCAGCTTTGACAAATTCAATAGGGCCTGGATCAGGCAGCAAACTGGACTGCCACATCTTTCTTTCTGGGCAGGACTGTGCCAGAGCAGCATCGTGGCAGGGAACTTCCCTGGAGATTTCACATAGAAATTTCTTGGTGGAGGGAAGGATTCGGTTTCCTTGGATCTGTGTATGACAAACTCCACACACAGTGTTTTAAAATATATTTTTAGCTGAATATAACAAAAATGACACACTGCCTTGCATCTTCAAGAAGTAAAAAATATTCTACAAACACAGATGTTGTGATGCCTGTGAAGTACAACATGCATCGTGGTCTTACCCATCACTTAAATATAGCTGTTCCTAAAATGGCAAACAACAGCTCTTTGCCCAGTGGTGAAACTTTCCTGTAATTTAATGATACAGGACAGATTCTGCCAGAACTTCGGGCAGGCACAGTGGGAAAAACTCACAGGACTGAGCCTGCACAGCCTCCTCTCCATTCTGTGGAGGTTCACAGGATTTCCTCCAGGTTGACATCAAAGGTGTTCTGCACCATCACAGGCCCGGTCTATATGCATGTGCTGGGCATTCCATGGCCCTGCTGCTGTGAATTGCCTTGCAAGTTAAACAGATGCTTCAAAACAGAATGCATTAGGGAAAAAACAGTTTTCCATCAAAAACACACCTCATTTTTCTTGGATGTGGGATCATGTCTTCTGCTTATGCAAACGGCAGTATCTACACAGACAAAATTGTTATTTTTCTATTGCACTCATTTCTGCTATTTATGTACTACTCTGAATGCTAAAAAAGCCATAAAAGCTGGTATTCCAGAGGATGATGAAACACTCAATACCTCAAAGCTTCCACTAACACAGAAATTACACCAGGGCTAAGCACTGGCTGCTCTGTAGGTTGCACTTGTGTTCCTAAGCAAATAAACATTTCAGGAGATACATGGTTAAAAAATAAACTCCAAAAGTTTATTACTCACTGCATCTCTGAGGTCTCCAAGGCAGAGGTGAGGACCACCAGATCCTAATGCCCAGAAATCAGGGTGAGGCCACAGTCCAGGGGAGATGAAACCTGTGTGCAAATGGAGAATCCACTGAGTAAGTGAGGTGCATCTTGTGAAAAACAAATGTTACAGGTACTCTTGATATCTTCCCATGTGTAAAAGCAAAAGTGCAAGGGCTGGATTACCTGGGAGATGAGCCCAGTAAGAGAAGATGAAGCTGTGACAAATTAGGGATTTTTTTTGTTAGGGAAGGAGCAAAGAGAATATGTCAGTTCTATTTTCTCTTGGCAGTCAGAGATAGGAAGAAGAAAAGGGGCATAGAACACCTCTCAGAGTAAGCATTTGCCACACATTCATCAGTTATCTCCATGCTGTCAGGAGGATTGTATTGACACAGATCACACTAAAATGAAATATTAATCCCGACCCCCCCAAATATTCACTCATTTCAGGATGCTGAGCAACGGCCCATATTTTTGAAAGAGTTGGACTCGCCTAACTCAGCTGACATGACCTGGATTTGCCTAAACTCTGAACACAAAGCTGGACACTTCAACGGAGCACCCTTATCTTTGGTTTGATACGCAGTGTCCAGCTCTTCCAAACTTTCCCACATCCCCTCAAACCCATGAAAGCAAAAAGCTGGGCGCAGTCACTGATGCAGAGAGCAGTCATGATCACAGTCATCCAGTCTCTCCAGCTAAATACTCAGACATCTCACAAGCAATATTTGAGTAATGTTTTTAATTATTTTTGGATGTAAACCCCCTTTACTATATAGAGAATCTTAAAAAAGCCCTCTGAATCTTAAGGTAACCAGATTTCACTTTTTAGTATGTGCAATTCATACAGTGTCACACCTGGCCCATGTGACACGTCCGAGGAAGTGTTATTTATTCCAGTTCCGGACAGTAACTAGAGTCGTGTCTTCTTTAAAAAACCACCATTCCCAATCTCAACACGCTAATTCCTTGAAAATTTTCTTTAAAAAGACATGCAATAAACTAGTATGTGCAAGTTCAAACTTAATTAAGCCCCAGGAAGGAATGTCTGTCAGGGTAAGCCTCAACAAGAAACTAAAATTCATTTTGCAGAATGCAGCTGTGCCAATAACTATAGTTGGTAGAAAAATGTCTTCTGGCCCTTGCCCCATAGGGCTTCCATTTTAAATTTTAGCCTTTAGTGACACTGAGCAGCTGACAATTAGGAATTGGTAGTCTGGGAGCCAGGATTAGACCAAAGCTCTGAATGACCTAGAGGTACATGGATTTTGCCCAAAGTTCTGTATTTACATTAATGCACACTTACATTTGCCATCACCACAAACAGGATGAAGCACTCAAGTGCTAACCAAGAACAAGCTTTGTATGATGGCAGAGAAGCAGAATCCGTCCTTCACAAACTCCATTTGTCACAATCACTTTAGACCTGCAGCATGGGAAATTGTGGATAGCATTATATGGAAAGCTGGCATGAAATCACCAATCTGTGTAGTATGTTTGTTTTAAAATATTGTTACAAGCTTAAAATCCATTTCCATTGCAGAACAACATTCTGGGGTTTGGACTGCATTTGGGCTCAAGCCAGTGGGCTTCGTTCAATCTGACAATCCATTAGCAGAGGCCTGATGTTCACATACATTAACCCAGAGAGGGCATTTGTACAGGCATTGCAAACCCAAACTGCAGCAGCCTGCTTATTTCTGGTTACTTCTGGGGGCAGGGAAGGTGTGAAGCCACAGCCCCGATCAGATAAGGCCATTTACAGGAGCAACGTCTGTCCTGTCTGACATTCCCATGTCCCTCACGGACACGGCCTGGCCAGGCCCTGACGCACGAGCCGAGGGACACGCTCTCCGAGGGACACGCTCTCCCTGCCTCCGGAGCTGCTGCGGGGCCTCCCCACCTCCATCCTGCCTGGAATCCCCCTCCTCTGCTGTCAGAACTGGGCCCTGCCTCTTGCACACCTCCAGCTCCCAGGGACCTCCAGGAATTTGCTGTGACAACACTGCTATGGAGTTCCCTTTTTCCTTTCGGTGACTGTTTTTATGTGGTTACCAGCACTGACTTCTGTGCATGGCAACAGCTTTGTCACCACGCTCTGATGCTGTCCCAAGCTGTGGTATGATTTAAGAAGCACACACAAGTCCCTTTGTCACGCTGGCTTTGCCTCTGCTCCGCTCAGTTATTTTCCATTGGGAGTTCTCCCCGTTGCAGGTGACAGGCAAGGACAGGGCCCATGCCAGTCTCCTGCACGGGCTAGCGACCTCCCCAGCCCACACAGAGCCCAGTCACACGATCCTACAGCAACGGGGAGCCCCTGAAAAGGGCCCGATGTGACCGTGTGTGGATGTGCGGGCGGTGGCACAGACGGCACCGCTGGCACAGCGGGCGCTCCTCAGGGCTGGCAGGGCAGGGCTCGAGTGCCAGACACACAGCACTGCCCCTCTCGGCCCCTCGGGTGGCCAGGCCTCGCCACACACTCACTCCAGGGCAAGTCATTGTACCCGAGGCTGAAGCTTTCGCTGGTTAAACCTTCCTGAACAGACAGTGAGCGGATCGCTGCCAGAGCTGAGGTGTGTTAGACTCTGTGTCCATTATTCATGATGCTGTTGCCACAGGCCCTAATTTTACATAAGTGAAAGTCACAGGAGAACTGTTAGGATGAGCGGCAGGGAAGAGCCCAGGGAAGGAGTGCCTCTTCAGTCGGTATTAAAGACATAGTTCAGTATTACAGTTTCTGTTTGTGAAGCCTCCTGGGAGTTGAAATATGCAATACATTTTCTCGGAATAGTGACAGGCTGAAACCTAAAATCTTGAAGATAGTCTTTAGAATCAATTTCTTCATGTCGCCTGCACAATTCCATTCTAATTCCCCACGTATGAAAAATACATAACCCCTCATCTCCTAATTCATCTGCCTTACAGTTTCTTTTAGCTCCTATTTAAAAACTCCTAAAATCCTGTCTTAGCCATTTCTCTGCGCCTGCTCTGGGATGCCACAGATTTCAAAATTTACAATCAGTCTGGCAAGGAGCAGATTATACATTCTCTGAAGACAGGAACGTGCCCATTGGCAGTATCAACTTACCAATACAGCACAAAGGCCTAGTGAAACTGAAATAATTGATTCCCCTCCCTTATCAACATAAAAAATAGAGTTGTATAAAAACATCTGCTTTTCTATCACACAGCATTTATAGCAAACATACTGGAGAGTATTTCAATATTTTCCTGTTGGGGAAAGGAGCAGATTCTGCAGGCACAGAATCCATGACATGAAAATTAAGATTTACTTCACAAGATGCATCTTAGTTGTGAAAGTAGGTCATGCATTTAAGGCATTTCTAGACTCTGTCTCTTGATGTAAACATTCTGAAAACATTCTTGTGCGTATAAAATAATATTTTCATTATTTATCAGATTTCATTCTCTAAGAACATTAAAGAATGGGTATTTCTAAGAGCCCTCATTGGGCAGTGAACATAAGTACTTCTCTGCAACCTTTTATAACTTTAGGTAGTGCATGCTTAGTTCTTAATGGAACTGCACGCTTGAAGCACACCACAAACAAGGGTGGTGCAGCAGAAAAAGATGTCGTATGAAGATCCCAGGCTGCACACAGAGGGGTCCTGACTAAACCATATCATGACATTTTCAAATGTTTCCTACCTTGTACTGTTTTGGGACTCTTGGAATTTCCTCAAGACTGGTGTTGGGTATTTGTTCACCTGGCTATGAGCAAGTTAATCCACGAGCAAAGTTAAAGAGAAAAAAAAAAAAAAGTAGTGAAAGTAAGAAAGCAAGAGAGCCTATGTGTTTGAGATGGGAACTGAGTTTCCAGGCCAGAACATCTATCAAGAGAATCTAAAAAAACAGAGGCAATTTAAGGCAGCACCACTATCAATTTATCCACTAGGTGTCACAAAATAATCATGCAACCAGATGAAAAGCAATTATATGTAAAATGTGTCAGTGCACTACATCAATGAAGTGCTGCTTTGAAAGGGAATCTGTGATAAGAGCAGATGCAGGAAAATGTCATGGCTCTCACGAATATGCAAACTGTCAGCAGTGTATGGGAACCTGAGCCATGACACACAAAAGCTGCTGCTAAGCACAGTGTGTGTCACGGACTGGATTCACACACACGCAAGTGTTCCTGGAAAAAAACATCTTCCCAAATCCTAAAAGCAGTGTTAGCAGCCCTCAGAATGGCAAGTCTTATGTTTCTTGCTTTTTAATGCTCCAGCTACTGGACTAATGTATCATGTCAGATTCTCTACAAGTATATAAAAATCCATCACACTACACAGAAAACACTGCAAAGAAAACAAGTTCTGAGGGTTAAAATGTAAGAGGAAGAGAAACAAAACCACATTATTAATATTAGTATAAAATCCACCACAAACGCCAAACATTGAAATTGGCAATAACCTGTAACAGACACTCCTTGGATCCAGATTGTTCTCTTGGAAGGGTAGGCTTGAAAATTACCAGTGGTTCTGTAGCCATTACTTTCCAGAAATTAGCCTCTACTACATTGGCAGTATTTTTGTTCTTAAATATTCCTGGACCATTTTAAATTCATAATTACATGTACACCTGCACTCATCCAAAACACCGAGTGCATTAAAGGATTAAGGCTGGGCTGTTGAAACAGGCCCCTCAGTTTCCAAAATGGTTTTTTAATAACTATTTAGTAACTTTTCCTCAGAGTTGCATAAAATTTTTACACGCCAAGTGGACTCCAGTGTGAGTTTATCATTATCTATACTCACATATAATGCACACAGTTAAAAATACTGTAATCAATAGCATATGCAACTTTATGAACTAGAATAGCCTGGTTCCTGAAGAAGAGGAAACATACCCTGAACATTTTTTATCTCACAAACACAACAGTAGCAGGGCTATATATGCTCTGCTGCCAATTGCCTTTATACCCAGCCAGCCCAAGCTGTGTCAAACCCCTTCCCCCTCGTCAGACACGCAGTAAACCAACATATGCCCTACCACAGCAGTGGATGTGGACACTGCAGGTTATGTGTTTTATCCTGGCTGTAAAAAGCAAGCTTTTCCAGGCTGGAAGCAAGTACACGTGACAAAGTTTGGATTTTTTACACAGTCTTTCTTTTTAAGATGTGCTTTCTAAATGTCAGAGCCGGCCAACAGTTTCTAAAATTTGGAAATACTTTCTTACTTGGTATCAGCAGAAGGAAGCTTTTCTTTGCTGCAGTCTGCCCTTTTTTTTTTGGAGCAACTCAATTAAGTACTTGTGCTTACAGGAACACAGGCACAAAGCTGAGAGGACATACTGGGGTTTTTGTTTCCAATACTAGCATAACTTCAATGTGTCTATGCTAAAGGAATCTGATATTGTGAAATACACTTTCAGAAGAACTCAAAACATTCTCTTAAGTTCTCCACACGTTAAAACCATTATCTGACTTTGAAGAACCCTCCAGTGATCCCCATTTAAGCTGACAGAATGCACAGCCTCGTGAAGTCAATCAGAATTTTGCTATCATGTAGTGAAGCTGTGATTTCCCTTTAGGCAGAGCCATACAGAAAAATGCTGAGGTAACTATTCATTACTTGTGCACCAGGACCCCCAGATCCCTCACTATGGAGCTGTTTCCCACACAGTTGCCCCCAGCCTGTTTCTGTATGATCTCGCTGGTGGCAGTACACACACCATTTCTCAAATTATCCATATTAAAACATTTTTTCTTTTTTTTATTCGAAAGTTCATCTATCCTAGGCCTCACTTGGCCTTGAAGTGCCGTGAGTAAAACAGCTTAGGAATGTGAATGTACAGCAAATGTGCTTCCCATTAGCTCTTAATGCCATAAATCTAAAATCCCTGATACTGCTGTTAGAGCAGTGCTTCCACTCAAATCTTAAAGAAGCTTTAGACAAGATAGTAAGTCTCAACAGCCACATACAAGACACTTACTTCTGCGTAGGAGAGGCTTGCAAATGCATGTGGGTCAGAGGTCCTGCCCCTGTGCATCAGTATTTCACTTACAATGGAATAATTTTAAATTACATTAAGAACTATAATCATATTCTGCTATCATTTACTTTTTCATATCCTCTACCATTAGAAATAAGCTTGAAGACATCCATCCAGCCCCAAGTGCACTATTCTGGGAAAGTTTCCATTTAGATGAGAACATTTATGCTCCTAAGTACATGATTTTTTTTAAAGCTTAATTCAATATGAATAACTGGTTCAACTTGGAGTGTGCTCATTAGTGAGCAGTTGGAAGGAACCGGTTAATCATTGTTTGCCATCTGCTTTGGAGAATCGACACTGTACAGAACCTTTTCTGCAGCCAACAAACCCACAGAGAGCACTAAAGGAAAACCCTTTTTCCAGCCATGGGGTTCTTTCCTGTGCACACTGCAACGATGAATACTTTGTGGCTGACCCCCTCTCCCTCCCTGGCAGCCCCTGCCCTGGTCTCTGTGGGACTCCCCCACCATGGAGCAGCCCCTGCACGGGCACAGCAGTGGTGCTGTGGAG
>NW_020884938.1:139662-155961 GCF_003945725.1 Corapipo altera
GCCTCTGTCCCTGCACAGGCACAGCAGTGGTGCTGTGGAGGAGCCTCGGTGCTCTGCCCAGTGAACAGGAGAGCAAGGCTGTCACTGCACGAGGCCACCGGGCAGGAGGAGCTCAGGAGGCTGCAGGACACGTACAAGATGCCACCTGTGACCTGACTGTCATTTACATGGTTAAAATACAAACCTAGAGAAATATTAGCACCATTATCCATTTCAGCTTCCACATCCCCCCCCCATCTTTCTTCATGTATGATCAGTAAACTGCCCCTCTGCACTCCCCATTGGATTTCCTGGCCAAAAATGAAGGCAGCTTCTTACAGGTACTTGCTGTTTGCTCAGAAAGCCTCTAAATTCTCTAATCTCTCCAGGTTGTTTTATTAAAACCAAGTTTTTAGAAAAATAACTTCAGTTCTCTTGGCTTCTTTAGATGATAAAATAACTCATCAGACTTTTCAAAGGCAAACTGCAACTAAGCTGTTGGTCTCCCTGAAAATGTTGAGCTGACCCACACTGAATGCTCTTAAAGATCCACCCCTATCTGTTGAGGCTACACATCTTAAAGCATTCATATCTGTGCTTCACTTCCACACCTGTAAAATATTATGTTCCTGCCTCCATGAGCTGAGGAGAACAAATTGTAATGTCCAGGAACCAGCTTTGAGAATCTTCAGTGCTAAGACCATTTAACAGGGGCGTCTGACACAGGGCATCTGTTTCCTGGGCGCCACCTCCTACTTCTGGCTTTGACAAGAAGGAAACTGGGATTCCACAAACCCCAAACTCATGATATGAGATGTCACAGATTCCAAGGTAGGCTGCTCTAACCTCTGTGGGGAGTCTGGCCTTCCTTTATGGCAAGGAGGAGGGCTCTCTTCACTCCTCCTTTCAGCTGAGAAAAGCATCCCTTCTGACATGTGTCTGTGTGGAGTTCAGTTGTTTGCTGTGAAGGTTATTAGACAGTCTCTCATCAAAAAGCAGAGATATTTAGATCAAGATCTGACTTTCTTTTCTAGACTCAGTAATGTTCTCTGGCAGCCACAGGATACTTAACCAAACAATTCAGATCCTGGTTTTGTCCACAGGGACACCTTCAGGCTCCTAAACCTATCTGAAAATACCCTGCATTTACCATAAACGTCTCTAGCTTGCTTAAAATTTAACTAAACATTGGACTCGGATGCAGGATTAATGGACCCACTCAAGAGCGAAGTCCTGGCATTCCAGATCACCCTTGCAGCATTCCCTCAGAAGGAACACAAGTGTTTCTTGAACTTATTTTTCCAGAACAATTTACTTCTTATGAGGGTGAGATTAGCAGAGGTGAAGAGCTGAAATACCTGCAAGAGCTCTCTCTTTCATCCCTCAGCTGGATCCAGCAGAAGCCAAAAGTCAAAGGCCTTGCCAGGAGGAATTTCACACCAACTAATTCCACATTCTGCATCATTTCTTCTAAGAAAGACCCACTAGGAAGACACATCAATAGTTTTCTGCAGGCATGTAAGAGCAGGGGGAAAGCAGATTATTAATGCTCGAGTATCACCCTTAAGCTGGGCAGGAATTAGGTACAATAAAACATCTGGTGTGAGCAAGTACTTTCAGCCCATATCTATGCCAAGACACAGCTATATGGGGCTGCTTTCTTGTAGACACAAGCCAAGACAGACATCAGAAGTCTAAAGTCTGATTTTTTTTCAATAGATGTATCCACATGAATGCCTTTGGTTGAGGATCATGTATTTTTATATATATTTTCCATAAAAATCAACAGCCTTTCTCTAGTATTCAACTCATTATCGACACTCCCCACATTGCCACACCAGCATTTTATTTGAAGTATCAGTCATAGCATCCCATCAAAATTTAATAGCCACTTTCTATAACTGAGGCATATTAACTCTTGGTTTCACCTATGCTAAGGTTTATCCTTCTCCTTCTTTTAAAATTCAAATGATATTAAAAATAAAATACCTTTCTACAGCATGACTCAGAGATGTGTAATATTCCTTTCTTCCGCTCATGGGACAGAGATAGAAGCAAAGGCAAAAGAATTCTCTATCCTAGTCTACAGCTTCATACTGAACCCTGAGTGTCAAACCAACAGGGCTTTTTAGAAAAATGTCAACAACTGTAACAGTTGCATAAGATATAGTTAGAAAAATATTTTGCAAGGAAAAATGACAGTTTCTGTCACTTGAGGAGATGATTTATACTTCAGTTTTAGAATGCAGGCAGTCAACATGTGACCTGACATTTACTAAAGGAAATCAAAGAGACATTTAGCAGGATTACAAAAGGGAAAGCACTGATGGCCCTGTACCAGCAGTTCCTCTCAGTACTACAGGAAGATCTGCACAGTTTTCCTCTCAATGTTACACAAGAAGCTGGAAAGGGAGGTCACAACAGCAGCTCTCCCTGTGGTCACCTTGTGGTGACCTGCTCCAGTTCTGAGGGCCATCTGGTGCTGTCTGTGCTGGCCTGTTTGTGTTGTGTCTCCAGTTCTTTATGGACGAGAAGGAGCCACAGGTCACAGTAGCTGTGTTTGAAGTTACTCTGCAGGAGAATTGGATGGTTCAGACTGTGCCCAGAGAACGTGTGGCTGTTGATAACAGAGCACATGGACAAGAACACCAAGTGCAGGGGTGGCTGTGCAGGCAGGATGGCAGGCCAGGGGAGCTGGGCTGCACTGGTGGCTCATCCTGCAGCACTGGCAGGGGTTACACAGCCCTCGGGGCTCCATTTTACCCCTTGTTAAACCGAGATCACAGTTCTCTAGCTCACAGTGATACTGTGAGGCTCATTCATTAATGGGTTCAATTCAATGCTGGGGAGATGGTCAATACAAATTTTATGCATCACTGAAGTAACATTTAACCTCAGAACTTAAGTGGCATATAGCCTTGTCTGGTCTCTTAGCAGTCATGGTTAAATATTATACATTCACTTTACTGAAAATATTTGAGAGGCAGGAGTTGTTGGTAGTGCTGATTTTGCATCCCTCAAGTTACAAATCTACAGGATGACAAATGTAAAAGGACACATTCTTTAAATGCAGTGCAAAATAGGTACTAAGCACATCCTATAATGGTGATAAACATTGAAGAGAAAATGGTACAACTGCTGCACTGAGCATACAGTGATCTAAATGAGCCCGTGAAACAAGTATTTTAAAGTCTCAAGAATGACCATTGATAGTATCTGGAAGGGTTTCAGTTTAGAGTTGGGAGAACAGTTGTTTTTACTGATCTCTGCCAAAAAAAACAACTCATGAATGTGATTCCCATTTACCTGTAGAAACACAGCTACAATTCAGCATAGTAATGAGTTTAAAGGTGTATCTCAAAAGATATTTATAAAGATATAAATACCTACTTTGTTTACTTTGGCAATCACACAGAAGAAAAAGTTCTCTTCAAAACATCTTTCCCAAGGTTTCTGAGGACTATTTTTAAACTTTATTGCCAGAAGTAATCTACCATGAAGACCTAAGCACCAGCAAAAAATGAATCTCCAGTGTGATTGCTATGCATACCTTGTCATTTCCTCTGCAGAGATGACCAATCTTCACTTCTTTCATTTTCTAACTTGGCTCCCCAGTAAGTCATTCTTTCTGTTTCCAAAGAGAAAGAAGAAAAAATAATAAATTTGATATGTTATCCTTATGATGGAAAAATCAAAGAACAGACATACAGATACTAAATACAACCTTTCCTGCAGGTGAGGAATGTGTTTCAGCAGAAGGCCAGTGTCCCACTGCAAAGTTATTTTGAAAGCCCTAACTGAGGGTAAGTGGGGCATGAATGGCACTTTGCAGAGGAATGACTTTACCCTCAGGGAAGCACTATGACAAGGTTTCTGAAACTATTCAATCTAACTGCAGCAAACCTTGAAAGCTTTGAGTAAAAAAGTCTCCTCTACTTTCACAGCCAAGCAAGTTTAAAGAAAAGTTACCAAACAAAAAATATTTCAACCTTTACTCCTGAGTATCATTCTTGTTTTCAGTCCTTTAAAATTACTACACCAATTACTAGTAAAAAGATTAATTGTGCTCAGACTAACCACCCAAGCATGGCCATCAATACATGTGGTATAAATCACTCTTAGCACACAGCATTCAGCAGTGCAGTCTCAGTAGCCAGGGACACCAACGTTCCTGCTAATGCACTTGTGTCAGTAATACCTTTGCACAGCTTTGTAAGCAGGGTCAAGTATAGAAGCCACTATTACATACACAAATACACACAGGATGGTGAAATAACAACTGCTGCTCTCCTGTATGGTGACAGCAACAGAACCCTGGGGAATGTGAAACAACACTGCCACAGCCCCACCATGAGAACGGGAGAGGGACTGAGACCCAGAGATGCCCTCGGTGTGGATTAAGGTGAGGTAACTCCCAAGGTCTGTAATAAACAACAACTCCAATGGCACAAGGACTCTACAAATGGTGACCCTCTCACCACTCTAACATACATACTCTGAACCAACCCCTCAAGAGCTTCTCTCCTGTTCTCTCTCCATAGCAGCAGTTTAGGAATAACAATTACCTGCACATGCACCTAAGTTAGATCTAAATGCAAATGAATATTCTCTTCACTGCCAAGTCTGAGAGCAAAGCCCTGTGAAGACTTAAGCATCCTAAAAGTTAGGTTTGGGTTACCCACTGTGAGGTGATACCTGGCCTTGGAATGAAATGCAGTAAGGCATCAGAGATTCCCACATCATCTACCAGGAGAGGTAAAGACTTCAAACTGGTATTCCCATGCTTGGATATCAGATAGGTCTTCATACCAATGCCTATTCCCCCCTCACCCCAATCCTCTCCTTCTGTGAAGATATCAATCATGTTACTGTTAGAGCTTTCATAAGCCTTTCCCTCCCCTTTTTTTTTGCTTTATGTCCTGAGCTGATTTTCTGGTTTTTTCCCACCTGTTTCAGTATTGCTCTTTCACTCCACAGTACACCTTTATGCTTGCCCCACGATTTTCCTTTGGTAAGATTTTTCTCTCTTTTGTTGCTACTTCCATAGTTCAGCTAAGCACTGGAATAGTCTGGCTTATTTTCCTCAAAGCCACCATCTTAGCACTGCTTTGTTTTGCTTTAGTGGTCAGAGACCAGCTCCTCTTCCTCAGCTCTGTTAGTGATATAATGCTTTTCTGCCTATTTAACTCACTCTGAAATGTGTCAGTACATCTGGGTACCATTCCGAACAGCTGAAAGAATTTATTTTAAATTGTCACTTTGTTTATTAATAAAGAAGAAAAATGTATGTGTATATTTTTCCTTAAAACAGAATATAGGTACTGTACAAAAATGTACAGGAAAACAATCTTTGGCCTCTGTCAGACATGTGGCCAATGGGAACACGCAGGCAGAAAAGAGTCCAGACACAAGATGGTATAGAAATACTACAGATAAAGAAACTCTTCAAACTTGCCTGCCTTAAGGGTGTATAAAGATCATATACTGTGTTGATACAGTGCCATATTGAGATTTTATAGACATAGTTTTCAGACTATTCCATTATTACAGTAGGCTACAATCCTGCAAATGTTTAGACATGAAGAACTTTACTCAGTCATGTCGTGTTTTCATGGCTGGGTCTTAAATTCCTTCTCCAGAGAGTTAGGAAGAAAACCCTCTCTCCTAGATGGGTTATAGAAGAGCAGCAGTTGCCAGACACTACTGAGCATCAGGTACAAATACAAATACAATATTCTCTAGCAAGAACTGTATTTTAACGTTGTGAGCAAAAGCAAAAGGAGAGGCAAACAGTGGGAGTGCATTAACTGTGGTCTTTGAGTCAGCAAAGTGATGCAGTGTGAGAGTCAGAGAACTAACAACAATGCAGCTCTGGAGCAGGTACTCAGTATCCACACACAGAGTTCAGCAAGTCTACACGTAGTTTTACTCTGTCACAGAGCTGGTGGTTCCTTACTAATGCAACACACCAAAAGAGGGTGCCAAAGAGAACCTCAACCATCACTGGCTGGCACTGGAAAGGGGGGTCCCTGCTTTAGCTCAGCCTCAGTACATATTTTTGAAGGCCAATGGGATAAGCCACCCCTCACCATGGAAGTTTTGATACAACAGGACTGCTGTTTTAACTCACTATTTTTAATCTTTAACTCTTACACATCATGACAGTGGTGCAGTGCCAAACACTGCAGAACTGACATCTGCTGTTCACTAAGATGGAAAAGCCCCAGTTTACTGTATAGCAATGCAAGGTGTTTACTTTGTGGGAAGGAAGGAGAAATTAGCCTTTCAATTGATTAAAACCCCCCACCCCAACAACATGACTGACTGGAACCCTGTCGAAGTAGGATCTTTATGAAGTGGCACCACTAATCCCATTATAGGAAAGTGCTGGCTATGAATCTTTTTTGGAATACTTTATATTTGCAGAAGACACCGTAGGTGTGGTAACTACAGCTATTTCCTATGCCCATAAGCTCTACAACCTGACTGCAATTTTACTAAATCACTTGAGCAAAATGCAAATTTTTGTGATATAATGCCACTTGAAGTAACAACAGAAAATTACTTCTACAATCCAAGTCCTCAAAACACCTTCAAAGACTAAAGGAATGGGGTCTATGCTGAAGTAATACAGAAATAATCTGGGCAAATCAAATCCACTATTGAAAGAAGCAGGTCACTAAAAGTAATTAAGAGCAAGTCATTAATTGCATTTCAACAGTGCTGTATTTACTGCCATTGAAGATGAATGCCCATAACAAACAGACGGTTTGTAAAAGGCTGGAACACAGGGATCTCACCCCAGCCTTGCCTGGCGTTTGACAGGATGGTCCATATGCCCGGGATTTGACTGTGGATCCAACCACACAAACCCAGGCTTTCACCCAGAATGCTCTGACCTGTGACAGCTACACTCCAGGGGGATTTCCCACATGCAGTGACTGACTTAGTAACCACAGCACTTCTGCCTATTTATTCCATACACCTACCACTTGTATTTTTTCCATAACTACACTACTAATCGCTGCTGGAAACAAGACAGTAGGCCAGACAGACCCTTGGTCTGGCCCAGACTGTTAAATCTTATGTTCTTAGGATTTTTAACTGAGGAGACTGTGTTTCTCCAAGTTTTGTTTAAATTATTGAAGCTGCCACACACTTCTCAGGCTACAATTCACAATCAAATGCTGCAACGTGGTACTGCAGGAACAACATCACTGCAGACACAGAAGTGCTGAAACTGAAATAGAGCTAATTCAGTTCCTCCAGAGTTTCTGACTGCAGCACAACGTCAGTAGAACTGCTGCCTACTCTTAGCCATCAATATCTGGTGCTAGGATTCTTCATACCTTATCAAAAATTTCCACGGGAAAGGTTTAGAAACAAACCCAAAACACAGACATTATCAGCCGTGCCTTGTGAAAACAGCTGGGAAGGCTGTGAATGCAATCGCAGATGTGGCTGCCACAGACACTGCTCTGCACTCCCAGTGGAACAGGAGCCACAGCACCCCCGGAGCTGCTCCTGGGACACACCTGTGTGCAGGTAACACCCACTGCTGGCTCCGGGCAGGGCCCCAGGACATCACAGCACCTTGGGACTGCTGGGGGAACAGCAGACTTTTCGTGAGAACTTACTGCTCTTTTACACAAAACATGGCAAGGGCCTAGAAGAAGTACTGACACACAGTTCCCAACGTGCTGGTCAGAAAACCAAGCTGGATAACCACGAAATACACAGCTCACTGGGTATGCCAAAGTTTTGCTCCTGTGCTGAGTCAGCAGTTGTATCTGATATTGGGTTTGATCCTTTTCTTGTCTTTAACAAAGAAGACATGTAGCTCTTGAGGTAAACCTATATTCTAGAACGTGCTTAACAAATATTTCATCAAAGAGGAAAGGTTTATCTTTTACTGCCAAATGATTTATTAGAACTCAGAGCCAAAACAGATAAAAGCCCTAGGGAAGTACTGTATCTTTCAAAGAGTTAAGCTCTAAGAGGACTTAAATGCTACAGACAGGAGGGCTGGGGTTTGGGAGGAAGGTGAGCAGCAGTCTTGCCAAACAAATAAAATTTCCCACACATACCTCAATGCAATTCTCTGCATCAGTACCTGAAAAAGGAGCAGGCATTAAAGAAATGCACACTTAAAGCCATGACTAACGAGGATACTTTTGTATCACAAAGTCTGGATTAGCCAATGAATCTTTCAAACTATCTAACTGGGAGAATAGCATTTGGCAAAGCCCGCTGACATCTGCCAGCCCTTTCTTTAGCTCTGCATTCCCCGAGGGCGCTGCCTGGAGCTGCCCTGCAGTGCCACGGCACAGCAACTGCAGACAGCAGGGAATGCAGACAGACATGCAAAGTGTTTAAAAGGGGAAACCCGGGCTGTGTGCCGGGGCTGTGCAACAGGTGTATCTGTATATTGGGAGCTGTATAAATGAGGCTTCTGTTACACACGGCCCGGTGGCCGCAGCCTTTGCACAAGCACGGGGTATTTTGGTGAAAGTCAGACAGAGTAACCTCGTAGTAACCTCTAGTCTGGCTCACAGCCACTACGGAGGACTCTGGAGGACTGTCCCTTGGTGCTGCATTGATTAGATTTCTTCCCATAATACATCCAGTGTTTTTGCTCAGTAAACCTTACTAACAATTGAATTAAGGATAAAGAGTGAGAGGGGAAATAAAAGCTGATCTCCATGTGAAAATGGGCCATAAAATTAACAAGGTTCTCAACATCAAGTAATTCTGTCTGCTCTATTGTGGCCAGAAAATCAGAGCCTGTAAAATAGTTAAGCAAGGAGGAAAAAAGAACCAACAAAAATATTCCAGAATTTATACAGCAAGTTGAATGTTTAAACACACAACACCTAAGAAATATAAAAGTTTAACTTCCCCTACTACATTTAAATATTTCCTTGTCCATATATTATACATGCATCATTTTTGGATACTAGTTATGTTGGCAAACACACATTTTCCACAATCTTTTATGGTGCTGGGGAAATGTTTTCCAAGTCTTGCAGTATCAATACTACATAGAAAGCATGTTTACAAGAGCAACCAAAAAAGCTACACACTGTTAAATAAAATGTGGATGATAACCCGAGACATACCAAACCCACAGTACAGTAATTTGTCCTCTAAGAACATCAATGCATGGAGGTATGACAATCCCAGAACACTCCCAAATCTTGCTGGATACTGAGTGTGTCCCACTGTGGATCACCAGTATTTTTTGCTGGAATGATCCTTAACTGCTGGAAATGGAACCAAACTCCAAATCATTGTCATTGGAAAGACAACGGTAACACTGAACGTTCCAAATGAACAGCCTCCATTCCTTTAAGAAAGGAACACCACTTTCTATCAATAATGAATCATCCAGGCTCTGAATAACAATTATAACACTCACCTACTTGGTAATTAATGTAAGAGAAACTATGATCTTTCTAACATAAACATAACCTACTACTGAGTATTAGAGCTGAAAGGATGAACAGGATTGTCATGACTTCAGCTATCCACACTGCATGAGAGCTGATAAAGTAAGTAAACTAAGTATACTGCAACACCCAGAGAAAAAGGAGAACAGAATACATAGAACTGCTTTAATAAGGCATGTGGGAATACACAAACAATTCATTTATACCTTCTCTAATAACACGTGCTTTCAGAAAGGTCTGTCACCCCAAAGTGATCCACAGAGACAGCAAGGCTGGGATAGTATGCAACATTCATTTTTAGAGCTTTATAGCTGCAGCAGAACACCAGACTAGATCTTAAGTAGATCTACTCGAGCTACCCACATTATCACAACTGGGACCTAATAATATCACAGAGAAACAATGACCTTTAAATACTGGCATTTGTTTGAGGTTTTCTCCCTGAGATCTTTTAAATGAATGACTCTGGTAAAGTAATGTGAAGAAGCAACAATCAGACACAAAATAGCCAAGTAAAAAGTCATCACCACAAGAAGCCTAACATAGGTGATGCTGCATGTTAGCAAGCCTTTTCACTTCTGGAAACACAGGCAGTACGTTTCACAATTCTGTTTAAAAAGTTGATATTTCTGACCCTTTAACATGAACTGTGGTAAAGGAATGAAAGCTGCCCTTCACCTGGCACTAACTTACATTCCCACTGCTGCTCTGTAATGGCCTTTGGAGGGTCCAAACACCGGACAAACTAATTGCTTGCAAACTACTTGCAATCTATGTTCAGAGGGGAAGAGTCTTGCTTAAAAATAATTTAAAAAATCAAATAAAAAATAACCTCAAGAATTTTCATGAAAGAAAATGAGATTTTTCACGAAGGTCCTTTATGTGTTTTGGAGCTTAAAACAACTGTGTTGTATAAATACGATACAGTCTGCACAAATGGCCATTCAAATATTCAAACACAGCTCAAGTCTCCTGAGTGCCACGCTCTTTCTATATCCAACAGCTCCTTTTCAGAAAAGGCTCAGAAAAGGATCAGACACTTGATATACTCCACTGTGACACTCTGCCCTCTGCCACTCAAACAAGCAACATATGCCACTGTAGGATGAATTGAACACAGGCTAACCACAGACCTTAGTAAGAAGCCTATTAAGTCTTTCATTTGTGCCATCTAAGTATGGTAAATTAAACCTCTATATGTTTATAAGTTTATCTGACACATAGATGTGCAATAATTTACAAAAACATGGGTATCAACATCACTAAGAACAAGCTGCTTCCATGAACTGCTGAGAAAAGTGAAAGTACAGAAATGGAGGCTGGATTCTGCAGGGAATCTACACAGTTTCCCATGCACTCCACTGCCCTGGTGTTTAGGGGAACTCTAGGCCTTTCCCTGGCCTTGGGCACAACAACAGTCAACAGCCCTTCTTGGAATTCTTGGAAAGCTGCAGACCTCAGCTGAGAGATCCCAAAAGAGAGTTATTAATGAAGGCATTGTTAGCTGTGTGCTCTGCTGCTGGAATACAGCATGCCTGCTATTTCAGAACAGAGGATCCTGGCCAGCATTGTCCTCCCCAGTTCATTATATGTCCCATGTGCCATGAGAGTAACAGAAGGGACAGTGCAAGTCCCACATTCCTTCCCGTTTCTTTGTCAGCTCTGAACCCAGTTTGTGACATCACACTAATGAGCTGAAGGCAGTTTGCAGAAGGTACGTGCAGACAACTCACCTCAAGCACTTCAGCTACCACACAGAGAAGTCTTCCTTTCTCCTCAGAGTGCCTGTCTGCAAGACACACTCTGGTGGCTCACACACAGTAACCTGATGTTTGAGAGTTCAGCTAAAAATAGATGGCAATAAAGTTCTGCCAAAAGAGGTGTCTGCTCCGGAGTGTTCCACCAGCAAATGGTGTTTCCAAAAACTCCGTGTGGAACTGCCCACATGGCTGCTCTCCAGATGTTGGCCATGCAGACATCTCAAGGAAGCAGAACATGCTTGCTGCCTGTTAAAATGAAACACGTAATGGGAAGAGACCTAGGGGAGCAGACAAATAGAAAATACGAGCCCTCCTGACTGCTACTTCAAAAAAATCCTTTCAGATATTGACTAAGATATGGCTTATCAAAGCAGCAAATAATTTAAAGAAGTCTTAACACAAATGTCTTGTTTGAATCCTGCCTGCTGGGACAGCTGTCCCTAGGAAGGATGCACTTACATGTACACATCACAAAAACACAGACATAAATGCTATGGATGCATAAGGCTGGGAAGGACTACCATAAGCTGCCTGGTACTTTCAACTTTTGAATTAACAGAAAAACAACTCTTAATCCCCCAAGGAAGCCAGATTTCAGACACCATGTAAAAAAATGCTCTCCTGGAAGAGGAAACCAAATGTTATTAACTTCTAGGTACACCTTCAGAGAATTGACTAGAAATCCAGATGTCTTAACTCTGTAACCTGTGATCTGTGTCCACGTCATCTGCGCTTTTGGCTCCAATTTCACCTCAAATAAACTTGTTTTGCACTGAGTTATTTTTTATCATATAAATACCTATTTGTGGAGGCTACTGTTCAACTGAAACCAAAAATCTCTTTCAGACCTTCCCCCTCTGTCTATCTTGGGGCAAACAAGCATGTTTGAAACTACCTAGCAACTCACATGAGATGATGTTGGGCAGTTTGGTCCAATGCGGTGGTCCTGCCACGTTCATGACTGAAAACATCACTGTTTCTTGCTGATCCTTTAAAAAAAAGCAAAGCCTTTCACCAATACAACCACTGAGGGTCAGTCTCAGAAAATAAGTGACCCAAGAAAAAGCCCACTCATGAGAATACCCACAGAGAAGAGAAAACAGAGGTAATATAAAGGTATGCTTTTACTGTACTGGTTATTTGCTGGAATATGGTGCCGATACTTTTATACTCAAGTTGTGTTAAAAACCCTCTCAGTTAATATGCTGTTAACATGACTGAGTTATGCAGTTCACCTTTTTATCACTAACAACACTGACAGGTATATTTGGAGCATATTGGAGGATCTTCAAAGTAATTTATAAGCACTAATGCTAAGGAAGCATTAATCCTTATTTTGCAGGTGAAGAACAGATGTAGAAGACAGTGTGCTTCTGTGTGAATCACTGTGGCAGAGGCAGAAACCCAACCTGAGTTACGTACAACTTCTATTACCCCTGGGGGGTATAAACAGCTTTCTGAAAAAGCATGGTAGGCATGGGAAGCTGTCCTGAGAAATAAACAGAAAGAACCAATTTCCAGTGTAATCCCCTTAAAAGGAAGTCTAGCATCTGTACACAACTCTCACCTCAAAAGTCAAAATCACACCCAAGAACAAACAGCACGTGCAGTATTTTTAGAGAGAACTTTAGTTAGGTGGGGCAATTTCTGTGTCCCACCTTGCTCAGTCCATGACAGCAACCCCTACCTGGTAACTGGTCTTGTTTGGAGGATATACTCCTTGTTATGTAATTCCAGATATTTCTTGCAGCTTTAAGCTTTTACTGTACTTACATGGGTGAGAAAGAAAGGAAGAATGACTCTACAGAAGGAGTTTCAGATGCTTTATTTTTACTGCCAAACACACCATTTTCTGAGGTGTTTGGCACTAAGGGTGCAATGTATTAAAATGATTGATTGATTGCATTTTAAAAATAGAAGTACTGTTCTGATACTGGGATTAACTATTATCATTAAGATATGGCAGAATTTTAAACAGCCTTGAAGCTGCACCCTACTGTGAATGTAAGGTACCCTTCCTCATGTTACATACACAAACCAGATAATTTCATAAAAGAACCAAGTAAATACCACTAACTTCACTCCTCACATGGTGAGTACTACATCCCTAGGACCACAGGAACAGCTCCATTGTATCCCCTCAATTCCCATCACACATTTTTAGTTTGCTTTCAGCAAATTTGTAGCCTCCCTCCTTTATTTCCAAAGAACATTATGTGTTGCTCCATTAAAGAAGCTTAATTATAGCTTTTCTGAAGGTTCATATTTTCAGATATCCTATATATTTTTTTATCAAATCTTGGTTATCAAAGGAGCTGCAAACAATATTTGGAATAAAGGGCTGTGCTGGGCTGGGGTAGAGTTACATTTCTTCCCAGTAGCTGTAGGGACCATGCTTTGGGTTTGTGCTGGATCAGTGCTGGTAACATAGGGATCTTTTAGTTCTTGCTGAGCAGGGCCTGCACAGAGCCAAGGCCTTTTCTGCTCCCCACCCACCCCACCAGCGAGGGGCTGGGGGGCACAAGGACTTGGGAGGGGACAGGACAGGACAGCTGATCCCAGCTGGCCACAGGGACATCCCAGACCACGTGGGGTCATGCTCAGCATACAGAGCTGGGGGAGAAGGAGGAAGGGGGGATGTTGGAGTGATGGTGTTCATCTTCCCAAGTCACTGTGACCGTGGTGGAGCCCAGCTTTCCTGGGATGGCTGAGCACCTGCCTGACACGGGAAGGGGGAAATGAATGTCCTGTCTGGCTTTGCTTGTGCACAGCCTTTCCTTTCCCTATTAAACTGACTTTAATCTCAACCCACGGGTTTCTTCCTTTTACCGTTCCGGTTCTGTCCCCGTCCCGTGGCAGGGGAGGGAGTGAGCAGCTGTGAGGGGCTGAGCTGCCGGTCGGGGTTAAGCCACAGCAACAGCATGATTTGGTGGCCCAGTACAGTGGAAGCAGGTTCGGATTGAGAGCTGGGTGAGTGACTGCAGCTACAGGGAGACACTGCCAGCAGCACATTCGTGCCAACAGAAAAGAACAGTTGATGGCATCTACCCAAGGTCAGCTCCTCAAATTCGGGAGCTGGTTTTCTTCCAGACACTGTAAAGTCGCTTGTTTAAACGCAGCCAGTCGGCAACAATTAAGTGTCTAAATAAAACATGCAGATTTGGTGCTCCTTTTGAAAGCCCCTCCATGCCACGTTGTTTATTTTCTGTTTCTCACAGTCTTCATTATCCAACAATCAGGCCACAAAATGGCGGTCGCAGTGAGGCAGACATTTTGTGACTGCCTCATTAAAGCCCAGCACAACAATGGGGACGACCCGAGTGAAAAGCAGCCACCCCAGGAGCCAAAGGGAGGGCGGCTCTGCAGCCAGTGAGCCTCTCAGCAAACCCTTTACCTTGTTTGTAGCAAAGTTAAAACCAAGCTGCACTGAGAAGCCACCTGAGAGCGTTTTACCACTGTGCAGGCAAAACCCAGTCGAGGGTGGCCCTTTCCAACCCTCTCCCTTCGGCGAGTGCAGCTCATGGCCCATCTGAGCAGAGACTGCCGTGCCCGTCTACTGGGAGCCATATGGACCCAAGACCACCCATTGACAGTGACTCAGGCACTGTAATCTTAACCACATTCTTCCCTTGAAAGTCCAGACACCAATGTTTTCTATTACAGCTCCACGAACCTCACAGTCTTCAGCACAGCTTTAAAAGCACTTGCAACAGAACCAGCAAAGGAACACTTAAAGAATGGAGCCCACACCTCCATTGCAGCAGATGACTTCTCACTCCGATTAAACTCTCATGTCCAATAATCTAGGGACAGCTAAATCAGAATAAAGTAATACCACAGCTGATAAAAGCAAATAGCACCAAGAATTAATAAGCACAATCTTTTTCTTTTTTTAATTGTGTGCTCACCAGCCTCCTCATAGAAGTATTAGCAACTGATGGATCATAAGCAGCAAATATGCAAATCTCTAGGAAAAACTGAAAAGCACATGCTACTCATTAAAGATTTAGGTACCTGCCAAATTACAGGCTTAGAGATTCAGATAATTTTACACTGTTTCCTGAGGGAAAAGATAAAAAACATACCACCTAAAAAACAAAACCCAAAACCTTTCTAACCTCAAAAAACTATGCTTTTGTCACCCTCCTATAAATAAACTATGGCTGAGGGGATTTTGCTTGCAGTTTTTTTAATGACACAAAATAATCAAAGCCACTGAGCTAATGATATATTTTAGAAGGGTGATAGGTGTAAAAAGCCCCAAACCACCCTGGATTTATATAATGAAAGAAAATAATCATTGTTAATTTTAATGCAGTTCTGACTTTGAGGGACCTGTAATACAGGAATGAAACCCAACAGGTAAGGAATAATGACATAGGCATGCTGAAAACACAGGCATTACACGGGTACACTGAGGCTAGAAGAGATTAGGCTGAAGCATTTCTGTTCCCTCTGTTCCTCCGAAGAATCATGCTCCAGTGTGATGCTGCTATCTGACATTCAATGAACCAGGTCACAGAACAGGCAACTGAATGGGGACAAAGGGCTGGCCCTCAAAAGTCAAAGTTAGGAAACCCTTGGCAGCATGCAGGTGGCTGGTGAACCAGCTACCTGGGAAAACAGACCAAAGAAGCTTATTTTGAAACTTTATCTCTTTGAAGAAAGCCTGTGAGCCTGACTGTTGAAAGAAAACTACTCTGAGGCTCCAGAGAGAGCAGGGTAAAATGTTCTCAGAAAAGAGAAGTTAGCCTACAGTTTACATAGGACTGTGGGGCATTTGCCAGTAACCCTCTGCTTTTAGCTGTGAGACATTTCCGACCCTTCTCTCATGGGAAACTGAGAGACACAGCCAGTGCAAGGGGCTTTGTCTGGGCCACCTAGAGCTGTGGTACAACAGGAGAGGAGGAGGATCCCTGCCTGGGACAGGCACATGTGGGATACTGTTCCCACTCCAGACGGTGCTGGTGCAGGCCCCATGCCTGCAGAGCCCAGGGCAGCCCTGCTCCATGGACACGCTATTCTCAGGCACCCTGCAGCCCCCAGGAACAGCTCTGGGCAGCCGTTCCCAGACACCCTGCAGCCCCCAGCCCAGGGTAGCCCTGCTCCAT
>NW_020884938.1:155971-193548 GCF_003945725.1 Corapipo altera
GTAGCCCTGCTCCATGGACACGCTGTTCCCAGACACCCTGCAGCCCCAGGGATGGCTCTGCCAGAACTGAGCCCACCTGGCACGCTCACCATGCTCCGTTCAGAGGCTGCACCCAGAGCTAAACCCACCGGCTCTAAGGCAACCTTGACTGCAGCTGTCCTTTGGTTTTGTTACAAACCCCCAAAGTCAAAAGAATTCTGAGTTTTGTTACAAACTTAAAATCAGGTCAAGGTTCATGAAGAAGTTCATGGGTCATCACCCTTCCGAGTTAAGCTAACTCTAATCTAAGCTGGGATAAAAAAAATCTTTCAGTTAGCACAAGGTTTCACACTGGAAGTGTGGGAAACTCGTGGTTTGACAAGATTTCCTTGCAAACCCAGGTGAAGCTCAGTGGTTTCTGTGATATTTCACAAGGACCATCTGGATGCCTTTGAACTTGAAACTCAAAGCAGAATCCAGCAGATGCAAACTTAAACACAGCAAGACAAAGATTAAGAAAAAAATGCCTGCATGGGCTCCTGGGAAGAATATACTGCGTTCCACCTGCTGCCACTGGAAAAAGCAGTCTACACACCCTACAGTTGCAGTTCAATTTAAATAAAAACACCGAGGACGGATGGCACAGCTGTCACACTTCTGACATACCCAAGTGAGGTACCTGTGTGTGCTCTCCAGAGTCCCGGTTCACACTGCAGCTCCCACGGCTCCTCACACCCATTCCCAGCAGCTCTGCAGTGCCATCCTCACAGCCCCTTTTCCAGAGCCACCAAAGCTACCAAAGCCAGCTTTCAACACTTAGGAGAGAACAAAAGGGTTCTAGCCCTTAAATTTGGAGAACTGCAATTAAAAATACAAAACTTGTAAGCAAGAAAGGGAAGCAGAAGAATACATGGGCACCACTGGCCTCAGCAATGTAAGTTATCAGCTTTGGTTTGCTGGATGTTAGAATAGGAATAATCATATCCCATAGGGAATTTATAATATTTGATATTTTGAAAGTTTTTCTTAATAACATTGCAAACAGGAGAATCCATGTGCAGCACATACAGTGGTAGGGGAAAAGGTGACAATGACCTGAGAAACAACTGGGAAATGAAACGAGTAAAGGACTGTAACCAGCAAAAGAGAAAGGTAAAGTAGGAAAGGAAAAGCGAGATGATTACAGACAGATGAGCATAAGGATTAAAAACCAACCAGCAAATATTGGGAAAAGGGTTTAGAAATTGAGGAATGGGAACGAAAACACTAAGCATGTTAATTATGGCACATTTCTCTGACATGTTTTTTTTCTTAAGTGTAGCAAACGTTTTGAGCAGTAAAGAATTTTGATTCTACTGTTAAATCCCTAGAGAAGAGAAAAAATTCTAAATTTTGTCATCACACTTTTGGTTTTTGGGGTTCCACTTCTTTGGTGAACTATTCCCTAGTCACATGTAAATGCAGGAAATCACATGTGCTGATCCTAGAATAATACCCCTGCCTCCTCAAGTCTCCACTTATCCTTTAACAGAGCGAAGCTGGAGGGAAAGTAGCCATTTGTATTAAACCAGATCACCTTGGGCTCACAGCAGCATTCTCCCTAATGCTGCCATTTCTGCCTGTCTGACTCAGGGAAGTTTGGGAAAGGAAGAGCAGAAAAATATTTTGTAGAGAATCACTAAGTATCACATCTGGGGTTTTATGATATAGTTCTGTGCCTGTTTTTGACAAATAGATATCCTAATGGAGGAACTTAATAGTCACATAGACAAAAGAAATTTGGATTGATGCAGCTGTGAGCACACAAGGGCTGCAGTGTTTGGTTGCGAACCTGGAGAGTACTAAAGTTGTAAAAATCATCTGGATAAAATGAGCCACAGCAACAACAAACCCCAGAGTGCTCCTTTGTTAGTTTAAAAAGTACTGGATCCCCTGTTATGACCTAATGTATCTCTACAAGCACTCTTCCTTTCTTCATCATTTATGTAAGACCAGTTGCCGTGACAACTAAAAGAATTGTTTTAATAAAGCAATGTCCCCCTATATTTTAAATACTGCTAGTTCATGAGAAAAAGAAATCCACCCCACAACTCCAAAGATACAAAATAATACAACACAAAAAAAGCCAAAGGAGGAAAAAAGATAACCCTGCACACCAAATGAATTTTGCAGGCAAGTGGTATTTTTGGTTCACAACTCCAAGCACACCTTTACTGCCTTTTATAAGCTTTATTACCCATACCTCCTACATCTCTTCACTTCCTTCTGTGTCCCTACAGCAAACCAATCCAAACCCCTCTCTCTTAACTGGGTTCCAGTACAATAAGCATAATGACGCACGATGCAAGTATTGCAAGGACACAGCTCTGCACCTCCTGAGCCCAGATGAGACTGGCTGTGAGGCAGCACTGAGAGGGACCGAGGGAGGCAGAACCTGCACCTCTGAGCAAACAGCCTTCCAGGAGGGATGGCTCTGAGCATCAGGCGAGTAACAAGCCCAAAGTTCACTCTTAGTTACAGAGAGATGGAGGTGTAGTGCGTAGCAGGTATAAACAGAGCCTGTCAGAAATTCTGGGAAGGGAAACGTGAGCACCGTGCTTCCCTGCAGTGCAATGCTAACTCTGCCTTCCCTGTTCCTTGGCATTCTTCAGCCAGGGACTTCTGTGCACTGAGGGCTGCCCTGGGGGGCTTCCACCCACACCAAAACCTTACCCAGACCACTAAGAGTGAACAGAAAATATACAACAGAGTACGGTCGCACAGTGCCAGGGGAGACGAAATCCAATATCCCAACAGACGTTCCTGCTCCCAGGACATTGTGGCCCCCAGGACACTGCAGCCATGACAGTCCAACTGGGTGTCATTGTTAATGCTCAAGGGAACCTGACAGAGCAAGGAGCTGGAATTAGCCTTTCTGTTAGCAATTCTGGGCTGCCAACAGTAACGTCTGCTGCTGGGAAGTGACAACTGAGAGTTTAAAGGTCAGGTTTGCCTGCACTGCAACATGAGGAATTGCATTTCTAACCCCCAGCTACGTAATCACTCTCCTGCCAAGCAGAATGAGTTTTCAGCCACCTCAGAGTGCTTCAGACTAACAAGCACAGGTAGCATGAGCAGCAGCACAGTGGTAGCAAGAGTCTGATCCGTCTGCCTTGGATCCCTACAGTATTATTTATTTTCTGAAACACTTTTAGAACTGTGTCATTAACACCACGTTTCTGATTTTACATGGAAGCTGCTTTTTAAAGATATTTTGGAGCATAAATTCTGCACAAACTACTCCATACATGTTTTTTACTTTGAAAAGCTTCCCCCTCTGCCACACTACATATTATTGAGTAGGAATCACAGATTACCTAGTTTAGAATCATTGTTAACAGTTTAATGTTCAAAATCTCCATCTTTTATTCCTTCACAACTATGGAAGAAATAATCTCACGTATTAATGGGAGTTTGCCTTAATAAGAAAGCATTTAAACAAGCCAACAATAATAAGCTTAATGAAGGCCATTCTTCTGCCTTTTGTCAATATTTTCATAGCAACAAATAGATCAAACACAAGATACTTTTAAGGCTTTCTTCTCCCTCTTTGTAAATCATAAATACTTTGGTATATTTAATTTCAAAATGAGTTTCCTGTGGATCAGGTTAACACAACAGATTAAGAAAACCTTCCCAAACCCTGCTGTATCTTAGATGGAAGAGTACACAAAATGTTCTTTTGCTCTCTCCCCCTGTTCATTTTCCAACTGTTCCTCTTTCCCCAAGGACTAAGCTGCCTATGCTAATCAAAAAAAGTTTCTTAGTCCTGTTCTGAGCCTTCAAAACACTGTAACACATAGTCTTTCTAAATAAATGAAGAATTTCATACTATATTCAGAGGAAGATACTCAAGTGCCTAAATATTAGCTATACCATACAGATACAGTTGGCATATTCAGAGACAGAAAATTCCCCCCTGCAAGGTAAAAAGCAAAGGGAATACCTGTGTTTTGTGCCAGTCTGCCCAGGTACTACTTGGTGTCTGTTTTTGAGAAAAGGGTTCAAAACATGTTTGAAGACTCAATGGAGTCAAATCTGTACCAGTTTTAAACCTTCCTAAGCAAGGTCAGGAGACACTTCTGCCTGGTGAAAAGTATTTGTAAGACTTGACCAACTTTTCCATGCAAGGGCATTGCCAGACTCAGAAAATACTCCTCTGCAATACTTGCTTGTCCTTTCTGCTGTCCTTCTGCCCATCCTGGTTCCACGTGCCCAAGGCCCCCAGTGAAATGCAGAGCACAGCAGCTCACTGCTGGAGCACACGGACCAGCCCTGGGTCCCTGGCCAGGCTGGGGCTCGTGCCCTGCCCCAGCAGCCCGTAAGTGCTCTTCTGGACAGAGCTGCAGGAGAACTGCAGGCCTGCTCCAGCCTGGGGCACAAGTGAGGGCAGCAGTGGCAGGGAGAGCCCTGGGGCTGGGGCTGTGCCATGGCCCCTGGGCAGAGGGGTCCCGGCCAAACTGTCTCCTTCCTCCTCCTGCAGCTGGGTCAGAGAGTGGACTCCTACAACCAGAAGTGACAGAACGAACTTTCTGTTGGATAAATAACCACCCTTTCCAGCTGGTCCAGGCAGCTGGGATGTCCCTCCATGGAAGCATCCTGGGATCACCACTTCCTTTGGTGTCTGGTGCCCTGCTTGGCCCTCATCCAAACAAAGTGTCCCCTCTAAACATTTTGCAAGAGTGGTAGAGGTAGTGACAAATTCCTTACAAATGGCATTCTGAGCTGTAACCAGTGTCTTTGGTGACAGAGGCAGTGTGAACACAACACAAGGAACGCTAACCCTCCGAGCAACAACAGCCCCCTTTTGGTGCAGCTCCAACAGATTGTGAATTTCAGCTTTAGCATGGATGTGGGTTTGGTTACTTACAATGTATTTGAAACAACTGAAAAGGGGGTTTTCTGTGTTTATTTTGGAGTTGGCTATTTTTAAGGTCACAGTGCCTGCCAAGGGAGGAAACTGTGTCTCTGAGGTGCTGGGAATTAAACAGAGGAAAGAAAAAGGCATAGAGAAAGTAGCTGCCTTAGAGAGAACTCAAATATTTTGTTTCCTTCCTTGTTCAGTCTGTAGTCAAAAAAGAACTTCACAGTAAATGTTAACTCATGTTATTTTAAAAAATGAACATAATTCCAAATTTCACAAGAATTCTTCTTTAACTTCCAGAATGCCTTCTGATAAACTGCAATATAAAGGGACATGCCTCCTTAAGGACTGGTTTTTCCAGTGTCAGAGGCTAGGCTGACCTCTCCCCAGTCCGTGGTGACACACAGTGCCATCTACATCAAGCCAAACATTTTGTGCAGGCAGTTTTCAGACTTGGAGAGATGAATGAGGAGGTGCAGGGAAGGCAGCAAATGTTTTGAGAGCCTTGGAAAGCCCACTCAAGACAGAAATCCCACACTGCAGAGGGCACATATCGCACTGCAACCACAGACTTTTGTGCCAGGAACTAGAGGAAATCAGTGCCAAAGAGATGGTGTGGGAAAAGACGGGAGCAAAGCCAACCGAGGAATTCCACCCCAAGGAAGAGAACCCACTGTCACCAGCCCGAAGGCTGCCCTGGTCCTGGTCAGGAGGTCCTTGACATGTCAGCACAGCAAAGCTGCACTCTGTGACTGACACCAGGAATTCACTCTGGAGCCTTAGTTCTTAAATAATGCAGAGAAGGATCAAAGCCAGCAGCTATATGAAAAGAGGCTTCTTTCATAACTTAATTGCTCGTTTGCAAAATACCAGTGTTATTTATTTAAGCAACTATGACCTTTTCTGATGCACTGGCAACATGAATGCTCATGTGTGGGTGTCAGAAGAAGTCATGATAATAAAATACTAATACCTTGCCTCAGGAGTTGCCCAGTTAACTGTGCTGGGATAGCATGCCTACAGAAAAGGAGCTGCACTGCACCTTGCTGAGGCAGGGTTACAGCTGCTTCCAACCCTGCCCCAGGTTCTGCCTCTGCAGAAGAGAAATGCATTTGGAGCCATTTTTCAGATGTCTTTTTCTCATGCAAGTACCATGAGAAATACACTGAGACTTTGGGAATCCCAAAAGCACGCACAGGCAGGGAACAGCACGTGCACACCAGTCCAGAGGACATGTTATGTCAGCGAGAACTGGAACAGTTTGACTGGAACAATATCAAGAAGGCTGATAGAAAGTGAAGGAAGACACTTCCATGCCTTACCATGGTCCAACACTGGACATCATCTGTTCCTTATGAAGATGTCAGCAGACAGATATAATGATTAAGGGAACGTCTCTAGTCTCTACTTATTACTTGGGCCAAAGTGGGATACAGAATACAAGGGAAGTGCAGCAGTTCTTGAATAGCAGATTATTAGAAACTCTGGGGAGAAAAGGGGGGATGGGGAGGTATATACAAGAGTTCTAGGAGTGGAAAAATAAGGAAAAATTTATTCAAGTTACTCCAAGGCTGTCAGTTTGCTCAAAAAGGGCACACTCTGTCTCACACCCAGGTACTGCAGTGAGGACACGTTGCCATTTCAGTTATGTTTCTCAGATTTGTTTCTAAAATATGTTTCTAAAAATGAGACAGGAGCCCATGGCAATATAAAATAATTTTCTCTTCAGAAATTTTCTTTTAGATGCAAGTGCAATTTACCTTTGGGTGATATCTACCCGTTCCTATGCAGTCTCACCTGAGTAGGGTACACACCTGTATCCTACTTTACAGTGACACTGAAGAGCTACACAGCTTTTTATTTTTATCACCTGCACAGATATTCTGTAACACACATTAAGGCAAGAAAGCAAAAAGAGATCAGAACTAGGACTGGTGTGAGTGGAAACTGTGTAACCTCTGTGTCCCACGTAAACACGTTAGCAGGCTTTAACAAAGCCAAGCAACACTGTGAGCTGCACTTGCCAACTAAAGAGTCCTCGAGGTATGTAAGAGCCACACACGTAAATGATAGCACCAGCACAGTTCAGAACTAACAGTATACAGCCATGTGGTTACCACATTAAAAAAACAGCTTTTAAGGGTTCAGGAAGGAGATTAAAATCTGTAATGCATATTTAGATAGGGAATACACGACAATTATATCTGTGTTTTGGGACCTGTTCTGTTTAAATTCTGCTGCAATCAATACATATGGAAAGCAATGCCAGACTCCTCAAACACATGATGTTCTTCAGTGGAGCCTGAACATGAGAATATTCCTCCTGACATGCTGAGGTGATGCTCAGCTTGATGGTGAGGCTTACCCAGAAAGATGTGAATAATTAACTCTGAAAGAAAGTGGAGGTGGCACAGATAGGAAGAGCACTGTGCCACACTTGAGCAAAGCCAGAATGTCACACTGAGGGACTGTGGAGTGTTCCATGAGTTTGGGCTGTGGGAGGGTGTTCTAACTGAGCATACCTGAAGGGAGGTAGTGGGTTTGGTCTGCTAGCCCTCTGAAGGAATAAACACTTCCCAAAATGTCAACAGCCTACTGTGTTTTTAGTAATGTTTCTTAAAAGCACATTTGAGCTACAAAGAGAAAAAAATATCACTTTCTCAACTTCTTAATGCACATTAGGTGACTTACCAAAATACTTCTTTTTTTGAGTCACACTACTTCAAGTCTCCTTGTTGGCTTTGACATTGTATCTGGAATAGCCAGTGGTTAACAGACTCTGGTTTCCATGTTATCAGTGAATCTGAAAAAAAGAACAAAATTTTGTTCAGAATTACTTTTACTCTCCATACATCAACAAACACAAGCACTGTCAAACTTCAGGGTTTTATTACACTATGCTTTGTTATCTGGCAACAATCCCAAATTGCCCCTCAGGACTGTTCAAAGCTATACCAGAGTTATTCAGTGCATCTGAGATTTCAAAAATCTGCAAAGTCTCATTGTGGATGTAATAATGTATCTGTAATTACTGCAAGCATCCCAGCAACAAAAGCAAAGATACAGCATCTTGCTCTGCTAGAAAGTTGTTCAGAAGGTAGTTTTAGCTTCAAGAAACTAGAACTGCCCTTATTAAGCAGGACACATGATAACCATGGTCTTCTCTGTCACCCTCAGGTCTGATATCACAAGTATCCAATACCTGAAAAAGGCTGCAAATTGTCACTGGCAAAATATCTTCTAATTCAGAAGGGAAGCACACCCATGGTGGAATCTGAGCTCTGCTTTATTGCTTTTAGAGGTTCATGAAGTACTGACTGCCATGTCAGTAAGGAAGCACCAGTTTTTTAACAGGTTCCAGCCAACAGCAGCTACTGTGCTCTTCACATCTGCTCTCCCCTTGCCCAAGGCAGAGCTCCTTCCAAGGGAGTTCTGAGGGGGCTTTAGCAGCCAGATGGGGGTTGGTCTCTTCTCCCAAGCAAGAAGTGACAGGACAAGAGCAAACGGCCTCGAGCTGTGCCAGGGGAGGTTCAGGTAGGATACAAGGAACAATTTCTTCACTGGAAGGATTGCCAAGCATTGGAACAGGCTGCCCAGGGCACTGAAAGGATTTAAAGATGTGTAGATGTGGTACTTGGGGATGTGTTTTAGTGGTGGCCTCGGCAGTGTTTGGTTAACAGTTCCACTGGATGATCTTAGGGGTCTTTTCCAATCTAAAGAATTCTAAAATTCCTTAACAACAGAGCAACAAAACGTAACTTCCCTTATATTCCAGCATTCGTAATGACATAAAGTAGTATTAATAAGATACTCTTAAACAGTAGCTGGTCCAATTACTCAGTAAAACACCAGAAAAAACATGTTCTGATATAGCTTAAAATATATTAAAATCATTGAAAATTTGCCTGGTTCTATCCTTCAAGTCAAAGGGAGCAAACCAAGAGGATGAGTTCTCAGGTATAATTCCTGATGCAGTTTTCAGGTACTGAGCAGGCTGGTACCTGGTATTCCTCAAAGCACTGCACTGAGAATGCACAGATCAATGAAAGACTCACACAACAAGATGTGTGTGTGCCTCAGCAGGTTTATCTTTTCTTCCACCTTCTGGCTTTTCCTTATACGTTTCCTGAAGCAATATCTTTATACTTTTATATTCCTGTATTTCCACAGACAATAACCAAAATAGCTATACACCTCCTTTCCACTGCAACCAAATTGTTCTAAAATAAACCTGCCATATATATATGTGTGTGTGTGTAAATATATATATATATATGAAAACACCGCTCATTCAGTGTCTTTTCACTCTCACCTGCCCCATGGGATCTCACCCTCACCTTTGGGGCGGGTCATAACATTTCACTCCCCAAAATTATCTGTCTTGTCATCAGTACAGATTAGGCTCCCAAGTCTTCTTACACACACAATGTCAAATTGAACTGATCTAAATCCAATTTCTCCTCTTCGTACATTTTTTTCTACAGTGGATGTATACATATTTGTGTAAATCTGTACTCAAAACCTCATTCTATTATTTTAAATAATAAATACTAGTTTTAAAAGTCAAGGTAAAACAAAATAAAATACAGTAAATAACAACTTCTTAAATTATAAATAATACATTAAAAAGAAAATCAATACTCAGCTCCCACCGTCAAACCTATCACTTCAAACTGCTCTGTTTCTATAAGGAAATTAAAGTTTTATGCCACCAGTACTGAGAACCCAATAGGAGTCTGATCCTTTGCACCTACAATCCCTTCCTCTTCCTCAAATCTCCAAGTCAGCTCCGTCTTGGTTCTCTCCTTCCCATGCCATCTGTGCACTAAAGGTTCCTTTCTGCTTTCCTTGGCCCATTATAACTGGCACACATTTAACTATGCACATACATATCCATAAAACAAATAACATGTTCCACATTTTTATCCTCTCAAATATGAATTAAGGAATTGTCTTTGGTGACAGTCTGCTCTTTTGTCTGTGCATTACCAGCAAAAGAATAACAATGTTCAATGGATTTCAGTCGAGAATTAACAAGAGGAATGAAAAATATTTTATGCAGTTCCCTTTCTTCATATGCACAACTAAACCAGGCGTGTCTCCTCGTACTCATGCAGACAGACACAGTTTTCAAACAGTTATAAATAATCACTGAGCGTATCAGCACACTAAAAAGTTAGTGGGGAACAAACACAGAAAAAGCCTTTCTGGGTTTGTTTATTTATCACTGTTTCCTATTGCAAGTCACCTGGTTTGACACTGCTGAAAGAAACCTTGTCCAACAACAGCAAGAAAAACAAAAGAAGCCTTGGATTATTTTCTTCCATAAACTAAAAGCAAACCAAAAGAGGGCTCAACGACTCTAGAAACACGCACCAGACTTTCCTGGGGGAGAAGCAGCAAGCTAAGCATATCCCTTTGGTTCTCCCATTCTGTTAATTCCTCACCAGTGTGTGTACCTACAGAAGACTTCAGCTGAATTCCAGTTCAATCTCTCCCCTGACTGTCCTGGAGACACTCCATTTAAACATGTTCTCATTTCCTCCGTGTCACGTTATGTGTTTCTTCCCTGGAAGTGCAGCGTGTTTTCCTGAGAGGGTGATACGGGTAACATTTAATATCTAATTGTAAAATAACAGCAGCATTTATCAACCCCGAGTTCCACTGGCACTACTAATTCTCACAACATATACTCACGTAACTGGGGCCACAATCTCTGAGACTCCAAAAACCATTTTCACCTTGAGCAGCAGGAAAGGAGGAAAGGCAAGAGAAACCCATTTGCACAGAGACCAGCGACTAAACCAAATCTCTGTCCTGGTTCTGACAGTTGCCTTTAGAACTTACTCTCCCCAAAACACAGTGCTTGTGCAGTCACAAGGAGGCAAGAAAAGCAAATGATCCATAAAACATACCTGAATTTCCCTGTCAACAGCAGCTCGTTTTTCATTTGCAGTGTTGCACCGAGCATTCATTAATTCAAGAGCAGAACAGTGGATGAACCGCCAAGTCTAAGAGGAAGTCTTTAGTTTCAATTTCCTTTGTGTAATCACTGACAAAAATATCCTCGGAGCAGACACTTACTAGACACTGACAGATCTGCATTGAGCTACAAGGATGTAGATGAAATATGTAAACTAAATTATGTACTAATACATACCACAAATGCAAATATAACCCTAAAGATCACAAGTTCTGTCTAAAATGAATAGAATTTCTTTTTACAAAAAGATCACAATCTTAGCTAGTAGAATACACCACTTTCACCTGAAGTATCACTGCATTTTCTGGACTTCTTGAATCAAGTGGCTGCCTTACCACGTGCACTCTAACAAATATTATTTCAGCAAGTGTCACTGGAAGAGTCCTCCCGTCACACTCCTGGGTTAAACAGCTTACTGGAGCCCTGACACCCAAGGAAAAGACTTTAGAAAGCCTTCCTATGGTTGAACGTATATTTGCTTCAAATATTAATACCATGCTCCAGAATAGTGCGACATGTAAGACAACTGAAAACATTCTGGTTCTTTGGAAACACTATGCCTGCATTTTACACTTTTTAATTTTATTTTGCTTTTTGTTTTAATTATCAAAGCACATAGAAGTTCAAGTATTGAAGGTTCTAAGCATAAATTCATTAAAATTGTAAGTTCATTTATCTAAGGAGAGAAAAATGAGAAAACTGAAAAACAACTGCAAAATACTTTCAGTAATCAAAATGAAGTAACTGACATTAAGTAGGGAAGGGAAATTTGTATTTTGTTTTAATATGCAATTTTAATATAACAGCTACTTAGGGTGGCATTTTAGAGCTCACATAAATATTTTAACATTCTAAATTGCATCTTTACTGAACTGTACTTAATGGCATTCATTATTATCATTTTCACTGAAACAGAAACCTGGTAAACACACATTTAATCTCAGTACCTTAATGCAGTAACAGAGCTGTACCTGTGCCTGCACTCTGTGTCCGTCTGCACTGTGCCCAGGACTGTTTGCAATGGAACTGACTCCCTAGGCTATAAATGCCCAGTAAGACACAGCACTGGCTGCAGGACTGAACTGGTTCCGGAAGGAGGTGGCACAACCTGAACTGTCACCTCCAGCTCCATTTCTCGGTGACACGGAGGCAGACTCCCACAAAGAGTTGGGAAGTTATATTAAGATATCGTGTGATGTGCTGCCAGGGTCTTTAACAGGCTTCCAGAGTACAAAGGTCATAGATTGCTTATTTATAGATCAGGAGGATACTGCACAAACCATGTGGTTTTAGGAGCTTGTGCTTCTAACCTAAATGATTCTGTGAAACAATGCAATGTACGTCACATTTTGAGAAACGGCATTAATTGAAAGATGTCCTCTTTAACTGGTATATGGTCTTGATTCAACAAGAAAATCAAGAGACATGCCTAAATCTTGCTCAGCTGGGGCAGAGCTTACCTTGCTGTATGGTTTTAAAGAAATTTAGAGGAGACTTCCTTCTCTTTTAGACAGACTGAGCAGGGTCACAAAGAGAATTCCTCTTATTATGTGTTTGTGGAGCATTTAGCACAGCCATATCTTTTGTCTTGCCACATAAAATTACTTTCTCTTCTACATTTGACAGTTGGACTTGATGATCCTAGAGGCCTTTTCCAATCTAAAGGATTCCATGATTTGTGTAGCAGCTGTATAAGGTGTTAGAAATATAACCCCATAGAGTCCATCCTTCTCAGCCACAACGTGCCTCACTTTACCACGAAGGGCTTGGTTCAGATCTGATTCTCACCCCAGTCCTGCCAGTCTCTTGGTCACATCACTCCTGCCTTGCCTCTGCTCTCCTGGGACCAGGCAGTGGAGTGCTAATGTTTGCCAGACAGCTGTTGTGTGGCTTAATTACCTCCACAAAGGGAAACAGAATCCCTGCAAATTCTCCTCCCAGGGCGTGAAATGCACGCGTGTCTGCCAGTACCATCGGCAAATCAATCGCTATTCTGTGTACATACACATACAGGCTGTTCCCCAACAAATAAACACTTTTCCCCCTTTTCAGTTAAAGAAGGGACTAAAGTAGCCCCCAGTCCTGTAGTAAACCGTCCCTCCCTTCCCACTCTTCAGGTACTAACAGGCTAGAAAACAAAAGCATACTGTGCCTCCCTCTCCAGACACTATTTTTATTCGAACACTTCTGATTTTCAAACCTGACAGAGCCTTTAATAAGACATAATAGGCAAGCTGAATGTCAGTCCCAAGAGTCAGAAAAACACTCTATTTTAACCTGTCTGAAATGCAGCAAACAACTTCAACAACGAAAATGAGTAGGACAGAATTACTCCGGTATTCTGTGCTAAGACACTTCTACTGTATCAGTCCAAACCCTGGGTATACACTCGACACTGCTCCTTAACTGTCTGCCTACTGAGAGAACTCACGAAAACCCAGAAACTTGTGTTGTTTGGCACTGGGTTAAATGCAAGCATCCAGGTTTGTCTCCCGCACTGACACAGATTTTCCAAACAGCTTCTCTGTGTTCCAGCGCAGCGACACCACTGGGTCAGACTGACAAGCGAGCACAGCATCAACCAGTTCCTGCCCCCGTTCTCAGCCTCAGGGCCAGTACAGCTGAGCAGGTCTCAGAGTCCAGCCTTCTGTCCTGCAGTTTAAATAGGACTTCACAATTTCTGACATGGTGACCCCGATCTTTCAGTGCCCCACTATGTCATATTAGAAAAAAAAAGGTGTATTTGTCTTCTCCCAAGCTTTATCTTTCCATAAGGAATTTAGGATTGATCAAATATTGTACTATACAGAGCTTGTCTTGAATTTCAACCTGGAACTCTACTATAAGACCCATTTAGGAATACCACTGTTATGTAATGCAATGTTATACATCATATTTACTATAATATCTTGTCAAAAATAAGATTTGTCATTTAAGACAGCTCAGTTTCAGGGGACTAAAATGTGCAAAGTCTGTTTGCATTAAGAAACCTTTTCAAAATGAAATCTAGTAAGGAAAAACTCCCACAAGCAGCAAGACTCTACAGTGATTTAGTTAAAATCAGTCTCTCAATATCGTGATATTACATGTTTGTTTGGCTGGTCATTTGGTTTTACAGGAGTAATCTTATCAGTCTACAAAACTTGGTGAGTAAATAGTTATTTTAATACTTTTCTCTTTCCATTGTTTTCCATTTGAAGCTCTCAGTGTGTTTTTATTTCATAGAAGATGCCTCAAAAGGGCAACTATGTCTGAGGAAAGAGCAGCTCAGGCCATTGCAAGTTACTAATTTCCAGCTCCGTGCTGTTCCCGTTCTGCAGGACAGAGAAATTTGCTCCTTCCATTGCAGGACCTGTGGGTCCTGGGACAGGCAGAGGCCACCTGGGATCTCTAGAACACGATTCCTGTCCACGATTCCTGTCCTACTGTTACGCCCCAAAGAGTTTAAGGACAGCCTCACCTTAAGCACACAGCCATGTCCCAACTCCTTAGCCACAGGTGTGTTCATAGAATACTAGTTTTACCAGGAAAGAAAAGGCACCATCAAAGTCTTGGAATGTGGAAAATTTGACAATTTAACTCTTAATGTCTTTCCAATCTCCTTTGTCTATTTAAGTAGCACTTAAGTATTTATTAGCTCACCCTAAGGAGATCAATATGGTGTCTCAACATTTAACAGACTGACTATTTATGGACTTTCTATCTTCTTTAAATGTCAGGGGTTTTCATGCACATACTCTCTCTTCCCACTTTTGTCTACGATTCATCCCTCTTATCACTGGAAAGCTGAAAAATACGGGAACACATTGATCTCAATAAGCTCCCAATCAGAATCGGTGCTCTACCCAAAATGAACAGCATCCAACACAGAACGCTGAAGTCAAAAGTGGATGGTGTTTATCAAGCAAATAAAAACCTCCACTGTAAGTGTTCCAGCAGCATTACGCTTTAGAAACAGAGTAACACCCAGACTCGGTACCCCAGCACACAGCGAGTCTGAAACGCACAGTGCAGTTAAATACATGCTTAAATGCTTCAGGAACTGGAACCCATCAGGAGTTTGTCTGCTGTTACCAAATATGCCCACACTTACAACTGGTATGGCTGCTAAGACTCAATTTCTCCTGAAGCACAGACCTTTCAGGTTGGTAGTTATTTCATTTACACCGTGGCGGCCTGGTCCTGAATTACTTAACCGTGCTCTATCTACCATGCTAATCTAACGTCAAAAAGTGAATTATATTTCAAAACTACAACCTCAGTAATCCTGTTCCAGCTTAGCTGTCAGATTCCATAAAGCACCCTTCCATCTCCAGGCAGCACGAGGCTGTTTCCAAGCACACAGAAGGGCAGTGTTCCCTCAGGAACTCCTCGGAGGGCTGAGGGGGGGCCTGCCCGGCCCGGCACAGAGACCCCTCAGCTCCTGGTTGGGTGTGCCTGGGACACCGAGAGCTCACCGAGCCCACCCCAGGCACACACTGCCCGGCTCTCACACACCTCCCCAGGCAGGTGGGAATGCACAGGGCCAGGGCAGGGCCAGCGGAGCCGCCACACGGCCCGGCCCACACGCTGTGGGACTCACACGCCACCCTCACGGTGCCGGGTCCCAGCCCTGCCCACAGGATCTGCCACTCCTCGCCTGCTGCTGCTGGGTGAGGGCAGTGAGAGCTAAACAAAAGGTAAAATATTACACACTGAGGCTTGACCAAATCAAAACTGCTCTATTGATTACTTCCAGTTCTACCAATCGGTTACCAAGTTTAACGACTTTTAACTCAATCCGACCACTCGCACAGATGACCCCCTAAGTCAAGTCACAGAGCAAAAGTGATCAAATCTGTGAGAAACACTTCCATGCTTCTTCTGAACTCCTATCTATTCCTGTCAGAATCAGATACAAGAAGAAACTCCACCAGAAAAGTTTTCCTCACGAGGTTGCCAACTGATTCTGCAGACTCAGCCAACCAACAGACTCCTATGCATTTCTCCAAGTAGATCCTCCTAATTCCTTTGCACAGGATAGGAGAACAAAATTAGAGAGGGGGCAGGGGCTGCAACTACAGTAACACAAACTTCACAGATCTGTACATGCTTTGTGAGCAACCAAGGGCTTATTTTCATCATTTAGGTAGAAATTTTAAGATATTGAATCTTGAGATGGATTATAATTTTGCCAACTGAAATTTCACCAAAACAGACTTGGCAATCAATTCCACCATTTATAATCCATAAGCGATGCCTTGGTAGCACAGAGGATGCAGTTACTTGGAAACATGCTTTCAGCTTTAGGGATGAAAGCCAGATTTTAACATTTTCAGAAAACTGCTGCATTGTTTAGATTGAAGGTAAAAATTCTGCCTCCTGTCTTTATTTTAAGCAATGCAGCAACTTCTTTAAACTGCTGGAAACTGCCTTGCATTTCCAAAATTGAAAGCATGCCGGTGTGATTTTAGCTAGGTGGGATTACCATCACAGAGCAAAGTGTCCACGTCCTGTCAGAGGTTCAGGGTTGGCCTAACTGTTGTTTCTTTGTGTTTTGAAGTGCAAGAGGAGAAAAATCAGGCCCCTCTGAGGTTTGGGATTTAACCCATCTTTATATCATACTAATACTGATTTTCCTGTGGCTTAAAACAACCCTCCTACTATCCACAAGAGGTTACTGGGATGTGTCCTGTGAGCCCCCTCCTTTCCCCCAGCACAGCTCTGAGTGATGATCTCATTCTCCACTTGTATATCTTCTCTTTCCATCTGTGGGCCAATAACTCATAAATCTGTCCCTTCTTTCATGGCTTGTCTCATTTCATCTCATCCTGTCTCATGTCTCTTCTTGGGTGTTTTGTTGCCAGTTATGAGTCACTATAACTCAGAGTTAATTCGCATTTGAAACCCTCTTCCCTCTCCACATTACTGTTCAATATATGCAACTTAGGTCCCATGAATGCCCTGTCTCCTGAAAAAAATAAAAAAAAAAAAGGAAAAAACCCCCCAAATCATATTTTTGAACATTATCAAGGAAAGCAAACTTACAGAATACAAGTTCAGGAGCTTCCAAAATGAAGGTTGTCAATAATTTTTTTTATTCCTTTTCAGTATCTTCATTGCACTCAGATTTTACAGCTGACACTCAAATCACCACCACTGTTCACTTTGCATCAGGAACTGCTCATGCCTGTGCTGTGTAATAGGTGCAAAGCTGTAGTTTTGAAACAATGGCATCCAGACATCACCATCAACTTAACCAGACATCCCAGTCACCACTCAGGGCAGAATGGATGTTCAAATCAAGGAACAGGCACTCCTGCACTTTCTGGAGCCAATGCCTTGGTTACCAGATCCAGCAGACATCACATTCTCTATTAGGTTTTGGATACTAATTCTTCCTATGCTCTATGCAGAGTGTTTTGGAATGAGAAGGACCATGGTTCTGAGAGTTTTGCAAATTTTTCCCATTAGGAAAAATTCCTTTTAAAACGCCGTCATCTTCCAGAAATATCAACTGTGATAATATACTGATTTCAAGTTTTTCAAGTCCCAAAGTTAAACAAAATTTGTGAAATGGAAGTACTCCTTCTATGAAAACCAAGCAAAATTAAAATCTGTATCTCAGATACAGCAACATTTGTAAGCAGCTTTGTTATATTACAATTATAATTTATTTAGAAAAGAGTGTATCAAGGTAGTGTTAGAAACATGAAAGGTTTGCAACAAGCATTAAGTGCAATTTTTTCCCTAAGAGGAGGACCGATCCCAACCTGAAATTCAAAGTAAAGTCTATCTTCCCCATAACGATGAGTTTTGAGAATATTAAGGTCAGTAACTCGTATTTAAAATATGGGATGTTTGTTTGACCACCACCTTTGGGTACAGAATTAGTCCATAATTTCAGGTTATAGAATGTTCTCGGGCACTATTCTTCCTATCTACTGTCAATAAAATTCACGCAAGGCTCATTTCTCCTCTCCTTGAGTGTAACTCTTCTGAAGGAACTACGTAACTGAGTAGAAAACCACTTCTTAATCTAGAGTGTACTTATTTTCAAAAGGCTTGAAAGTGTAAATGCTTTAGATACAATTAATCTTCTTACAGGAAAACAGTATCACTCACCAAAGTTGAACAGAAACCTTTCCTAAATCTACAAGAGGAGATTCTGACAGCAGTTTCCTGTTCTTCCAAAGAATACTGTAGCTCCAAAGTGAGTCTGAGGATGTTCTGAAGGCCAACGATCTGACTCAAGATTCAAAAACACTTAGAAGGAAAACAAGAATTTTCACCACTGGACTTTACTTTTTGGGATGCCACTGTGAGCAACTACTTGCACTGGAGGTCCAATGTTGGCAAAAGAAAAAAAAAAAAGCCAGTGAAGACAAAACACTGAAAGGAAAAGTACTAACAGTGCTACACCATCATTCGCTGGTCCCATGTGTTACATCTGCATTATGTGCAGCAAAACCTGGTGCTCTGGGATTTAATACAAATTTTGCATGACTTATCTGAGGTTCACTCAGACGAAGCAAACTGCATGAAGTCACAGGAGCACTTTGGTAGCAGAATCTGAAAGAGTACATCAGCACTGTCTGTGAGTGCACTGCCAAAACCACGGGAATGCACACATAGTAAAATATCAACTTGAATAAATATCTGGAAGCTGATACACTGTGTAAGCTCAGGAATTAAAATAATATTCAGAGTGCCTTTGCTGTTTACTCATATTTGCTTTTCAGTCAGTCACATATGGCGTAACATTTAAGGAGAGTGATTTTTCACATGTCAGTGACATAACCATGAAATATAAACCCTTAGGAAGTACCTTTTGTGGGTTTGTTTAAAATACTTAATTCATGAACAACAGTTTGCAATGTTAATTGCAACAGCTTAATCATTGCAATGAGGTAACATTGCAATGACTGTCTCAGTAAAAGCTTTTCTCTGCCCTGGTACTGACTGAGGGACTCTGCAAGCACAGTTCTCACCTTTATGTCCCTCAGCAGCCCATTTGCCTCCCCAGCTGATCAGCTGCGAAGGGACCAAGCTGTGTACAGCCAACACTTACATCATCATACAGACACGTATGGGAATTCCTTGTTGCTGCTAAGTTGTCACTTTGCACATCCACAGCACGTCTGTCACCACCCGCTCACGAGGAGTGTGGAAAGGGAATCACACAAGTGTTCTCCTTCCTCCAGAGACACAGAACAGAGGCTCAGCAGGCCTTGCTATGTTTTCCTCTATGTACCCCTAAAACAAAAATCTATTTCCCTATAATCTGGATTGTTCCATATTATAGGGAAAGACTCATTTTGGCACTGGGAAGAACTGTAAACACCTGGTCTTCTCTCAGCTGTATGCAGGACACACACACAACTTAAAGTTCTCTAAAATCCTTGAGGCCTGGCAAGTGGTACGTGGGATGTCCTGGCATCCCTGGGAACCAAAATGCCTGCACTGTGAGCCTAACCCAGGACCCAGTGCTTGAGGTCACCGGGAGTTCTGTAGTGCCTTAGCCCGTCAGCAGAGGAGAGACTGTTCCCTTTGCTCCAGTGTGTGCCAGAGAAGAAACCTCTCTGCCCCCCCACTGCCCAGATGGCCATCGGTGCTCTGGGCAGTAGCACAGGGGAGGGAACCTTCAGCAGCATCCATGTGTGTTGAAACTGGAGCTACAACTGCCACGGTACCTTTTCAAACCTGGCTCCCTCTTTAAGTTGCAGGGGGCATTCTCACTAAACAACTTTCATCCTTCCCCTGACTTTTCATTTTTTTACAGCATTTTCTCATCACTTTGTGTGAGTTAACAAGAACATTTTCCTTGCAGTGCAGGAACTGCAGGGCACACCACGTGTGCACCAATTGCTGGTGTAGGATATGAAAGGGCAAATACCTGAACACCTTGCAGGTTAGTCTCCAATGGCTCCTCCTTGTGTGTTTTGAGTTCATTTTGCCAGATCACTGCTTCGTCTTTTTAAGGGCAGTCCGAGACAGATGTGCTGTAACAGCAGAAGAAAAAGCTATCTGAGTGTGAATTTAGCCAGAAAACGCAGAATAAACACAGCAAAAGCCAAAACATCATAAAATAAACGTTACCCCCTACAGTCTGTTTTATTGATAAATGTGACATACCATGCAGAGCAGATGAACAAGCAACAGTAAACAAACCATGTCATTTCATAGGAAAGGATGGGAAATATTTGCACTGTTCCTTTAAGCAGTGGTTTTGAACTTTCTGAACTGAACCACCCTAAAGACTACTGGTAGTGCTCAGAGCTTTCCTTCTTCACCAAGCCCTCTCCTCCTCCCCTTCTTCAGCTGAACCAGAAGAGCACATAAGCTCCAGTCCATCTCCTTTAGGATACACACCCCTCACAGGCTGGGGCCGGCTCACCCAGAGCATGCACCTTATAGGAGAGCTACACTCCAAATCTGGGGAAAACCTTCCCTCTCTTGGTTACTCAGGAACTGGGAACAAACCATTCGAAGTTCACCAAAGCCAAAGCACCTGCCACGTGAATGTATATGCTTGCTTTGAGTAGAGTGATGCTGTGCCAGTGCATACAAGCAGAGAATTTGGGGAAATGTGTGTGAAATATCTTTAAATTCATCAGAATAAACACCAGAGAATCATTTTCTCTCCAGGTCAGTAAGAAAATATGTGTTCTACCTTTGTGGAAGAGTCAGTTCACTGACATTAATGTGGAGGTAAATCAACATAAGTGCACAAATATTCCAACTTCACCTCGATCTGGAGAGAACAGAAACGTTACAGAACGTCTGAAGTGTTCTTCAGTTCTTCGTCAGTACTGATCCTTCACACCTCCAACAAGGAAATCCAGTGCCAGTAGCAGGAGACCAACATGCTCATCCCCAGTTTCAAATGCTTCTGGTTGGTAACTTTTGCCTTTTTGCTAACATTAGGCTCTACACATTCATTTCAAAGAGGTTATAAAATGTACCTACTGTGCATGTAAAGTACTTTCCATAAAGGTATTCTTTAATTAAGTAGTGCTGGGCTTGGGTCTCTTATGAATATTGATGCAAGTTTTACACTTTCAAAACTTTGGGAAATACGATTTTAGAAGATGCAATCTTCCATAACAGCAATTTCTGAAGATTTTGGGTCCCTCTGAAGATTGCTGAAGCTGATCACCCAAAATCACTAATTATTTCCCAATCTTAAGGTAAGGTATATTGTGAAAAGTGATGGAGTGGCCACTATTTGGAAGATATAGGACAATTTACACATCAGTAACATCCCATGGAGTTCAAAACCATGTTCTTTGCTGGTAGCCAAATTCTTCCAGTAGCGGCAAGAATATAATCTCCCTAAAGTAAACTGTAAGGCTAGAGTAGAAAATGATAGATAAAGTAAACTGTGCACTGAGTAACTGCAGGGAGTCTAAAGCTGAGGATCTAATAATTAGTCTTATCTCTATCAAGGTGCAACAGGAATAAGTTGAGGAGTGCAAGAATGCCTGAGAAGGCCCCAGGGCTCTTCACAGCTACAGAGAAGCCTCATTGCTCTGGAGAATTTTAAGGTTGATCTCACATGGAGAGAACATGAGACATTCCTTTTTCCTGCCACGCCACTGATGTGGGTGTCTGCAAGGTACATTTCTCCACACATTTCCCCTCACACAAGCCCCAGTGATGCCACAGGTTCACTGCTAGGTTCCTTTTTTCAGGGCTGCACAGGGAGCAGCAGGTGCACAGAGAACAGGGACAGCCAAACTCCTGCTGCCTCGTGGCAGGGAAACCCAAGGGAAAACTCAATTTAAAGAGAGACATGTTTTCCTCGGAGTTCTTCCATTTCAACCTCTGCTTTGCACAAGACTTACTTAGGATGCTCTAGTTCACTGACTTTGAGATTTCCTGGTGATTATTACACATTCAAACAGTAGCTGGACACTTCACCCTTCAAACTGAAGGGAACACCCCAGACAAGGCAGTCCCTCCTTCCCTGTGCTCTAACACACACTCCAACAGAACAGCAGCAGGTCTGAGTGCAGTCACACACTTCTTTCTCTGCACCACGTGTGAGAGCCTGAGCAACAGTTTTACAGGACACTTCCTCCAAAACCAAAGCAGTTTCTCTCTGAATTGTGCAAATGATATGGCATGAAATTCATTCATTTTACATTTGCTTGGTACAATGAACTCACAGCTTTCTTCTGCTCTGACAGAAATTGCATCACAGGTCTTTTGCAAATTCCCACTGAAAGCAAGTGGAATCTTGTCATTGGCTTCAAGGAGAGCTGGAACGGCTTCTGTGTTATTTTAAAGTGTGGCAAACAGTATTCTTTTCCTTGGGCAGCATAAAATACTGCACTTGGCATATAAAAAATTGTTTGACTAAGAAAAAGGACCCCAAACTTCTCTTTTTAATGCTGCAGCCCTTTCAGTGCCTGCAGCCTTCCAGGGAGCTGCACTACTTTAACAGAGCAGTAGTGAAAGAGAAACTGGAAAAACCCCGTAACTGAAATATGAGCAAATGAGCAAATCTGCATCCCACAGATCTGCAGCAGGCACACCTCTACTCAGGGTTACAAAGTGTGAGCACTTGGCAGTTTCATAGAGTTAAAACATGTTGCCCATAGCTGGGTCAAGTGAGTGGTTGCGCCACATGATTTTTTTTTCAAGTTTTCTAATGCTCTCACAAGGTCCAAAACCTTCCTTTTGCAGTTTCTGATAGACAAAATAGAAACAGCAAAAGGAAGTAAATGGGAAGTTTGGGTTACCTTACAGCCTCCTTTCTCAAGCAGAAGACAAATTTATGGTTCTTACTTCATGATTAAGTTTTAGTATCTGGGATATGGTTGAGGCTTTCCAGGCTGACTTAATTCAACCTGACATCAACTGACAAAGCAAATTCCAACCTTGATTTACACAGCCTGCAAAAAAGTATTACTGGCAGGCTGAAGCACACAGACAGAACCAAATACCTTTATGTGCATCATGATCTGCACAAAGACCCCCTTTGCAGTCTGTGAGCCCACCTGGCAATTCTGAATATCCAACAGGGGCACAGCACCACTGCTATCTGTACCGGACTGGGGATGAGATCCACAAGGAACACCATTTAAATAGAAATTCTGCCCCATACAGTGACTGTGCTACTCCATAGATCTGTTCTCTGCCAAGTGCAACTGGTCCAAGTCTGCCATCCTGTGTCCCATCTGCCTTCCCAGTGACCCTGTAGCAGCAACCTCACGCAGGTAAATCCCCGAGGAGCTTGTTCCAGGAAGGGCCTCCAACGCTGCATGTGGAGAGGGCAGATGGGACTTGCAGCAAGCCACAGCTTGATCATCCTGAGAAAATGCCACTCCTTAGCCAGCCCCTTTCCTTTAACACACGGAAAAGGGGCTCCAGCCCCTCAAGCAGAGGAACAGCTCAGCCTCACGTGGGACTTCCAGTGGCTGAAACAATAAAGGTATTTAAAGGCTGTGAAAAAACCCAAAGCTATATGACTGACTTCCAAGAGTGACTGGCACAGCCTTGGTTTGGCTTTTTCACATCATCCTCTCTGCATTCAGCACTAACAATGTTTAGAATCTGACTGAAGGGTTAAAGTGAGGAGAAGTTTCTTACACTAACCCAGTCTAGTTCAATGAGACCGTCCATATCAAATCCGTGCTGCTATTTTCATTTCCACAGAGGAACTGCACTACCAAGCATACTGATTTGAGCTGGCCACAAAGAAAATGTTCTAGCAAAAATGATCCAGAAATAATTTTAGCAATATAAAATGCTTATGCTGCTCTGGCACGTTCCATCAAGAAACAGTTCACAAGATTCTGCCTTGAAGGTTACACTTATTACTCACATGTACAGAAACCAGCACCTAGGATGAACCATCTGTATTTTTAATATAGGGGACTGAGGCATGGAAAAAGAATAATGTCCATCCTCTCCTATGAAACAGTGCAAAAGACTATCCAAAATAAATAAATGATTTGTGAACTATTATACATTGGGTTTTTATTTTCAGTTAAATGTTTCTCTCCTAATCCTTTTAGGACTAGAATATCATTAGTCTAATTGAAGGTTATGTGCCTTTATTTCCTCCTTCCCCCTCAGAGCAAGGCCACACCAATCAGCGTGTGCTCATCCTGCCAATCAGTCAGGGAGAGGCTGGATGCACCGAGCTCCAGCAATCACCTACACTGCTCAGGAGAATTAGCACAACACAGGTCTAATTAGAAACTAAACACTGTGTTATCTGCAATGATTTGGAGATGGAGTAAGCTGATGCATGTTTTAGGAACCTCTTTTGCTGCACAGTAGTTCATGATAACACCCACCTCACAGTTCATTAGCAAATCAAAATATTATACTGTATAAATAATACTTTGTTCTTTTCCATTTTACAGAAGCCCCAGGTCTCAGAAGCCTCCATTACCAAGCACACATGACTTAGTTATATTGGAACACTGTAGGAAATGGAAAGCAGCCCTGGCTGTCCAAAACCAGCAAAAGGGAAGCCAGTATATTGTATACTTTGGTCTGCTCTCTATAGAAGTAGCCCCAACCAGCCTCAAGACATTTTACACTGAAATACATTTTGGCAGAACACAAAGAAACTCCCTCCTGCGTGACGCTGAACATGGACTGTCAGTCCTCCCGCACGGGACTGATCCCTCCCTCTCACCCTAAATCCACAACTGCAACCTTCAACCAGAGCCCCACACGAGAGCAGGGGGAGCCTGGCAAAGAGCTGAAGGGGGAGCTGTAAATGTTCAACAGCACGAGGAGGATGTGAAGGGCTGTGCAGCTCTTCCACTGCACGGCTTCTCGAGGGGGAACTGGGGAGCACAGACAGACCCGTTCTCACTTCCAGCTGAGATAAACATTTCCAAGCCACTCGTTTCAAACAGGAAGGCTCAGCCTCGGAACACCTCACCCTTTGCTGAGCCCCAGCCCCGCTGCTCTGCCTCAGCCCTCCAGGAGGGGTGCACACTGTGCCACTGCTGTTATTACAGCTGCTGGATGCACAGGCAAGGGGGAAGGTGCGATTTTATGGCTGTGTGGAAAAACCTTTCAAATGCTGGCGGGAGGATGTGTGATGATGCCAGACAATGATGATGCCAGACTGGTGCAGCAAAACATCATATGGAGATAAAGCACCGGAGAAACTGTCCACGTGCCAACGAATGAGGATTCAGGCAAACAATGCTAAACCATACATGCATACTTGGTGTCATTACACTTCTATTACAGATGCCTACCCTGCTTTTCTTCTTTTAAAAGGGTGCAGTTCTGATGCTTTATCACTAGTTTTCTAGCTGGAAGCTAGTAAAGACACAAACAAAAGGCACTGGAAGACTGATCTACAGAGGAAATTCGTGGATTTTGAAAAGCCAAGATCTAGTTGTAGCTTGAAAGGTGACACACACTTGTTTGTATCACATTCCCTGAGTTTTCCATACAGATGTACACGTGCAGACAATTTTTTACTGTGGAAAACTATCAGATATCACTTTGTATTACTTGGCAAGTATATATTTATAGCAATTTCTCATAAAAATTGAATTAGGTCAAAGGCTGAAAGGTGACAAGTTTGGACTTTCATATCCCAACCTGAGACACTTTATGGGTGGATCTCCTGCACAGAGCTGAACACTTTGAAACCTTTGGAAGGGGTATCAGCAACGTCTCCAGTTTGGTTCTCTGACACTCTCAGTGCCAGAATTACTAGTAATTTTAAAACCTTGGCTCATAATCTTAAAAAAAAAAAAATCATAATATCTATACAGTTCATGATAGAATCTGATCATTCTGCAGAAAATACACATATATTAAGGGTAAAATTCTTCCCCGTTGTGTAACTAGATTCCCATGATTAAAAGCCTTAAGTGGACCCTCCCTCTGACTTAAGTTATCATTGCTTTCCATCAGGAGAAGACTGAGGAACCCCTCAAGAGATTTAGTTCAGGCTTAGAAAACAATCAATTCCAACATAACTTGCAGAGAACCAAAGCTCTGGAACGTGCAATTCTGAAAGCTTAAGAACATTTTTTAGGGAAGTACCAAACACGACCATGATTTGAAAATAAAAACCAATCGTACCAAACTAGAAAGGGTCTTTTGCATAGTTTAATAACCTGGAAAAATACTAATGCTGTATTATATTTTTTAAAACTGCAAATACTCTCTACTGAAAAGCAAGTGAACTGTTTCTGATGAGACAGATCCGCCGTGCCTTGTGAGGTTCTGTGATTTTCACACAGGTCACTCACATAAATGTGATTTTTACTAGAAAGCTTTTTTCCATCCTGGAGTACCTTTACTGCCATTTGGTTTTCCTCAATAATAACATGTGCAAAACATGTATTTCCCGTGACTCTAGGAACTGTTTTGGACACTGAGACTGGGATTGCAATCCATATCCATAACACACTGCACTGGAACCTCAGAGCCAGAAACACACATTAACATGAAAACCAGAACTAGTGCTACTCTCCCATCAGATCAAAACCAAATAATCAGGAACATGCTTTAGAGCACCAGGATGGCACCTCCCCGAAAGCTAGGGTGCAGATTTTAACTTCAAACAAAACTCAGTTTTACATAATTCTAAGCAGGCACAGGAATTACCTGGAAGCTTCTGCTGATTTTCAGTTGACTTCCAACTGAGCACATGCAAGAAGTGAAATGACCAGGCTGGCACCATCCTACCTACAAACTGTTGAATAGAGAAGATATTTTTCACATGGTTCTACTAAGGGAAAAAAATGAAGACAAGAATCCAAATTTAAAGCAACATTCAACTGCTGTGAGCCTATCTGTAACCATTAGGACAGCAAACATATCAGCATTAATTTATGATTAAAAATTTAGGAAAAAGTAAGGTGAAAAGAAAGAAAGAAAAAGATTTGGGGAAACACATAAGTCACAAAGTTTGACTTACTCTAATTAAAGAATGGTGCTGGCTGGCATTGCCAAGCTCTGCAGTGGCAGAGGCATGTTTGATTTTGCTGTAAATTTTTGATTTTACTTTTGTTTCATGAAATGTACTGTCCTTCGTTAAAAGGTTTGGGGGTTTTTTTGTAAGAGATTCATTTTTTATTTACACGCAGATGAAAATGATTTAACTTGAGATGGATTAGTCTCGTGAACAGAGTCCAGAGACATTTAAAAAAGGGGGTCTCTTTTGTGCAGGAAACTAGTAAAGTCCATTTGTAGTTCAACAAACCACTAGGATCTTGGTGCAAGGTGTATAAAGCTGGATGTTTTTTCAGTTTTAAGTTGGATTTCAGGTTATAAACATTATGAGCTGTTTTCTTCTGAGAATTAATTGCTGTAGATCTAGACCAGTCTGGTCAGGTAAAAAGCAGCAAAGGGTAAGACTGAGAAATAAGAATTTCAGTCAAGCCTCAAAACTCATTAATAAAGTTACAGTCTTAAAAAAAAATAAATGTCATACCTAGATAATGTATATATGTATGGTTTAGACTGTTCTGTATTTCTGGTAATAACTGTGGTTATTGCAGAGAGAACAGTAATTTGTCCAAAGCAAACCATAAATAATTAAGGCCAGGATTTTGACATCGGATCTGTGTGGGTGGATTTTTGCACCCCTGCGGATTCAGTGGCAGGATCAAAGCTTAGGAAAGCCAGAAATACCCTCCGAGTGTGAGCACTGCTGAGGTCCAGCACCTGGCACTCCCAGGCTCTGCTTTCACTGCCACCCTGCCAGCCCCGGGCCTGGGAGAGCAGCACATTCCTGTCCCACCCCGCCCACAGCAGCCAATTCCTACCCCATCCCTCTCTCCCAGTCCTGGGGCAAAGACAAGGAGACACAGAGTTGGCAACTCCGAGTTTCACTTCCTCACATAATTCTAATAAAATAAGTTTAACCTAAACTCCTCCTCCCAAGCCATATATCGAGCTTATATTATAAGTTTGTTTTTTTTTTTTACTTTCTAACAACCAGTGCTTATTTTTATTTCAGCTGTTCTGAAAGTCATCAGAGAACAACTACACCCCTTGCTAGAGGTGCTGGTATGGGGCAGGGGCAGAGGAAGTTGTGGACAGTTGATGATGACAACTGGCCAAGAGTTGCCCAGCAACCAACCTCCCATTTGTGGGCAGAATCCCAGAGACCTGCCAGGTTCACCCCCGTGAACAGATCCCCAAAGGCCAGGCAAGGAAGGAGCACAGCTCCCTGTCAGTGCCCTGGCACCCTCCCGAGAGCCTGCCATGGGCACCTTGCAGTGACAGCAGCACATGTGCCAGCTCTGAACGCTGGGCAGCACAATTCACTGCTCTCTACACATCTCAGAGTTGATGACCTGCCTTTTTTCTTCTAGAAATCTGGGGGGAAACCCCTGGTGATCTCTTGGACGAGTCCTGGGCACCTTGCTTTTCCTCCTGCACACTGTCTGTAAGGGAGGTCTGAGTCCAGTGGGATTTCTGTGGGTGACGAGTAGCTCCTTTCAGCTCAAACAGATCTGTCAAACACCCTCACTGCCCTTGATACAAGTGAACTCACTGCAGTAACACTGGGAAATCTTGACTTCCACCATCACTGAAACACAGCTCTCATTCATATGGAATAAAAGGGAGAACACCATGGCCAACATTATGTACAGAACTGGTCTAGATGATGTCCCTCAGCTGCCTTCATTTGTGGGAGAAATTCAAAGCTGATCAACAATTCAGCTGATTTCCACGGCAACAGGATTTCAACTCATGAATCAAAATTGCATAAGGGCCAAAAATGCCAAACAGATTATAAAAATATTTTTCCACATTGGGATTCTCAAAGTAAGAGGCAAATAGTTAAACAGAATAGAAATAATGAATTCAGAAGGGACTGATTTTTCATCATCTTTTTGTTGCATAATGCGTGTCTACCTCGTGTCTGTGCACTTACATGTTTTGAATATTTCATTAAATGCCCTAAATATCAACACATTTTCATGGTTTTAATATCTCCAGCAACTTTTAAGCAGAAAGTGCCTCTATGTGGAAAAGACACATCAGTGTTTAGTTCAACATCTCACCATAGGCCACGCACGATCTGGACTTAAACTCTGCTTAAATTTCATGTAGGGGAACAGCTAAATGCATTTTTACTGTGTTTCCCAGTGGAAACATTATCAATACCACTCTCTGCTTCAGAATTATCACTTCTCCTGAATACCCACAAGAAGTGTGTGATTATTCCCCTGGAACACACTGGGAGTATGTGGTTTCTCTAAGCAAACAAGGTTCACTGTTGTACTTTTGCCTTTGCAGTAACTGAGGCTCTTGCAATAAATACCTGTAGTAACATTTAACATTGGCAGTGCCAAAGCTATGTAAGAATCAGATTATTTTGTAATTCTCAGTATTTCACTGACAGAGGTTTTACAGTCCTCTTTCAGTTTGCACAATTTCTCATAATCTAACAAAACAAACCCAAAAGTGCAAATATCCAGTTCAGCTCCAAGGATACAAAACAGCATGTGGTGTTCTGCATTAGACCATAACTGATGAATTTGTTAATATCTTACTGTCTAGAAGAGCTTTTTCAAACAGCATAACTTGGAGAAATTTTAAATTCTCTATAAATACTGTATAGTGTTATGAACATGATACACCTCAGATTTTAAAGATATGAAAACGAGAAAAAGTTTGGCAACTTTGTTTTTCAGCTCTTAAAATAATGAACAGATTAATTTTCAAACTGAAGAATGTAAAAAAAAAAAAAAAATTCAATAGCTTTACCTGAAATTACCAGGAGTCCTTCCATTCCATCTTATGACAACTTTATCCACCACACAAGTGGTGGTTTGTTAATTTGTTTTTTTCTTCCAAATATCTTTATTATTTGGTCAGCTCTTTAAGATAGTTGAATATTTATCCATTAACTTTTCAGTTTTGTGCCCAATTTCCTTTTTGAATAAAGCACATGCACTGTGGATATATAATGAAACCTAGAAGAATACTTCAGAACTGTGTATTTGTCCTGCTGGGTTTTATTTATTCTTTCTATATAACCTCGGGTTTAAGAAACCTTCAAAGCACTCCCAAAATAAAACAGCAATGTTATATGTAACTTGGTAAGCCAAGGAATCAGGGTTTCCTAAAGATAGCTTCTAATGAAACTCAGGGGTTTTTTTACAGCACCTTTACTGATGCAATTACATTTAATCACTTTTAACAGTCAAGACTTTTAGCAGCTAGATGAAGTATACTGGATTAGCTTAATAGCCATATCTTTCTCACACTTTTTAAAACCTGTTTTTCTTTCCATTGAAGCAGAGAGCTAGGGGATTGGAAACTTCCAGTGACTCTTTTGTAGACTAAAGTGGTTTAACTGTGTCTGCTCATATAAGAAGACAATTCTAATTCTCATGGGTCAAGAAAGAGAACAAACAAAATCTACATTCCCTCTCTGCATTAGCCAGAAGCACGTATTCTCAGAAAGGAAACAGGACAGAAAACATTAGCTGCTGTACCAAAATATACGGGCATAAAATAAAATCATTCTGGAAATTTGAGACCCAAATCTCTTCAAAGTTTTATGAAAAAGAGAGCCCACGCATTTAGAGCTAAACTGGATGAATCCATCACTTGACTCAATACCCCAAGGAAAATGTGGCACATAGTATATTAAGTTAATAAAAAACAAACAAATGTACAGCTAATAAGTCTGAAAATTCAAACCTTAAGTTCCTTATTATAAAAGCCACAAGTGACTTTCTAGGCAGGACTACTCAAACCACTACGTTGCATCCCTTGGGACAATCGAGTTTTCCTTCTCATCTTCTTTGCTGCTTTTGTACTGATGCATAAAAGTTCAGTTGTCTGGGGCCCAACCACTTTCAGGCAGCTTTGAGCAGTCACCAGCCTAGTGATGAGATGACCATACGTGATGAAAGGACACGGCTAACTCGCAGTTTCGGAGTTAGTGTTGGTGTTTCATGTGCCACATGATGAATAACAACATGAGAGGCCCCTATTCTTCTGAAAAATAATTGGCTTTTCTTTAGAGAACGGCGTAGAGAAACAAAAAAAAACCGGGGTAACATTCAGGTCATGCTCAGACAGATTAACTTCCTGGTGCCTCTTTCAAACATTATCTTCCTGCTTCTCCTCTCTCGGAAGTGCAGACAGGTCACCCCAGCTTTCCTTTGACAGTTCTGCTTTTCATGCAACATTTGGTGACTGAGCAGAGGTTGCTAACCCAGAGACACCTAAAGGCCGGCAGCTTGATTTCACATTCCTTCAGACATGCTGAGCTCCAGAACAGCCTGCTGCTTCCTGTTCTGCTGAGACAGAGCAGGTTTCCACCTTGCTGCTGCCCCACCACACCTGGCTGGTCGCTTTTCCTTCTGCCTCCTCTCTCCCTGCCGAGGAGGGACAGACACCACGGTCCTGCTGCTCAATGAACCCTGGTGGCCCTGTTCCCAGCAGCCCCAAATGGCACTCCCCTTTTGTGCCCTGCTCTCAGATTCATCCCTCTCAAGCCCAGCTCTTCCCTGTCTCCTGTAAGAGCGGCTGCCGTTTTGCTCCTTTCCTTGGACAGTTCAGCTGCTCTTGTTCTTTGATTCATTCCTTTAGGGTTGGATGTCTTTTTTTCAGCAATTCCTCCTATAAACTGGAATCACATGTCCCACAAATGATCCTGTCTCTAATTAGGAGATCTTTTATGTCTCTAACGTACATGTGCACGCCAGAACTTTCTGCAATACAATGCAAGCATCTATGCTCTTCTCTATTTCTTGGTTTTGGAATTTAGAGAAAAGTATTCCTCTGCTGCCTCCTGTACATTCTCCTCAAATATTTTCCCCAGCTCTTTCAGGGTTTGTATATTCATTCCTGGCAATTTTATTGCACTCTTCCGTTTTATCCTGTGAAAACATAAAGTTGTACCTTCATCCTGTCATTTTTATTCCCTTTGTCAGGCTCATATACAGACACAGCTCTTCCACATGCGCCTCAAATCTTCCTGGCCTGGCAGTTTTGCATTCCGAGGGGTCTGGTTCCTTGCAGGGGGTTACTCTGCCCATTTCTTGGTGCTATTAATCAGATTTTTTCCTGTCTGTGGGTCTCTGGGCCTGCTGGATGCTAACCACATTTCCGTGCACAGCATGTCAGGTAAATAACATGAAGGTTCCATATTTTTGCAGTGAACTTTAATATGGGTATTTAGAGAGCTTTACTACCTGCAACACGTGGATATTTCAATCAGGTACAATGACAGTAAAATATCCAATGTTTCAAACTATGCTCCTCTTTCCAAGTTCCAGTTGGGTTGCCACAGCCACTGTGATGGGAGGTTGTTCTCTCAAGCTTGGCAGACACCTCCAAATCTCACACACTATTCTCCCTCACCTCCCTCCTGCCTCAGCAGCACCTTTTTCTTCCTAGACTTCCAAGGGTCATGTTTAGGAAAACTACAACATCCTCTAAGGGCACATTTCCTAAGAAGAAGTGATGGTGTCAGTCAGTCCCAACTGCAGATAAACACTTGCTCGAAAAATTCTAGAAGCAATGCCTGAACCTTACAAATCACCTGGCAGAATGATTTTTCTCCTCTGAAGCACAGCTCCTCAACTCCATAGCAGACACAACCTGTCTCTCCATTAACTCATGCCTCTAAGAGCTTCTAAGCTCCATAAGCTGAAGGAAAATGATGTTTTAATCAAGTACAAAAGCTGGAAGAAGCCCAAAGCTGTGCTCTGGGAAGATGCTAAAGCCTGCAGGAGCAGAGCCCTGCAGAGCCCCTGGCCTTCCCAGGCTCAGGAGCTCCATTGAGTGCCCTCCAGGGATGCACTGGCCTGGCATCACGGTGCTCCCTGATGCTGGGGGGCAGGAGGGCACTGAGATCCACAGCACAGGCAGCGCTTCCACGGGGGTCCCACAGAGCCCCAGGGCTGACACAGCCCCCTCAGGACACTTCAAAGCACTAACAGCTCCTTGAGAGCCTTGAGGAGAGCAAGGCAAAGTCCTGCAAACAAAGAGGCCAGGCTGGAAATGGCTGCACGAGGGCACCACTTGGCCCCAGAGAAACCCTCGAGCCCCAGCAGCACAGGACACCCCCGTCCAGCTGCTCCTCTCCCAGCACGACAGAGGTGCTGGGCTTCAATGTAATTGTTGCTTTAATGTAATTGTTGCTAAAAATAAGGTAATAGAAGGGTTCCGGTCCTGCACTATAATGAACTGCAGGCTCAATTGTTTGAAGAAGGAAAATTACATTGATGCAACCGGATCAAAGACAAACAAAAAATCAGTTATTTCCTCTTGAGGGTAAAAATTTTAGGAGGCTCGTGCTTTTTCAAGCAGCCCTTACTGCAGTTTAGAGGCAGAGGGATCTTGTAGTCAGATTTAATTTATTAACAAAACAACAAGAAAAAAAAAGAGAAGTGGAATATGAAAACTCCAGTGCCTGAAAACACTCAAAGAAAGCCAAATGCAGCAGTTCCTATGACAAAGTGGAACCCACGCCCGAGTTTGCTTTGTTTCAGAGATGAGCTGCTGCACAGGCAAGGGAACGGCATTAGCAACAGCTACAACTGCCTGCCATCCCCAGGCAGGAAACCTCCCGCTAAACTTCAGAGGCACCACCATTTTTCATTCCTTGCCAACTTATACACTTGTCATGACTGCTGGGATGCCAACCATTTCATGACAGAATCCAAACAGCACAAATTTTTAATCCAGGGAATACTCTGGGCAAGTTATGTCAGTCCCAGCGCCTCATTCCAGAGCTTCAGAATAATATATTGCACAGTTGCTACATTTAAATCTAAAATACATTTAAAAATATTTATTCTTTCATGTTCTTTTTCAGTAACTAATTGTTTATTGTTATTGTTATCAGTTTACTAAATCTGAACTTTGTGGACACACCATTTCCTTGTCCAATGATACTCCAGAGAACTGAAATTCTAAATAAAAAGAAGAGCAGAGGCCAGATAAGTGCTTGAACCTGATGTCTGCCCTGATAATGCCAACCATCTCAGGAGGCCCAGCCTTGCCTGGGATTTGTGAAGCTCTTCCAAAGAGAGCTGAGTGCTCAAATGGCACTGTCCCTTTCCTGGACTCATGGCTCACTAACCCAGTTAAGGCCTGTGTACAGGGGAATCTGCTTTCTGCAGCTCAGGGAAAAACAAAATTCCACACAACCAAAACCTCTTTCTTTACCTCAACACATCCAAATAACTTTGCAGAAAATTAACGGGCACGGGGCCAGCCTTTGCCCTCGGCTGGGTTTGAGAACACCACACTCCTTGGGCCAGAAGTGACACATCAGGAGTAAGCAAACCACGCTGGATCCTGTGTTTGCATCTGATTTCAAAATGCCTCATTTCTCACTTTGCAACAGGTCAGAGTTACTGATTTCTCTTTCTATTTCTGTCTGGAGCAATGCAGCATCAGCTGCCAGAGTCACTGCACACACCCAGGACATGGGAAGCACGGGAGAGCAGCTCTTCCTCCCTCTGAGAGTATCCAGAGCAAGTGTATTTGAAAGAAGGTTTACTGAGTATTAAAATACTTTTAAAGTATGAGTCAAAAAATTCTCACATGAATACGTGAGAACCAACAGAATGAGAGAACAGTCAGAAGAGTATTCAATGTTTGTTAGTGAAGACACAAAGGTTAGTTTTTTCCAAAATAAAGCATATTATTACTGAGAAAGTTGTGTATCAACACACCAATAAAAAGAGAAGTTAGTATTTCTGTATACACTGAAGATGTTCTCACTACGAATTTATTTAAATTAACTAGTTGTTGAAATATCATTGGGTGTTACCTGATTTTACTGTTAACTGTGTTTCTTCTTCAAAAAGTGAACTTCAGCCTGCAGAGACTTTAACCTTAACAAGACTTCATATATTAGAGTTCTTGGAATAGACCACTTCCTTAAAAATACATGAGGATCAAGTTTTAGAAGATTTTAATTTAGTTTCTGATCTTGAAATTTATTCTGAAGTCAAGTCCTAAAGACATATATGTATTACTAGACTTATGTATGTCAGAGGTAGCAATAATAACTCACTGTTTTCTTAACTGATTTCTCTCTCTCTCTCTCTCTCAACTTTTTATAAGAAGGTTCTTATGGTGAGCTGTTTATGTTTCAAATTCAGTATAAAATATATGGACACCCAAATCTCAGTTTTTCAGCACCACTGGCACACAATGAAAGACATAAAAAAAGAAATGAGCAAAGGGGTAACATTTCCTCAATAGAAGTTATCTTTCTATATAGTTATTTAAGGCCTTGAAAGTCCCAACCCTCAAGTACCTTTTCAGCAGATCTGCACAGCCCCAGACTGGCATCCCCAGGTGAAAGCATGAGATAAATGGGCTTTACAGACAACAAACACATGCTGGCTTGGACCAAGCTGTGAGAGGAATCCAATCATGGACCCCAAGGGCCCTCAGAGAAACTGGGATCGTGGCAACTCTCTCTTACCCACCAGTGACCCCCTAGGACTGATATTTCAGCTGATCTCCACTGCCTCAGAGCTGACACAAAAGATGCACAACCCCCAAAGTTAAAAGGTCTGTCACACATGAGGCTCTGCCCCCAGACACAGGCAACGTGAGCCACTTTACATATTTATACACATGTATGCAACACATATATTCACCCACATACATGCTTCCTATGCAAAACAACATCATATCCCCTGTGCCAGGGTTCCTGGGAAGGTTCTCCACGTTCCTGATGCAATGCACAGGGGGGCCATGCAGGCTACAGAGCAGCACGAGGGCTCCATCCTCAGTGCTAATTTACAGGAGCCACTGCCAGAAATAAGCCACTGATGTCATGGTTACATAAGGCTCTGCCTGTGTTCCTCAATGCCTCTGGTGCTCTGGGGTGCACAGTGTGGTACCAGTGCCCAGCCATCGTTCCCATCCTCCAGCATTTGGAGGGAGAGCAGACAAGGAAAATACACATGCTTTGCCTGTCCTGCAAAGGCACACATCATGGGAGGATAGGGGATAAATCTCCAGGCTGTTGATTCCCCCACACTTATTACTGACTCCTATGCATTCTACCACAAATATTCTCTTTGATGCTAACAAGAAAGAGGAGCTGCAAAGGCTGCAAGAACACTTATGCCTGTTACTGTCTTACTTGCAAACTTGTCTGACTATAAACAAATGTAAAATAGTTCTTTGTATGCCCTGGCCAAACTCCTAAGGCTATAAAGCAAGCTTTCCATTATTTGTCATCAGCAGCACTTTATACTGCCCTGAATGTGAACCCCTGCACCACTAATGGCTGTGCCCAGCACTTTAAAAGCAAGGTTTCTGGGGTGAATTTTAGTTATACCTAGGACCTGACACAGAAGCAGGAGAAAAGGAGTCCTGTATAACAGAACATACTGATAGCCTCTGGAAAACGCTCCACACAAAATCCTATGACCACAGTGATGGAGAAGGGATCCTGATGACACCCTAATCACCTGTACTACATTGACAGAGCAATTAGGAAATACAGTGGAAGAATTTAATCACCAAATGTAAGAGAATGGATACCACTGCTGAATGCAAAACAAAACCACTAAGGACAAGGCAATAGCATTAACTGAACACAGTGCAAATACTGCAGCTATTTCTCAGGAGCTAACCAAGCCAAAATACATTGTCCTACTCAGCAGTTCCTGCTTGTCCTGCTTACACTATCACTTATTTTTCATAGTTAAACATTTCTGTACTTTGACACATATTTTCAAAAGAATAAAGAAAATATAATACAAGCTTTCATTTTTAAATACTAAGCAATTCCTTCAAATATATATATATATATTATTCAATTCTGGTAGTAAACTTAGGTTTATTCTTTCTGCTTTGATTACTTAAACAAATATTGCATTGAAATTTTCTCACATGCCATTCCTCCTACAGACATCTCAGCAGAGAGATCAGTGCACACACAGGATCTTCTCTGCCCTAGAATTACACCCTCGCATCAGCTTCTATTTTACAGCTAAGCTGTTTGCTCTTTGTCTCTAAAACTTACCACAAGTTTCAGAAGATTCTTCCAGGAGTCCTGCAGACAGTGGGATAGAAAACTTCTCCTTGGTGATTTTCATTGTGCATTTTGAATGACAGTTCAGATGAGGGAGAGTTTTTTTGGTGTTAAATTAATTCTTCTGCTGTAAATTTCATACTTCTGACAGGGCGACTACATCCAGGCTGATAGGCTGCAAAAATAATTAAAAAAAAAACAACTTTCACCATGCAGAAATATGCAAATATGTATCAACTGGAGCACAAAATGTCTGTCAGGGTTTTCTTTTCTCTGCTTTTGTAACTCTGGGGCAGCATATCAATATTAGCTGTGAAAGAAAGGCTGCCTGAACACTGCATTTAGATCTTGAACATGCTAAGAGGTGTGTACACCAGTGAGCATCTAGAAGTTGGACTTTCACAAAAACAGCCATTTTTTTAACTGGGTCCTATGTTGGAACATAGGCAGGGAAGAACGAGACATTTTTTGTGCACACGTTTTAACTTGGCAAGGGCAGCAATTCTCAAACAGTTCCCCAGACAGCGACTCTGTTCTTTTGGTGTCCTTTTCCTGCTCGATGCTCCCCTCTCGCAGTGCCCGAGCCGTGAGATCGCGCTGCGCGGAGCGACGCCCTCAGTGCGGAGCCTGCAGTGTCCCTGCAGGAGCAGCAGCACACGGAGCGGCGCGCACAGCTCCCCGGGGATCCCCGCCCTCCCCGCGGGCACCGGGAGCAGGGCACGGCGGCACCGGGAGCAGGGCACGGCGGC
>NW_020884938.1:193558-194065 GCF_003945725.1 Corapipo altera
CACCGGGAGCAGGGCACGGCGGCACCGGGAGCAGGGCACGGCGGCACTGGGAGCAGGGCACGGCGGCACTGCCGCGGGTGCCAGCGCTGGGCAAGGACACCCACCTGCCCCTGGGCTGGCCGGGCGCGGAGCCCGCACCGCCTCGGAGCACAGCGGAGGGAGCAATGCTCCGCCACAGCGCTGACATCAGCGCCTCTCCAGCACCTTCGGGAACGTTCAGCACGAAGTTTGTCTGGCAGGCAGAGTGACGGTGGCGCAGGCAGTGGTGGCACCTCACCTGGTAACTGCACAGCTGAGCCTGCCCTGAGGACACTGTGGCTGTCCAGGAAGCCGGAGATGGAGCCCACATTGCAAACCCATCAATGGCTGCAGAACTATCTCAGCAGCCACGGGCCTCCCCCGAGAGCTCAGCCCGGCACAGACCTACCCTGCAGCGCTGAGGGCCGTGCCCGGAGCTCCCCAGGGACTCACCCCATGGCACAAACCCACCCTGCAGCGCTGAGGGCC
>NW_020884938.1:194075-200299 GCF_003945725.1 Corapipo altera
GTGCTCCCCAGGGACTCACCCCCCAATACAAACCCACCCTGCAATGCTGAGGGCCGTGCCCAACGCTCCCCAGGGACTCACCCCACGGGCAGTGTGGATGTGCAAACCTGGTTGAGGTGACCCCCCTGCAGAGGCAGGAGTTCCTGCTGCCACACTCACACAGATGCCTGCAGACACCTCAATGACCCCTTGAGCTGTATGAGTAGCTTGACAATTTAATCCTTAGTGGTTGTTACAGTGCAAGATTTACCTTTAAAAACACTTGTCCCAGACCAGTTCAATATGTAAATAACCCCCACATATCTTTAATACAATTAAATGTCTTTTTATATTTCAATTATATTTAATAAAACATATGAAATATTAGATTTAATGGTACCCATGCAGAATACATGAACACCAACTTTCTATAACAACACATATGCTGTTGGACTCAGCAAGCAATTTCTATAGTGGGAGGGTGATTACTTTCAATCCATACTTCTAAACACGTGTCTCAGAGCACTAATGTATACTTTAATTACTGTGCCAAGCAGAGGAGCACATAATAGCAGCTATCACTTCAGAACTTTACAGATATGGTTCACTATTTGAAAAAAACCTTCTTAGATGAACATTTGCTTTACAAAAGCAGCAGACTCTTGGTCTTATAGATGTTGCTTAATTTTAAAATCAAATCACAAATTTCATGATATTCAGTATTGTTCCTAAAGCCTCAGCTTCTGCAGTTATGCAATTACACGACACTTAACAATTTTTAAGACTAAGTATATCTCTAACCCTCATGTTCTATGCTTAAAACATGTATCCTAGCAGCTCAAAAAGTCAGTCAAGCAATGGAAGGGACTGCATAGGGAGGATGTGCAGTCTCCATGCTCCAAAGGCTTTCATGATCCAACTGGATGAAGCCTTGAGCAGCCTGGTCTGATCCCGGGGCCGACCCTGCTTTGAGCAGGAGGCTGCACGAGATGCCTCCTAAGGCCCCTTCCAGCCTAGAGGATGAGTCTATGACCATCCTGTGCTGCTGACCACTGCTGTCTAAGTAACATCTTCTCTGGAGCTTGTCTCTTCTCAAAATATTTTATTTGCTCTGCTCACTCCTTAGAGCCCCTTACTCTGACACCCTTCAGTCCCTGGGAAAGTGTCTTATCTGACACCAGTGGGGTTTTTTTCTTATAGGAGTTGGCAGTTTCAGACACTTAAACCTCAAAGTACTTTAGCAAATACTGCACAGTCCTCAAGTCAGTTTTGGACTGCACTAACATGAAAAACAGAGGAGTGAAATACCTGGAAAAAACTCTTCCTCATCATGAACAAAATCCAACTTCATTCAGGACATTGTTCCTCTTATCTTTTAAAACACACAACCCCATATCTGACCTTGACATATCCTTTCTCATGGGGGTCAAATCAGCTGCTAAAAGTGCTGGTATAAGTGTATTTCCACTATTTTCTTCCTGCCTATGTTGTACATTTTCAGCTCCCAAAGCATACTGCAGAGATCAAGAACAGCCCTGTGCAGGCAGGCAGCTTCCACACAGAACAGAAAATCAAAGCCTGGCCCATGAAGCAGAACTCTCCACATGTGCCTGTCTTTATGGCTCCTGGAGTGCTGAGTGTGACCTTACCAACACAGCACCACACAAAGGAACCAGAAAGTGTTGAGCTACCTAGAACCAAAACCATCTGACATTTGAAAATGCTCATCTGGCTCTTACATGAGGTCCTGGGGACATTTTGGTACCCCAGAATTTATTACTCAAGTCTAAAAGCAGTGCAGAGTGAACTCATAGGAAAACATTTACTAGGACTAGTAAGAAATACACACCTCTAAGAGCCTACCCCAAAGCAAGTCCCAAACACAGCTAGCACAAACCTATCACACCTTTATTAGAAGACCACCTTCCTAAAGCAACCACTTTAATTCCTCAAATGCCTCTGCTTAATTTCTTTGTCTTGTCCAGTTGGGCCCTAACTTCATTTTGCCTATGTAACTTACCCTAAGAAAACATCAAGTGGACAAATCAGGTTCCTACTTCTGGTACCAAGACACTACTGAGCTCCATTAGCTATTAAGGGGTTCCAAACTATGGTAGACACATCCCTCAAGGTTCACTTAGAAAAAAATATAAAAACACAGGTCTAAGCTTGCCAGACTGTCTGCCTCTCACATTCACAGAAACCCTCCTCAGAAGAAAAAAAAAAATCTTTATTATGTATGAGGTGCAGACCATCTGCGGCGGGCGCCGGGAGCCAACTCCAAAGCAGGGGGAGGAGAGTGTTCCCAGCTCGGGCACGAGGAGCTGGAGCCTCAGCAGCTGCCTGTGAGCAGGGCAGAGGGGCAGGGGGAAGGAGGCTGCACCAGCCCTCCCAGGGCCAAGGATGGAAAGGCACATGGTTACACACAGACTGTGTGTAAGGGCATAGCAAGAGCCAAGAAAACCTGGTGGAGACAGTAAGATCAGCCAATAAAAAGAGTTTTCTAAGAGCACTGTTTCCCTGTCACTGTGGTGGAAGGAGCATATGGAAAGGAAGGGATGATAATATTACTGCTCTGGTTTTAATGCAGACCACTGAACTCCTCACTACATGGGAAGCAAGAATGGCAACAGCAGTAAACTGGAAGCAACAAAGAATACAGGAAAGGTTTCTTTTTCACTCTTAAAAGAATTAAACACATCTTTCCATATTAGTCTTCTAAATTTTCTTAATTCTCTTGACACCTCTTTTCCCTACTTCACTGCTCATATCTGTATTAACTATTTACTGTTATGCATGCCATACAGCTCAATAACGTTTCATTTCTGAAAAGGAAAAAATAACCTTGCTTTTTAATTTTAACCACTGAAACTAGAGTTACATTTAATCCTCCCACCAAAAAAAACCCCAACAAAACCCCGTGAGAACATTTTCTAAGTAAACCCATGAGAATATTCTCTAACATCTAGCAGCTTGCTATGCCTCTGTGTGTTTGCAGCCCAACAAGCGGGAGAGAGTTCCAATGGCTGTAAACCAACTGTGACCAGGTAAATATGAGTAAACCTTTCCAAGTGACTGTTGCTGATTCTGTCAGGAAACAAATCTACTTACAGCTCTCTCAAGCCAAAATCATCCCGAGTATTTGTCCTGTTAAGTAAAAGTCTGCTGGGTTTTTAAACACTACAAATTAAACCCTGCTTTCGCTGATATCCCTGGCTAAAACTCCACTCATCTCCCTGGGGCCAGGAATCACCTGGAATCTGAGTCTGTGTATGGGCTGATCCGGTAAATACTTACCCATGGCACTGACATTTGAGCTCTGTCCCACACCGAAGTCCCTTTTCCCTGGGTGTCTGCTCCACCTGGCTGCTGGAGATGGGGCTCTCCACGCTGGATCCGCAGGCACAGGCCTCGGGAACGCCGCAGCAGCTCCACAGGGAGTGATGTGCTTCCAAGGGCTCCAGCTGGACCTGTGGGGGGGACACGAAGCAGCTCAGGTGTGGGCACACGCCCCCCTCACAGGCTCTGCTGAGGAAGCCCCAGTGCCCAGGAACAGGGTGGAGTGGGGAGGCTGGGGCAGCAGCAATTCCAACCACCTCCAGAAGGTTTGCCAGAGGCTGTCAGTCCTGTGCAGAGCCCTGTCACCTTCAGTGCCACCCACACCTGCAGCAGAGCCTGAGTTCTAACTGAAATATGCCCTTTTCAAATGGGCACCAGGACATCGCTTCCACTTGGCTCAAGTACTACAAAGACTAAGACAAACAGCGTGGAATTATTGTGCTTAAATGTGCTTCTTTATTTAAATTAAGGCCATTTCTGCGTACATGCACCAGTCTCTCTAGAAAACTTATGGAGTGTACCCCTGCAACTCCACGAGGATCTGCACTCACCAGCAGAAATCTAGACCAGCCCTTGCTGAAAGCCCTGCCTTTTGATCCATGGATCTAGGAGTACGGTAATGTCTCAGCAGGGAATTTTAAGTTGTTTCCCAGACTGTTCCTGTATCCAACTGCAACCTGTTTATTTTGACCTCAGTTCTTAGAAACTGTTGATGCCACGGTAGAAATATGCTGTGTGTTCCAACAGGCAACAAACAGTCCTAATGACAGCACACTCCATCTGTGCTGCCAGAGCACACAAGCTCAGCCTATAGCTCGGATCCGCTCCCGGGTGTGCAGGGACCAACCTGTGCCGAGCCAGCGCCACGCGGGACATCCTGGCACGGCTGGGCCCCCCGGAACAGGCCTCTGCAGGGAGCCCAGGGAACACACCAACAGCACTTGGAGTCTCCCCTCCCTGAGCTGCTGAAAGTCAAGCTTTTAGGGTTTTTTAAATGTTTCAAAACTACAAAGTAAAGAAAGCTGACTCAAGAAGTGCCCATGCTCTCCAAAGGTAGGAGTTAAAGTGTGCAGAACATATGGCACTATTTACAGCCCTCTAACACACTGGATTCAAGGGAATTTTCCATCAGCCTCGGACTCTGCAAAAGGTACATTACAGAAAAATGCATGTGGGGATCCTTTAATTTCTCTTGCATCTTCTCTTCTTATAGGATGCAGCTGTGGAGCAACACCCACTGGTATTGGTAGCATGGAACTGCGATCCTTCCCTGTTACCGAGGTCTGCTACCAATTACCATGGATTTAGAGGCACTATATAAAAGACAGTGCTGATTTGTTTCTAAATTTGTATCTTGATTAAACTGTCAGGCTATAGCACAAATGCAGAGCTTACCTGACTTTAAAATCCTACTACAACAAATTATCCAAGATGTGCAGTACAATTTAAAAATGCTTATTAATGGATCAATACTGTGCATTATGGTTAGATTTTACATTTGGTCATGCCAAATTAAATAGAATAGAAGCAGCATTTTATATTAAAACTGTAAATTCAGTGTGTTCCAAATAAAAACTGTATCTTAGAAGAGACTGTGAAGCAGGATTTAAAAAAAATCTTGTTGGCCACCAGAATAACAACTGTAATATTATTTTCAAAATAATTTTTAGCTGTATTTTGGTACACAAACCAGCAAATACGAAAGGCCCAAGCTCTATTCTCAGGAACACACATGCAAACCCTCATAGGTCAGATTAGCATTTTTCAGCATTTACCCCTGTAAACAAAGCAGCATTTGGTCTCACCCTGTTAAAGCAAAGCCACTTCCCACAGAATAGCCTCAATGATACTGAATGTATTTTAACTATCCAGAATGTCAACATTTAGGATTAGTGCTGTAAACATACACAGACATTGTGGTCTAATGAAAGAAAAAGTCAACATAAATACGGTGCAGCAAAAGTGAGATCAGCCGTGCAGGACTTCCAAAAAGCAGTTTAGGAATTAAACTGCCATTATTAAAGCTACTGCAGTTATTGCACTATGACTTTTAAAACTCTCAGGGTATACTGAGCCGTTCTGCATAATGCAAGTAATTATAAAAAAATAGATTAGTTTTCCATCATGATTATGAGCCATCGCTGTTCCTAAAGCTTCTCCTTTTAAAACCGACGTTCTTGTATATTCTAACGCAAACTTCCTAGCTTGCTTTTTCATGGTACTCATGTAAGAAAACAGCTACTCTAAATTAATTAATCATCATGCAACCTTCCAGAGAGGGAATATATGATAAAAGTATTACATAGTGAAGTTCAGGCATATTTTTGTATCCTCAAAAGAGGGTAATTGATCCTCCCCTCTCCCCAGTTTCAAATGTGGAACTTGGCTGCTATGGATTCTTTCCCACACAAATCAAGCCTTAGCTCTTTTGAATTGAAACAATATGGGATGAGTATTGTGGGAAATTTTTTACTATTACTGTAATTTAAAACTTTCTGTACCCAATTTTGCATTTTCTATAAATCAAAAACCCATTTCACTTAGGGCTACAATTAAACAGAGGAAATCAAAGACTAACTTCTAAGCAAGTCTTGCTATTAATCATAGGATGAACTAGTAGTACAACTACTTTTACTGCAGTTCCTTTCTGCCTGCGTTTTCATCTAAAGCTTGGGCTCTTTAGAAAAGACTGGGCGGCAGACGAGCCAAATTAGCTGAAGGCACCCTGAGATGGAGGGAAACCCCACGCGCCCTGCCTGCTCCAGAACCCCACGGCCAGCCCCGGCACCCACAGCACGGGCCAGCCCAGCAGGCAGGGCACACAGCCCTGGCCCCGGGCCACAGCCAGAGCCTGCCCGGCTGCCCAGCTCCACGTGGGGCTGCACAGGAACTACACGGTCAGCCCC
>NW_020884938.1:200309-209558 GCF_003945725.1 Corapipo altera
CCACAGCAGGCAGGGCACACAGCCCTCTGCCCTGCCCAGCTCCACACGGGGCTGGCACAGGCACACACAGCGACTGGGGTGCGACGCTGCCGCTCCAGGAGCCACCTTCCCCCTCCAGGAGCAGCCACGGAGCCACGGCTGCTGCCTGACCCAGCTGAACTGAAATCACTGTTCTTCTCCTTTCGAAACAGAAAATCACAAAAGCGGTGGATTCCAACATCAAAATTTAAATTTCAAATATGACATACGAACACAAAAATTGAGAAAGGAGTGCAAAATGAAACTGTGTGGAATATGTAAATGTAGGGCTTCTGTTTTTTCAAACTGGAAGTCAAAATGATGTATTTTTATTTTCTAAAAAGAAAAAATGCATCTTGATTGCTAGACAAAATAAAATATGAACTCGCAAACCAACGGAAACATGTTTCACCCAGCTGTCTTTATTTTTTTTCCTCTGTCTCTGTTTCTCAGCGAAGATTTTTTTATGTCGTTTCATTTTTTTCATATCTTTAGGGAGAGGTTTAATGCCTCATGGTGTCAGTCTTTATAAAAATCCTACAGAGGTACAAGTCACTGCATTATTTGCGGCAGTACATCTACAGTAAGAACAAGTGATAATAGTAACTTGTTCATAAAATATATGTTCAAAATAAAAATTGGCTTCCAGTTAAAACACAGTCTGAAATGTATATATTCCACATTTAAGAGGAACCTTCTACTGACTGCAAAGTAAAATTACAATGTACCTTGTAAAAATTTCCATTTTTAAAAAATAAGCTGTTTTTTTAAAATGAAACAGCTGTGAGGAGTTTGGGGAGTTACTGGAAGGGCTTCCTACAAAAACAAAACAAAAAACTTCCCGACACTGACTTACTACTCAAATACCGTGATTCAATAAAACATAAATGGAAAAGTTTTCACCTCTGAGAAGAATTAGATTTAAAAATAAAATTTAAAGATTTTAAAATTAAATGACTTACTGAGACTATAGATTGAAACATTGTTTTACTATTGATTTTCCTCCTAATGAAGATTTCTCATGTACTTGCAAACTCTCATTCTCTCTGACAATGATCCCCTGGAGCAATCAACACCTCTGTTTCTCAAAAAGTGCACCGAGACCATGTCAGTCTGGCTGTGGCACAAGGAGCTCCAGGAACCTGCTCCTCCTCTTGAGCAGCCCTTTCCCCAGGGGACAGGGGAACTCAGTCCAGCTTCCTCCGACCTGCCCATCGGCCAAAAGCAGGCTCTGACTACACAGCAAAACAACGCCCGCAACCACAGCCCTGCCCACCAGGAATCTGGGAAAGACTGGATGTGACCTGACCTGCAGAGTAAGGAAAGAAAAAGTGGAGAAAACCCAAAAATCAGACACAGAAGTTTGGAAGTCTTGTGCAAACAGCATGAAAGAACTGGAGCCCTCACTTCATGCAGATAGCCACAAACCCTGCCCAGCTCCACAGTCCGAGCTGCAGCAGCTGAACCTTCTCTTTTTCTGCTCAGGTTTATCACATTCACTTCTCCCATCTGACCTCAGCCTACACTGCACACGGGAGAGGAACTGCCTGCCCCGGCCAGCTCACATCGCTGTTGGTGCTCGGGACATCCACAGGCAGCTGGGCCTGGAAGGGGGATTCCAGGACCCCGATCCCTGAGAGCACTCCTGAGCCAGCTGGAGACGCTGAAGGAAATGCAGGCACCAGAACTGACTCAGGCCCCGCAGCACTCACCCCAAGATTGTCAGAACCATTAATAATCAGGCTAAAAAGCTGCCAAATTGAGCAGAGGATTACCAGGAAACATTTCAGAAAACTGTCTGCAGCAGTCCTGTATTTCCACTTTTGGCTGGAAGCACTGGTTTCCCACACAGTCCCGAGCAGCTGCGGACGTGGGGAGAGGGGATGCAGTGGTAGGAGGGGGAAAGGACATGGAAGCAACACAGTCTGTGACTACCAGTGGGTGCAAAAGTCAGTTCTGTGCATAAGCATCTGCAGGATTTGATTGTCACAGGCACACTTAGTAAAAAGGTAAGGAAAACCAAAGCCAAACAGCGTTTCCAATATTCCTTAAGCACACTGGCCTGCTGAAGTGCCCACGTGGTGATATCAGTGTGGTTCCACGTGCTCAGCCCGACGCTGCACACCACGTGTGTGTCTGGAGCACCCAGGAGAAGGACACTGTGCACAGGGTGACTGAGAGACCTGCTCACCTGAGCCCACTGCCTGGCTCCTAGGACAAACGGAACCAATCCTAAACTCAACTACATTCAGGCAAGCAGCAAGGTAAAAAGAATGGAATTGCCAGAGAAACAAAAAAAAGAGTCAGCAAACAAAAGATTTAAAATATGCTTCTGCCTTTATTTTTAAAAGCTCCTGCCCAGCTTTCTATTCTGCAGGGAGCACATAAAATGTAATGATTTTTAAGTTTTAGTTTTCATGGTCATTGTTCAGTATTCACTAAAGGAGCAGATGGTTGGTTTTGGTTTTTTTAGTCAATGATCTAACTAACTTCTTCAAATAATCTTAAGATGCTATCAACATACTGGATTTTAATTACTTGCACAGCACTATCCTAAACTGGGAGGACAACAGACTAGGCAATTTCACAGTATCTTTCTCTTCAGCTGTTCTGATCAGACTTGGACTCTGATTTGGGGTGTATTCATGCAGATGCTGAGTGTGTTGCAATCTCTCCTATTACTTATGAACGCATAAATTCACAAGATGGTGGTGATGAAGGAAACCTCACGGCAGGTAAGAGAGAGAGCATGTAACCTTTCCACTTAGGGAAAGAATACTACCAAATTTTGGGAGACAAGGAGTCACCTCCTACAGCTGCGAGTGAAGGTCTCTGTTCAAAGGCAGGCAAGGACTAGAACAGCAGCTGCAGCCCAGAGCTGGACTGTCAGGCGGCCCCTGTGCAAAGCAGTGTCCAACCCCTGCAGCTCTGCAGGCACTGCACGGCAGGGCAGCCCACAGCTCAGCAGCCCACAGCTCTCCCCTCCCAGCTCGCTGTTCTCCGCTGTGCACGCTCTGTTCATACAGCCATTGCTCACAGAAGGAATCTCGGGGAGAGACTCAGAACCAGAGTTACCTCCAACTTACAAGGGGAGGTGCTGAGGCACCGAAGGAGGAAGAAACCTGAAGAGTCTCTTACTATTACACCCAAAGCTGAGTGTAAAACAATCTCCTGACTTCTCACTCACTGTTCCAGACAAGGGCACCACAACTCCTATGTACAAATGCTTCATCAAGCCTAATTTCTGGACAGTAGTATGTCTAGATGCGTATTTTACAACTTAAAGGATATTATACTAAAGGATAGAAGAATGACTAGAAAAACTCTCCAGTCAAAATAATCTGCAGTCCCAAAAGTGTTAACCCCATCGATTTTGATGGCACAACAGAAATTACTCTTTGTACCCATTATTTCTCCCAGTGGCTCATGGTACACGAGGGCCAGAAAAAAGCTGGAGGCTGTCTGAAGTGGTTTGAGTGAGACTTAAACTCCATGTAGGCCTTGCACTGGTCATCTGCACTCTGTGAAGAATGGCTTTACTTTCATTAATTGCTCTTAGGAGCAATACCCGCCAGACAGCCACTGGTCACCTGGAGAAACCTTTTCGTCCTGAGTGCTCTACAGAAATGCTCATACAGAGCTGGAATAGAGTCTGCAAGTGCACTGGCAAAGTGATTTTTCACTTTCAAGCTTGATCTTTTGATATTAATTGAACTGTGAGACTTTTCTATTTGTTCTTCCACTATTTGCAACCTTAGAACTAATACACACAGCGAAGGCGTAGGCCTGGTTTTTCAGTGATTAATCTTCAGGAGAGCTTTTTAGCACTTCCTGCTGACCCTAATTACTCTTCAGTGCAGCATTTTAGGTTAAATTGTATCTCGGGAGGAACAGGCCGATGACAAGAACAGTTACAAACCCGAGGGACTGGATACGGGCACCCTCACCCCCTTCTCCAGGTGAAGTCCAACCCCCCAGCAGGCGTGTGTGGGCCCTTCTGCCCATTCCACTTGGCAGGCATCGGAAGTTAAAAGGCTTGCAGCAGTTATGTCCACAATAACGGAATTTTAGTGCTTCTGTGTCCAGCCCTGAACCTTATATGGGTGCAAAACAGCCGTATCCAACCGACGGTGTACAGAAATCTATTTTGGGAGGAGAATTATCCTCATACCCCAAGTTCCTCGGAAGCTGGTAAAGCCGACTGCCGGATGCGGCCCCCGGTGTGGCAGGAATGTCCCCGGCAGGGCTGTGCAGGCACAGGGACGTGCGGGACCCTCCCCAGGCAGAGCTGGAGCTCCGTCCTCCCAGAGCTCAGCTCTGCTGGGCCCGCTCCTCCCTGCCACGGCCTGCTCTTCACAGCACTGCAAACACCCTCCAGCTGTCTCTCTCCCAGATCTGCCCTCTCCTTCTCCGGACTCCAGGCCACCCTGTTCCCAGGTGCTATTCCTTGCCTGCTTCCCCCCTTAAGCAACATGGTTCAGTTTTGATTCCTGAAAGCATTTTGCGGAAAAAAAATACAAGCACCTGATGGATACCATTTTTATCCTGTTAAATATCACCTCCAAAAGCAATTTCTGTTACAGAGAAGAAAATAATTGCTACTCTAAGTAAAGTGCTAAACAGCATCTTAAACGTCTACATGTGAATATTATATATTCAACTACACTTTTATTTACACCAGATAGGAGTGTACCCATACAAAAAATACTCAGATCTCATATGTGAAACATATATATATATAGTACAGTGGGTTATACTGTAAATGAAATAATTTTATAGGAACATTCAGAAGGCACCAATAAGACAGTAGAAATAATTGTTTTAGTATAATTTAAAATGTAAATGTCATGTAATATGTAATTTAAATGTAAATCTGCACCTTAAACCTTCAATCCATCAATGTAAATCTCCATTTAAGAAAAAAATTTCCATGTGATCATGTTAATTCCTCCTTCTATAATAATTATAGAATGAGAAATGTATAACCTTCAATTAAAAACTAGTAACTATCTCCACAACAGACTGAGCAGGAAAACTGTTTTTAGAAAACGGTTACTAATAAAAATAGATTTTAAAATGTTAATTATTTATTCCCATAATGACTAAGCAATCAAAAGAACCCCATATTTCACACTGCATTAAAACCAAAACTAAACCCCATGATGAACCCCTGCAGCAAAATTTGTATGTGCAAGGCCTTTGGGCCTGCAACAGAGTTTCCATCCATTTTGGCATAATGTGACTGATTCCTTCTGTGCCCCCTGCAATTCCTAAGTGCATGCTGGAGGAGGAAGAATCCTGATGCTGTGTCCCTTAAAACCAGGCCTCTGACCCTCCCTGGGTTAGCCTGGACAAAGCAAGAAGGTGCAGAAGCTCACTGCCCAAGCCTGAAGGTCGGGCACAAGGTAGCGTTCTCTAAATGCACTTTAAGAGTCATTCAGTTTGGCTTCCTGCATCAGGATTTTAAATTACTGTTACTTTGGTTTGAGAGTACAATCCAAAACTCTCTGATATCTGTGGGAGACTTTCCACCAACTCAGGACTGGATATACTGTTTTGTTTCCTATAGACAAATAAGACAGTACATCTCATCTGCCAAAGGTAACAAAAGTATCATGAGAGCTATCTTTTCTTAAAAAAAAAAATTTGCAACCAGAGAGAAAATAAATATAAAAAAAAATCATTTATCAAAGAAGAAAATCTTTTGAAAATAATACTTGCTGTATATATAAATGTAGAAGTAAATACACCAGAGCTCTTTGTGAATGAGTGGCAAAACAAATACAGTGATCAAAATCTCTTGCATGCAACAAAACAGCCTTCCTACCCTTCTGCACACTGCATTCCAGTGAAAAGCAAGAGCAGCTCTGAAAAGACTGCCAGTGCATTTAAAAGTCCACATCAAAGCCTTGCATTCACCAACTCAGAACGGCCTGCACTGGAACAACTGTCCATCCCAGACACCGGCAATATCTGCAGCTGCTTCACGACTCCTACGTCTTGCAACCCCTCCTGGCCCACCTTTCCCCTGCAGCCCCCCCGAGCAGTCACTGTGAGCAGGGCCCAGCACACACACCACGAACAGGGACACCACAAGCAGGGTCCAGCAGGGACACCACAAGCAGGGTCCAGCAGGGACACCACGAGCAGGGACACCACGAGCAGGGACACCACGAGCAGGGACACCACGAGCAGGGACACCATGACCATCACAGACCCTCAAAGCCACTCGTGCCAGAGCAATCCCCTCCACTGGGGAGCACCTCAGCCTACAGGGCTGGGAAGCACAACACCACTCACAGATTTCTCTGAGCTACTCAGTGCCTCCCCTGGCCCCCCAGCATTAAAATAAGGAGACCTGAAGGTGCTGCTGTTTGTTTTATAGCTCCTGAGATCTGCTGTTCACAGCATATTTTCCTATTTTTGAAATTACCTAAAACAAGGAAAAAAATAGAGAAAAAGAAAAAAACAAATAGAAAACTATTTTTTTCTGATTTGGCACTCTAAAAATATTTGCGTCTGTAATTATAAAACCACGGGAACTCTTTTATTATTAAAATTAGAGCTGCCTTCTCCTTCTGGAAATGTCTGCTTACACTGACAAAAGAACTTCAGGAGCTGAATGAATGCCACAGCAAACATATCTGTGTGCAGGTATCCGAGTACATGGGCAACATGCTAAGTGTCCCTCAGACTTAGAGTGTGGCAAAATATCAGTCAGCAATTCAAATGCAATCAATCAAAGGCTGTAGAAAATGATGACTTAATTAATATTTGATAAAGGTATATTGGTTATTATAATAATAAATTCATTTTTCCTTCGCTCCTCTTCCTTCCCCTTTGCAAAATATTCTACGGGTACGCAAAGCAATTTACTTTTCTATTTGTGCTTTAACAAGTTTGAAAAGAACAAATCACTTTGAAACTCCAGACAAATTGGACAGGAGCTAAATGTTTTCCTTGGCAGATAACAGGATATGATGGTCGAGGTTAATTTAAACTTACGTGCATAAAAATAAATAGGCAGTACATTGCCATCTCAAATCTATAGACTCCTTCCAAAAAGACTCCCCTAATTTAAATAAAGAATGCATAAGGTAATGCAGCAGCTACACACCAAATATTGACCCAACATTCCCTCTTTTTTATTCATAGAACTCACATTTGGAGCACCACTGAGATGAAGCTTTTTGCAGCCTCCTCCCCTCCCCCACAGCTTTTTTCTTAAAGCAAAACAACAAAACCTGATCCACGCTCAGATGTGTATTTTGGAGCATCCTGCCTGGACAATTTTTATGAGTTTGGAAAAGTTTTGTGGAAGACCCTGAAAACCACTATAGAAGTCAGATCATCATTGCAAACTATTATGTACGTAGGCTTAATCCAAATCCCATTTGAAGGCAGTAGAAAACCCCCCGTCACCTTCAGAGGCCTTTGGATCAGATCCTTTGTTTCCAGAGGTAGGGAATAACAAATTTCCAATGTATGCACGAGCAAACAGTATACAACCACTAAAGAAACGGTCACACTAATCTGTGAAAAAAGACAGGTTTTACAAAGGGCAACTCAAAATGAGGAGATCTTATATTTGATGGTATATATTTCTAAAAAAGAGGCTGCAAAGGGCCTGATCCTGAGCATTTTATTCCAACATATCCCTCTACAAATGAAAGCATCCTGAGCTGAATTATGTACTATTTTGGAGAACACAAGTCAAATATAATGAAATCCTACCGGTACTGGAGATTTAAAATATCCCGTGTGAGTGCGGAGGAGAAACCTCTGCACCATTCCTAAGGAAATGATGAGCTTGTTTGCTCACGAGTGAGAAGTTCCAGGCCAGATCCATCAGCGATTTCACAACGCGCACACGGACTGTGTTAGTGAGGATCTGGTAGAGGAGGATTGCTCCAAAGCCCCTCAAACCTGACAGAATTCAGCTTGTTGTGGGTCAGGTACGGGGTCAAACACGCAAACAAGTCCAGATTTGCACAGCCACTACAGTTACAGTGGGATAAGCTCAGGACTCGCAAAAAGCGCGTGTGCACTTGAAAACATCTCCCCATCCACTCTCCACACACTGGGCTCGCTCTGCTGGGGAATGTCTATTGTGCTGGCTACAGGGATTTCAACTTTCTGTCTCCTGGCTGTACCACTGAGTCTCGCTAGCTGCAGGCCCCGGACACACGAGCACTCATCTCTGCGAAGATCAGACGCGCTTTCGGGCACGCAGGCTGTGCCAACACCCGTGGAGCCACGAGGAGACACGCTCTACCCTGCGTCTGATTTGGGAAACAAAGACACGCCAGCCTATCTCTAAATTATCCCCCCCCAGACAGGTACAGGCACCATAAATCCAAATGAGAACCGTCTGGCAGTGGGGCTTTGTTGTGCATCCCGGACCTGCCCGAGCACCGCCAGTGCGGGGGGAGGAGGGAGGGCTGATCGCAGCACCTGCTCCCAGCTGTGGCCGACCGGTGCAGCTGGGAGGAAAACATCTCACAGGAGCGTTCCACGTTCCTGAGGGAAGGTGCCGGCTCACAGGCCTGCCCTGCCCCGCACAGCCCGCCAGCCAAGGCCTGCCCAGGCCGCGGTGCCACCGGAACGTGTGGTGCCACCGGAACGTGTGGGCGAAGGCCCAGTGCAGCACAGAACCCCTCCTGCTCACAGGGGAGCCGCTGAGCCGCTGAGTGGATGGGAATTACACACCCCATCCTAAAAAAAAGATTTTTTTCCTTTCCAAAACAAAACTGGATAATAAGGCATTCCTTTCACTCTTCCTTTTATTTCTCCTTAGCTGCTATAAAATGTTTATGGATACTTGGTACGTACTTGGAGAAGACAGTGCTGTACCCACACGCCACACAAAATACAACCCAGCCTTACAGCTCTATCGATTCACTGTATTCCAGGAGACGAGAACCCGGGACGGCACCCACAGTGTATCTGAAAGTGCTAACTCCAGCTCCATTCCCTTTCCCTTTCTCTTCTGCACCTCCTCCCTTTTCCCTCTCCTTTACCCATAACAAAATCTCTCTTACCTGATCCAAACCTGGCAGTGTGCACCCCAGAGAACTGCAATTAATTTTAAAAACTTTCGGCAGACGCCCCACTTGCCATCTCTGACAGCAAGGATGCTGTGGCAGGCCCCCTGCCTGGGCTGTGGACCCGCTCCCCCGGGATGAGCCCGCTCCCCCGGGATCAGCCCGCTCCCCCGGGATCAGCCCGCTC
>NW_020884938.1:209568-233801 GCF_003945725.1 Corapipo altera
AGCCCGCTCCCCCGGGATCAGCCCGCTCCCCCGGGATCAGCCCGCTCCCCCGGGATCGCCGCTGTGCCACGCACGGAGCACGGCGCTCCTGCCAGGCCTGGAACACATGGACCTTGCCCTCGTGTTCCCCGCTCACTAGCACTCGGTAAAAGACAGGATAGGTGGGAGGTTAAGAATGGATCATTCACTTATCAGCAACACCTAAAATATCCTTCTGAAGGACAAATATCCATTCGGAGGATGAGGGAGAAAGACGGAGTTGGGAGCAAAACCAGTGCATCTTAGATTATTTTCACTGTTTCCCTCAATTATTATCTGAAAATATGCAAAACTTCATCTTAGCCAGCTATTAAAAAAAATAATATTTTAATTAAGCAAAGTATTGTCTATGCTTCTAATTTTTCATTCTGTGCACCAAACATTTTGTACGAGAATCTTGGCAGTCCAACACAAAACACTTTCAAAATGTAAATGCTCCAGCTCACGTGCATAATTCCTGAAGGCATTCATCTGAGGGGTTGAAGAGTTCTATCTGCAGTTATATTTCACATTACAGACTAAAAATAATTTTAATTTTGAAACCTGGAGATCACCAGTCTAATGAACAGATTTTAATCCCTCTTCAATTAACACGCACATGGTCTTCCTGCACTGCTGTGTTCATTTTCAGCATGCTTACAGAAATCCTCCCCGCGAAATGAACCAGGCAATTCTGCTCATTTTATGTTCAGAGACATCATTTCTAGCAAGCCACCACAAAATAATGAACTAATACACCAGAAGCAATTTTATATTCCTTTAACTGCTAGTCCTCAGCAACAAAACAGCCCCCCAAGTATTACAACCTAAGGATAAAAAAAATCCTCTTTAGATAAACGGCATCATTAGGAGCAATACCACCGAGCACTCTGAAATTTCTCAGTGAGGAGTGTTCAGCAGTTTATGATTTTATAACGACTGCGAGTTAAAACCCTCAACTAATATTTTATCTGCACTGTACTGTGTAGCTACTACAGGCCTCTAAAAACTCCTTCGAAGAAATTAATTTTAGCTATCACCAAGCCATATGCTCCTAAATTCCTTTCTTAATCTACACAGTTCACTAAAACATTCTCCAGCTACTTTTGGAGTGATCAGCCAATAAATACTGTTTTACTACTTACAGTTATGAGTTGTATTTCAGTTTATGTTGCCATAAAACACTCCTAATGCAAAGCCACTACTGAGATGATTTTGGTACAATGCTGTCAGTGGCCCGAATTTAAAACTATTTGTGTATAAGCACTAGGTATTTTCCAATTATTTTGTAGGGGTTAGGGGTTTTTTGTTTGTTTGTTTTGTGGACAAAACCCCCAAACTTATTTGCATTTCTTTAGTTATTTGCTTTAAATCCTAGACATAAATAAAATTAAAAGGTTAAAATAATTTACAGAAGTGTCCCATTTTTTTCCAGTGTAGAAAAAGTATTTTATTTTAGAAATATATACAAAAGGAATAGATTCCTCGTAAAGTATCTTTAAAATATATTAATTTCCAGGTACTTTAATTTGCACATGGACTTGTCTATATAAAGAATTCAAAGTAAGTATTATCATAGGTCGGCCAATTTCATAGTAGTAATAAATCTAAAGCATTTAACCATCTGTCAAATTGTGCCTAACTCAGAACATCCATGTCCACATGCTGTTTTGGTCTATAAATGGTATTATTCTAATATTTAAGTGTTCTACTTAAAATAAATTCCTTCATTAACACCCGAAGAGAAAGAGAGTGGGAGTGCGCGTGAGCGTGTGCCCGTGTGCCCACGTAGAAGATAAAGAGAAAACACACTTATGGCACTTACGGACCTTTAAAGGCCTGGAAAAATAGTTTTTAAAAATATCTGATAAAGATGGCAATTACAAACCGATCCCGAACAATTCCAGGTATTACAAAATTTAAATACGAACCCTGCGAATACTTATGTCCAAATTCACGTTGCTAGGAAAATCAGGAAGCCCAACTGTGCTGAGGTACAGTGACTGAAGATGATCCCGTAGTTACCTGCAGAGCCAGGAGTTGAGCAATGCGGCCGCGGCCCCTCTCTCGTGTGTGCCCCTACAAACACACCCCACGCACTGGCTGGCGGCTGCCTTGGAGCTGCTCAGCACAGGGATGCTCAATAATGCTCCACACAGGCTGAAATATTAAATAAATGTAAAAACTCGCACCGCCCAACTTTGCTTCTTCTCTGAAGCTCCCTTCTCTTTTTTTTTCTCGAAGGGAAGGGGGAAGCGCCATTCAGGAAAGCAGCTATATTGTGCTCAATGAAGGCAGGACTGGCACAAGTCCTAGAACATTTGCATTCAGAAATAAAAGCTGTGAGCGACCTTTGTCTGCTAAGAAAATGAAGCTTGCTGGTTTTAAACAGGCTAGCGAAGGGAGGGGCAGACTCGATAGAGAAGGAGAAGAGAACCTAAAAAACAGCAACAATAGCAAATATTAGTCTATCACATCCCTAATCGCCAGCAAAGCAATCCTCCCGCACGAGCGCGGAGCTCGCCGGGTTGATCCCGCACTCCTGGTTAATCATAAATGCGCAGGCAGACGCGAGCCAATGTGCCGATCCCCACGTAGTTCCCAAACTTGGTTCTCCCGGCTGGCATCCCCCGCGCCCCGGCGGGAGCAGCTTACCCGGCAGGGCTGGATGCGGCTCCGCAGTCCCCGCGGGCGGCGCGGCCGGGCAGGGCCTCGCCCAGAGACCCGCACCCGCCCCGCGGCAACAATGGGCGGCTGCGAGGGTGGCACGGACGGCGGAGAAGGGAAGGGAAGGCAGCAGGGCAGGCAGGAGGGAAGGGAGAAGCCAGAGGAGGGAGGGAGGGAAGGAGGGAGGGAGGGGGAGAGACGGAGGGAGAGAGGAGGGGAGGGGAAAAAGAGAAGCGTGTTAAGCTTGTCTGGTAGTTAACAAGTCTTGAATGAAGAATGTTAGCAAACAGACAAACAGCATGTCTGATGCATGCTAATAGTCCTGGCTTCACCACTGACACTATGAATAATTCAGTAGAAAGGAGGGAAAAGAAGAAGGGAGGGAAAAAAAAAAAAAGGCGCCCTCCACCCTCCCTTCACGCTCCCAAACGTCTGCAGGGGAGACGGGAATAAAAAGTGTGCCGCAACTTTCTCCTTCCCACCCATCGCACAGAAAATAATCAGCAAAAAGGCCGGTCGGGCACCAGCCCTTTCGCCAGCGCTGCACTCGGAGATTTTCGGTTCCTATTTTTGTTGCCTATTAATCTCCCCCCCCCCTTTACCGCCTATTCTACTTCTTTTGTCTAGGAGCTGGCACCTGTCCCAGAGACGGCATTTTACTGCACATCCCCTTTTCCCTCCTCGGCAGAGAAGAGAGGGGGGGAGGTCTGCAAGGACGAAGCAGCCTGTGCACCCCCTATCCCCCCCCCCCCCCAATATTTCCATTCCAGCCATGGTCCAATTACGAGGGTTTGGAGGGATATCACCCGCCCTATTTCACATGGCGCAGATACCTACAGCCATTAAAAATATATTTCTATAAAAGAGAAAGAGAAAGGCAGCGAGAGGCTCGTTCCCCGAGCAGCACTGCGCACTGGGAGCCGGGGGAGGAAAATCACAAGTAAAAGCCTTCATCCTCAGAGCACACGAACCAGCAAAGCCCGAGTCATTGCTCAGGCAAAGGAATCCATTTCCTCAACGGAGGGAAAAGGGAGAGAGGGAAAAGGATGAGCAGCGGGCGAGCCCTGGGCGCTTTGCCCTCCGCAGTGGGATGTACAGCGCGGGAGAAGCGAGAACCAGCCCCGCTCGGGAACGCTGGGAGAGGAGAGGAGGGCTCAGGCAAGCAGAGGAAAAAGAAGATCCTATTTGCAGCATTTTTAAAAGTTCTGCTCTGGCAAAGGCCGTCTGAAGGGGAGGCCCTTGCAGCAGGAATGCGAGCAGCGGCCGCCTTTCCAGAGTCCGGCCTCCCCCTTGTGAGCGACTGGAGCAGTCTGGCGGAGGAGGAGGAGGAGGACGTGAGCCAGCGAAACGCAGCGGGCTGGAGCTGATGATGAAAGCGGCACGGCCCTGCGCGGGCAGGCTCCTTCCATCCCCCGCAGCCACGGGCACACGGACGGCACCGAGCCCGGCCCCGCCGCGACCCCCGCGGGCCGCGATGGGGACCCGGAGGGAGGGAGCGGAGGGAGCAAAGGCGCTGCGCTGGAACGTCAGTGCAGCCACGCTATGGCAGTGTGCTTGACAGGGCAGTGCGGCTAACGAAGCTTTCACGGGGGGGAAGCTGGGGCGGTTTCTACGGAAATACTGCCGGGATTCATACGGAGAGGAGAGGCTCCCCTTTACACTCACACGTACCTCCACGGCTCTGTGTCGCACAGCAGCCCGCAAGGACCGCGGACTGCAGCACACACACACACACACACATAAAACCAGCCCCAACCCACCGAGCTGAAAATGGCTATTTGAAAAAGTAAATACTGTATGTGACAAAAAAACTTTGTGATTTTGTTTTCTCATGCCCTTACTTCCAAACCAGCTGCACAGCCAAGCTCAGGCTGCTTGGCCCTTATAACTCTCTTGGCACCGAGTCAAAAGCTGATAAGCATTTGGGCGAGACAGCTCAACTGCTGTGCTGGAAGAAAAACAGCTGCCATGATTGCTGTTTGATTGAGAGCGCTCGCACACACTCACAAAAAACATACCGGGCTGCAAGGACGGGCCACAAATGCCTGAGGATTCGGCTTCAGAGGATCAACACACATTTCCTTAAAAAAAAAAAAAAGTTTTATATAGTTTTGCCTCCATTCTCCCCCCCTTTTCAAAGAAAACGTACCGCATCGACTCGCTTTTCTTCTTCCCATCCCCCCTCCATAACCTCAAGCAAACTCAAGGAATTGTGCCAAAAGTCCCGTTGCTAGTTACCAAGTGCATTTTTTTAAACGTCCCTTTGATACTTCTTTCCCTCGTGCTTGCCATGGAATATGCAAGTAAGATAATCTTTCCATTACTTACAAGCAGTAATTAAAAAAGGAAAAAGAACCTCTAGCTCAGCGTTCCCTTCCCTCTGTCTCTCTTACGGGGCAAGAGGAGGCAAGCGAGGGGGAGAAGGATGTTTTTGCTCTTTGCCGAGTCCAACATTTGGCTTTTTCCATTTGTGGCAGATCACTGTAACGCTATTGTAAAACAACTTCCTGCCCCTTTTGGCTCACGTTCCAGAAGCTGCTCGGCTAAGTTCATAGCACAAACTTTTTTCCCCTTTGCCGAAGAAGAGAGACACACAAAAAAAAAATTCCTGCAAATTATTTTCCCCCTTTTCTGGCTAATGGACTCAAAGGTGAATTTATCGCAGCTCTTTAAGAATGTTACACAAGAGACGTCGGTATCCCAGCTGGATAATTCCTAAGATGAAAAGGTGGGGTCATTATAAATATATGTCTGTGTGTGTCTGCATTTTAATTTTGTCATTTTGAATTGTAAGTCTCAGTACCCTCAGGTGGATAATGAGCTAAGCTGCTTCATCTGCGGTACTAATTTGTGTATCTATCATAGCACAGATCATTGGCTCGGTACATCCAGCCTCCTACCTTCCAATTGCTTTTGTACTCTAAGGTGACCTGCATCTCTCTTGTCAACCTCCCTTCCTCTAAATGCCTGATGAAAATACCCACTGGAAGCTCCTAAACCCTCTCTGCTAGGAACGGGAGACGCTGCAGCCCCTCTGCTCTAAGCCAAAAAGGAAAACTAAGGCCTCCACAAGTTGCTCTCTCACGGTCTGTCCCTCCCTCCCTCCCTCTCCCTGTTTCTCTCATAGCAACAGCATTTCTTGGTGCGCCTGCTTTGGCATACATCAGCATTTCCACCGTCCAAGTGTCCTTCTGCGTCACATCTCGCCATTCCACCCAGCCAATGAAAGCTCCTTCTTGCAATAAAAATATAGAGACTTTTGCTGTTATTGGTATATTCAAAATTTTTTTTCGTGTGCTTTCCTAACAAAAAATGTTGTCAAGCATTTGATTTGCCCTACACTCAAGGGGGGGAGGAAGGGGGAGGGAGGAGACTGTACTGGATTCAACCTTGAAGAGTCTTCTTTGTGGAAAATATGTTACTGTAAGAAAAAAGGGATTACATAGTTACTTAAGGAAAGTCATAGTTGTCCCTCTTACTTCCTATTGATTTTGCTTATGCTATCATTGCTTTCCTGATGTACTTTCAAAGCATCTAGGCAGCTCCAACTGATCAGAAAAGTCAATACCGTGTGTTTCTAAGAGTTTGTAAAATATTCTTCAGGAAAAAGAATATATTAATTGATCTTTTATTCCCCTAAACATTGATCACGAGGTGATAGGAAAAACTGCAATGGAACTCACAGACGTGAGTCTCTATCCCACCCCAAGAGGCTGCTCTCCAGCACAGAGCCCTGCGGAATGGAGCAGAGGGCTCCCGAGTCAGAGACTCTTTCCAGGAGGCACTCCCTTCTCCCACAGCCTCCTAGGCTGTTCTGAGTGCAGCAGGGAAATGCCCAGCCGTGGCCAGGCTGCTGACAGAGGCTCCCTCCGTGCCCGAGGTGTCCCAGGGGGCAGGGCAGCCGCTGGGGCCGCGGGCACAGCCTGTGGCAGGGCTGGAGCGGCACAGCCCCGAGCCCAGCTCGCTGTGCCCAGGCCTGACTGCCGCCCCTCTGCTCCCCCAGGGCACAGCACCAGCCAGGAGGCACAGGGGGCACGGGTGGCTCTCCTGGAGCTGGCTGTGCCCAGCGTCCGTGACTCCTGCAGTGCCACAGTGAGGGAATCTTTGCTACACATTTCCCTCCGGTCTCAGATCTCCAGAAAATGCTCAACCGCTGGCATTCGGAGGAGAATAAACATTTCCTTTTGTAAGCCAAATATATGTTTTATGGCTTACCCTTACCAACTTTTTTTTTTAATGGTGTGAAACCACAAAATGTTTTTAATATTTATTTTTAGGGAATTACAGTAAAAGCATACTAAAGATTATCAGGACATAGTTGACAAGATATTTAAACAGTAACTTTACCACAAATTTTTATTTTGGTAAAATGACACCTAGTAATTCTGACCTCTTCTAATAACTTTGGTCTCTATTGCATATAGACTGTGGATGCAGAGGATATGTGTGCCTAAATCCTGGATGGTTAAAAAGTAAAAGCAAGCAAAATTTCTGCATAACAGCCTCAGCAGCAGCCAGCCATAATGTCCAGCTAAAACTCTTATCATTTTTGTTTAAAAATAATGGCATGACATTCCTGATAGTATTTATTTTAACAGAACATGCACAAATGAGAATGTTAACCCTGCCCAGAAAAAAAGAGATTACATGCGAGAGTGCAGGCAACAACTTTTAATGTCAATGTAAAATAACAGGCAGACCTAGTTTTTAGGGAAGGATTGGACTTAAGTATACAAGGAGCTTAGTTCACAGTGTTTCACTTGTACTTAATCAGCTTTCTGAATGACTTTCCACCCTGTTTATCAGACACTTTAGCTCCTTATTTATTTGTATGCTTTCTATATGAAATATCGATCTCCTTTTTCTTTACTCTCTGTGCCTACCCCTGATTTGTCACTGTTGTATAAACGTGCAAACAGCTGTGGTTCCTCCCTGCTTTTGCCCGCTCCTAACAGGGACAGTTGTGGTGCCTCCGGAGGGTTCCAAGTGCCTCGCCTTTCCACACTCAGGGCTCGAATTCTCCCATTGCTGCCCTTGCTCAGGAGATACATTAACGTGTTCCGTCTGTCACCACCCTGGGCAAACTGCACTGAAAGTTGTCTAACTTTACGTTACCACAGTACTAAAAAATAAGGATTCGGGAAAGAGGAAAACAATTACACAAAGTCCAACCAGTAAGTTTCACTTAACAGAAATGGAATTCCGAAGAGGGAAGTGGAGGAAATATTTTAAGAGTCAGTATGCCTGAATAAACTCAAATTATGTAAATAGTAGCAAGCCAGTATTTTCACACCACAGTTTATACTATTACATAATTCTATAACCTCTCTCTTTCCCTTTATCACAAGTTCTGCCTATCGGAAACTCATTATAAATTCTCCTGCTGAACACTAATTCATTTGCTTCTGTTTTAACTCAGAGTAGCATCTCTTGTTCTTCACTCTCAGTTTGCTCTGATACAGACATCCACACTGAGGTCACCTCTGAACAGACTTTTTTGCTTTCCAGACAATATAGTTAATTTACAGTATGGGGTGGTTTCTAATCTAGCAGCCACCAGAAATATAAATAATAATTAATAAAATAATAAATAATATAAATAATAATAAAACATTATCAGGTACATGTTTGTTTTTTTAAAAAATAATATAACCAAACATTTTTTTTTTAGGATTAAGTTATCCAGAAAAGTATAAATTCTCCTTTTTTTTTTATTGTACCATTAAAATAATTCCAATGCATGTTATAATTCCAGTGCATCGCTAAGAATAGCTTTACTTAACATTTAGAGAGCTTTTCTTTTTAAAGGTACTCTCCAGGAATTAAAAATAATAATTACTAAAATCCATCTGTAAAAGCAAAGCAGTCTTGCCCATCGCTCCCAAAGGAGCCACAGACACTCAGTAGGATCACAGCTGGTGCACACCAGAGAGAGGACAGTGATTACACAGCAGGCAGGTTACTTGGGAAAGTTCTGTCTACTGTTGCATAACTTGCATTAATTCCAATGGATCAGTGGCCCATTAATCACGGGGGAAAACCACTGAAATCCCAAACAGACAATTCTAAAAGATCCGAACTGTAAAGGCAAGCTGAATAAGGACATATTTCCACACCCTTCCCTTCAAAACATAATGAAGCATTTTGCAAAAACACTTCCTCCGGTACACTGTATTTTAACAATGATGTTTTATGGCGTTAAACTGGTACCAACATAAGTGAAACTCTGGCAGGAGGACAAGTGGGTGTTTTTTGGTTTTTTTTTCTTTAAGAAAGGAGGCATTAAGTGGGGTGTTGCATCAGCAGGATTTTAAGGGTGCTACCGACGCAATTCTGTTTATCTTCCAACATTTCCCCCTCTTTTTTTTGCCGTACAGAGCTCGTAACCGAGGGCAATGGTATTTTTTCTGCCTGTGCCCGCTGCTGACAAGGCGGGGCAGCAGCAGCGAGCCCCGGCCCGGGGCAGGATCGTGCCCTGTCCCTGCCTGTGATCGCCGGCCCCGCCGCAGGTGAGCGGCGGCCCCTGCCCGGCCCGCTGCCCTCCCCGGCCCGCTGGGAATGCTGGCCTGGCACTCCTGCTCTCCCGGCAGCACGGCCCCACAACGAGCTGGGGGGCTCCAGACCCAGCCCTCCCCTCACCTAGCGGGCACCCCTGCTCAGAACCCTCTGCTCAGTGCCTCGCAGAAAGAGCTGCTGGAGATTACAAAATAAAATAAAATAAAATAATATATGTAATATTAAAAAAGGGGAAGAAAAAGGGAACATATTGCAGGGAAAAAAAGAAAATGTTGACTTTTGCAGAATAATAAGCTGCAAAAAGTAAACAAATATACATGATGAAATCTTAATGAAAACTTACAATTTCTCAGGTCTAAAAGGGGCTTAAAATACCTTTATATTCTAAATTAGTTAAAGGTTTTTGAACTAGTCAAGAGCTGTCCAGTGACCCGAGTTCTCTGATATGAAGTGTCTATTTTTTAATTACAAAATAGTGTAACAGTCCCTAACAAAGTGAACTGCAGTGTGAACAAAAATGACATAAACCACAAATTCCTCCGTGTTTTTTTTTGGTAGTGAAACGTTATCAAAGCTGACAAATTTGCATATGCTGTAAGAAAATCCAAAGGGCCGTCCATGATGGTCTCAGATGGGCAGCATAGCTGCAATTCCTGAGCACACACAGACACAATCCAAAATGGTGTGGACACAGAATTCACAGGGCACCCTCTGTGTAGGAGCTGAGCGTTGGTATCAGGTCTGTTTTATGTGGCAGCTCCAGCTCTGCAGTGCAGGTTCCCCTTTCTCTTTAGTGCCTTAAAGCTCCAGTATCTGGTCCAGAAGGTGCACCTCACGCTGAGCAGTCCAGCCTGGCTATCCCAGTGGCACTGCAGCCTCACACGGTAACACTGGGAAACTGAAATCCCTCTCCTTGAAAAAAGAATTTCCTCACATGAACAATAATGATACATTACTGTTATAATAAAATGTAATGTCAAGAGAATAATGAACCTACTGAAAGTATTCACATATTTACTGGGCAGATAAATACAGGCTTCTACATTCTTTCTATCAGCTGCAGGTATAATTTACAGGTGGGGAAAAAAGGACAATACGTTGTAGAATTTTTGTTCTATTAACTGTCTTCCTGGGAGTCACCTGAGTTTCTCTCCTTCCTGCCTGTGCTGTTGCACTCACTGGAGTTGCCCCACGTGCACCATTAAGTTTGATGTGTTCCTGCATTTCGGAGGGACGCCTGAACACAGCAGCTGAGCAGGACTGGGCCAGGCTGCAGTGTCAGTAAGGCAGGTGTCCCACGGAGTGGCTGTGCATTCCCTGGGCCTGCAGGTAAACTGAGGCACTCCCTGCTCTCCAGCAGGCACTCCCTGCTCTCAGAGGGTATAACCCTCTGAGTTATACCTCCTTTGCATTAAATGGTGTGAAAAACGTGTTTGAAAAGGGAGGGTCACTTCCATGTTGCCAGCAAACCTGAAGCTTAATGCAGAAAATATTTTTTTCCTAATTTTCCATTTTGCTTCTTAAAAGGTGAACCAGCATCTACACAGATTAAACATGTGCTGTAATTTAGTAGAGGTGATTTCAGTTCAGTTTATTACAACCCCACAAATGCTGTTAGAAACATCCAGTGAAGTTTTTGCTACACTGTCTCCACTAATAAAGCGCAGTATAAACGCTGACACCAGCATCACAAAAAAAAAAAAAAAAAAAAAAAAAAAAAAAAAAAAAAAAAGGGGGGGGATATTAAAAAAAACAGGTACTGGGGGGAATTGTGAAAAGCTGCTTCCAGACTTATTCTGTGAATTGTATTTTTCATTTGTTTAAAAACACTGCCTTTTCAGAATACTAAAAATTTCGAGGGGTATCAGTGACTTATCTGTGGAAGTTTCAATTTAACCATTTTTTCTTAGGGCCCAAAAAACCATTTTACTGGAGATGTAATATGGTTGATCAAAGCACTGAAATATTAAAAGATCAACTCTTAAATTTACATTCCCAGAAAAAATTATCAAAAGAAATACAATATAATGAATTTTTTCTTTGTCCACCAAAAATTTCAAGAGAACTGTACAGTGTTTTTTCTAATGCCAGCAAGGAACTTAGTAAGGAACCTGCGCAGGAAAAAAACCCCCAGCCTTTTTGCCTCGTGGCAACAGGACACCGACACTGGGTTCGACACGGAGAGTCTCCCTGACTCAGTCAGAAATACAGCTGCTTTCCCAAGCGTTTTGAAGCCAAGTATCAAAATCAAAACTGATGTCTAAAGCCCGTATTACTTCCAGCATTTATCTGAAATAAAATTACCCAGTTCCAACTTCCCCCAGTAACCATTATTCTAACCAAACCCCCCGTGTCCCTCCTGCAGGCGGGGGCAGCCTGGCACACCTGCCACAGGTACGTGTGTGTGTGTGTGTGCAGCCACAGGCTCCTGCTGCCACAGCCCAGGAAGGGGGAACGCTCTCAGAGTTCAGTTTACATCACACTGCTCAGGGAAATCACAATATTTTTATAATGCAGCCTAAAGTTACGTTTGAATTATAACAGGGAAATCACAGCTTTGCTGTGATACACCCAAACAGCCGTGTATCCCGCACGTGCAGGGGAACATTTTTATAGGAATACCGGGCTGACTGTACTGTTATGGAGGCTTGGCTGGCCAGGGAATGGCCAAACCCTTAAGCAAGCTCAGAAAATCCTAGGCCATGTCTTGGCCAAGGCCCTCCAGTGAGTGAAGCACTGCACAACGCCAGCCCTGCCTTTGCCCTCCCCGAACCGAGAACGCCATTTTGAGCCTGTCCTGCATTTTTCTTTCCAAAGGGGTTAAGGCCATGGAAAGCATAAGGATGGTATCCTCTTACCACAGAAAAACAGAGCAATGCAGTCTCCCAGAGAAGCAGCCTTTTTATTTTTACAGGTGCAACTGACGTCTGTCTTGTATTTTCTGCTCACCAGAATATTAATTTAAAAACCACACACACACGGATGTATGACATGCCGATATCTCTACCCAGGCAGCTTTTTTTAAACTCTCACATACTTCTTTTTACTCAAGTATTCCACGGAAAGACGCAGAAGAAGAGATTTTGACATTAGACAAATAAGCATTCACTTCAAATGAATTTTCTGTTACACTGGGCCTGAATACATATCCAGCAGTCCCACGTTTAGAAAAATGTTCATCTTCGAAATATAAAAAACAGACTCCATAATTTCCACAGCACACCTAAAGCCTGACCAAACCCATGTTACACAGCACTATTTTTTTTTTAATTTTTCATGTTTTCTCTCCTTAAGCTGTTATATTGCAATCACTGTGCAAAGGACCAGGGAAATCAACAGGGTAATAGAAACGGTTTAATCTTAAAAGCAGAACAGTCAGGTCTACACTAGTTGTTTAAGAGACAAAGCTGTTAATTTTCATACCAAATTTAGCAGCTCATATTTCTAACTTCAGTAACATCTTTGTCTAGAAAATGAGAAGAGTCTTACCTCCCATGAAGCTTTACCAGGTACACTGGCTGGAGAAATCAGTGCCAGAAACAGTAATGCTGGGGAATCACATTCACGCAGTAAAATATATAGACTATTCCCTGCCTATTCTATTAATCTCAATCTTGCCAGAGATAAAGCTTTTTTTTTTTTTTAACAGTAAAACAACAAAAGAAAAAAAATCCCGAGAGATCTGAGTCAGGAACATTCAAAGCAAAAAAAAAAAAATCCCAAAGGCTCCCCTCACTAAACAGCTTTCAGAAGAGGCACTTCTACGATGGCATCCTAGAGTATCATATTGAATGCTGAAATATTCCACACACACTGAGAAAAATTAGTTTTCCCTTCCATCAGGCACTTGCTATAATTATCGTAAGGTTCCAATATCTTACTGAGGAAAAATAAGTATTTTAAAATCTGAATATTGGCTGAGTATTGTCTTAACTTTTTTCTTTTAAACTCCAAGCTGCTATTCACATTTTAAAATTCTCCTACAGCTCACTACACCTCCAAAGAAAGCACAACCGTATCAATGCTTTAAGGCAAAAAACCCCCCAAAATTAATGCAGCTGACACTGCCTTGACGCTCTCTCTAGTCCCTAAAATCCTGCAGATAACAGAAAAGCAGTATTAGTACTGAAGAAGACATAGTGAAAGGGGTGGACTTTGCATTTTCATTCATAAACACATTAATTATAACTAAGTAACACCGAGGAGGAAGAGACGTATCTAACCTGACAGCATTATTTCTCCTGGAAAATGGGTGCAGTACATGCACCTTTCCCCTCTGGTTGCCATTCAAATCTCGAGCTCTGGGAGTCTGGGAATGCCCAGGAGCGGATCCCAGCCCCAGCAGGGTTGGTGTCAGCACTGCTCTCTCAGCATCGCTGCTGCACACGTGGGCTCAGCTCGGAATGCAACTGTGCACTCCCAGGGCACCAGGGCTCAGCTCCTCGGCCACTGCTCCCCTTGGGAGAGCTCACTCTGCTGTGTTACAGAACTCACTTTTCATCTGAGAGCAGATTATTACAAGTGTTGGTTTAAATAATACAACTGCAAGGAAACTGAAGATGTAATGTTTTACTTGAAATGACTGGAAAGCAAAGACACATTTTTACCTCAATCCTATTCACGGTGACGCCACAGAAGCCTCGAAGCTTACTATTGTAAGAATTACTTCTTTTTGTGATGGCAACATAAGCTCCCCCCAGTACACTCACAGCTCTTGTGCTCAGTTCCAACCCTGCTGTGTTTTACACAACTTGGCTGTCACCAGCAATTAGAGCTTTCTGGGGTTTGGGTTTTTTTTTGATAGAACGAAGAAATGTGGAAAAGCAGTATGTTGACTGAAGATATGTGTTTACAATTATTGATCATAAAGTAATTAAACTGTATTTCACAGATTTTACTGCTGAGCAAAAAAGAGTATATATATGAAAAATAACCAACATCTTTTGGAGAAAGGTGATGGTTTTCTGTAAGAGAGTCTTCCAGATAATTTATCTCAGCTTCCATGTTTCTATATGTTCCCTGGTCACAGCAACTAAGAATGAGATGCATCACATTCTGCCACCAGCTACTTTTGAAGCTAAAAAAAAAAAAAAAAAAAAAGAAAAAAAAGCCCAGGTATTTTTGCATAAAATCAGTGACAGAGACAAGGAAGTCCTAGCTCTCTTTGGCTCAGTAGCCTGTGCTCAGCCTCAGAGGGCCCTGCATGTGTGTATTGAAGCAACAGAAAAAGTTATGGAAAAGGTGCTGGATACAATCCACTGGGACACATAATCATGTTTCCTTATGGCTGAGAAACAAGGACCTCAGAGGCCCAAGTCTGATGTTGCAATTGTGGTTTCTCACTTTTAAGAGAAAAAAATTGCTAATTTTCACTAGTCCGTGCTTCTTCCTTCGGAAAAAATCCAGTGGAGGGTAAACCAAAAAATGTTTAAAGGCTGAGAATGGAGCAACTGAATTACAGAGGGAAGACCCAAGCAGTATATTTAGTTGAAGGAGGGATTAAGTGGCACAGCCATTGGTAATTAAAGAGCTAACACGTCCTCTTTGCAATAGTTTGCCTTTTCCTCTAGCTGTGACTGCGGCACACTCCCCACTCGGAGGGTCGGCCCAGGCAAACCTGATACTCTGCCATTCTCTGCCAGCACGTGCCGAAATTAGTTCTCCATTTGGTGGTGGCCCTCTGAGAGCAATTCCCATTGAGAAGGGAACAAAGGCCGCGACCCCGGGGTCAGAGTGTAATGCAGGAAGCATGACCTCCCCTTTGTTCAGAACAGCACTGTTTACTCTGCCTAAGTAAAGATCACCAATACATTAACTAAAGAGGATTAAAAAGGTCATATCCCCAGGGATGGAGCTCACGCAAGTGGCAACTCTCTTCAGTCACTAAATCATTTGACTTCCCACTACCCCCCTTCAAAAAAGAGACACCTTACGCTGCCACAGCTCAATGTCACGTTACTTCCAGAGCCAAAGTCCGAACGAAGTCCTGTTTCACACCCAGGTTAATTTCTGCACAGCTAGTCAGCTGTTTTCAAGTAATTTTTAAAGTTATCAAAATATTTGAAGTGAAAACTATCACCTCAATACAATTTTCCCCTTTATATCTCCTGCTGAAAAATTCTGAGTTGATTTATAAAATTGTTTGTGTCTTAAAGTGGTTATTAAAAAGTGCAATTTTTTGTAGCTATTATAAATGAGATTCTTAAAATATTCTGTAGTCTGAGGATGGGCAGAGAAGGTGCCTGTTGCTGTAGACAGTTGCTAACTCCGTGATGGTTCACATGCAAAGAGGAGAACAAGGCAAACAAACTGAAAGGATGCTACCTATGAAAATTCACATATGCTGACAGCTGAGCTTTATTGGGCTACAGAAGCACTTCTCTGGGCTATTAAGTTCCCTCTTATCAACTTTTTTATAATATCTTTGAACATCATTATTAATATGAACATTAACAGAAGCATCTCTTGGAACAGCTAAATTAACGCTGCCTTGGTAAAATACGGGAGGCGACACAGTCAGTTCGAGAGGAGTGCCCCCTTCCTATGCTACCTCTAATCCACCAGCCTGCTGGATGATCCCAGCTTTTGCTTTCCACCTCGGCTTCCTCGTCTCTGGGGAGGTGGCTCACTGGGATGCAGATTTTACCATCAGTTACTCGGCCAGGCCGGGAGGAAGAGAGCATTTGGAAGGGAGTGGTCTAGACAGATATTTTCCCTTCTCCACCCTCAGGCAGGAGCACCTCTGATGAAGCTGAACATTACGTTAGAGGTTCCAGAAGAAAATCACAGGAATAAAGCCGGGCAGGCAGGGCAAGCTCTTGATCCAAGTCTCTGGTGCAGGGAGCTTAGCAGAGACAAAGCCCAGGCGGGGTCAACGCAGCTGAAAGCAGCACAAGATCACCACCCATCACAGCAGCAGTGCCAGAGCCAAAGAACAAGGTCCTGGAGCACACGGTACAGCAGGGATTGCAAGGACAGGGCTGGGAGGTGAGCAGCTGGGCAAGGACAACGTGAGCACCGAGCACAGCTTTGGAACGGGCTGAGGCAAAGAGGTGCCTTGTCCAGAAAGCAAAAGCACTGGACTGAAACAACCACAACAAAGAATATACTCAGAAATTAATATCTGACAACGGAGAGTGGGAGCATAAGGACTGAACCAATGACATAAGGACAATTTACTGACATACATTAGAAGCAGGAAGACTGCACAACAGTTGTCTGGCAAGTCTGAAATAGTACTGGGAAACAAAGGGAGTGAAGAAAGAGGACAAAAAACACTGCAGAAAAGGTAATGGCTGATTATGACCTTGAGCTGTTTAGTCATACAAAAGAGGAACCTATCTCTTCTCACCCTGTATGACCATATTGACATTTCTTGTTAGCTGGGTTCCTGATCTGGGGTATTCAGGAGATAATATAATATAACCATTACTTCTTCCAGTGAAAACTCCTAGTCTTTTCCAGTTCTTGTTCACCTTCTCACCAGCCAACAGCACTCTCCCTCCAAGATGGGAAGCAACAACAACGCTACGAAGTTATAGAACGAGATGTCCCTTCTCTTGAACAGGAAAACAGAGAAAACGTGACTTTGTGACACAGCATTCTTGTATAGTCAATTTTTTTGGGGGTGGAGCAATCGTGAGCCTACCTCACATTCTGAGATACACCCCTTTATCTCCTGATGTCCAGAAATCCAGACAGACCCAAAGGTACCTTTTAGGTTAAAAAGAAGTTATCAGGCTTAATACAGATGGAAAACTCTATGATATTCAAGTAGTCAAATTGTTCCCCCTCTGGTCCCTTCAAACAGCAAATCCCATTAATCAATTCTTTTGCAAGCAAAGGGTGAAAGAGCAGCAGATAGCAAAGCAGAAAGTGCTGAAATAATGGGATAAATTAAAGGCAAGCCACTCCAAGGACACATGCAGGCTTTCGGAAGGGCTCAAGGTTGGAGGCAGGGTTTTCCAACAAAAATCTGCACTCTGCTATCAGGAATGAAAGGGTAGCAGTCCTCAGAAATAGCCACAAATGATGATCCAGATTACATGCCAATGAATTCTGTGACTTAGTAAACTGTCTGGAAGGCTACTTTAAAAGATTATTATTTTAATGCCTGAGCAGGGATTACATAATGGAGAGAAAAGCAGCACTGCTAACATAATGAAAATATGTCTTTTTTCACTTGGGGTGCACCCACAGAAGAAATGATTATTTAGTCGGCCTTTCAAAAGGGCTTTGACAACGTGACTCACGAAGGCCACAAAGAAAACACACTAATCGTGACAAAGTTGGAATCGTGATTAAAAACCAACTAAGCAGCCAAAAGTAAACTGCAGGAATGAAAAGACATTTTGACACAAGAAAGGTTCGTAGCTGCTGCATGCAGAGGTCATGCTGGTACCAACTTTTACCTTTAGTTAGTGGTCTAGAAAGATCAGCTGTAAAATAAGAGTGGCAAAACTGACAGGTGAGGGGAGGGTATTGGGTAACTGAGGGGTTTAACAAAGTTAGGTAAATGTGAAACGTGGTAAATATTTTTTTTATAATTGCTAAGGAGATCATATTGCAACATTTTCAAAGGGAAGAGACCTGGGTGCCCATAACAAGTTGACCAAAGCTGTCAGGGATACACAGCAACGTCAGATAAGCCAAGCAGGAAAACAGGCTCCTGTATCCAAAACCTTACCCTTCTACTATCCCCCTGCCAGGGAGACACCTTCCTGGAGAATGCTATCTGCAGTTCTTGTGGCAGTCCCTCACTACAGCTACAGCAGGCACAGGAGTGCAAGGGCAGGTGACAAACAATATGACTTACAAGAGACTGCCACATATGGAGACAAAGTAATGAAACTATTTATGCTGGTGAGCACATGAGCAACAGGGAAGGCAACAGAGACACAGTTTGAACGTCAGGAACTACAGCCTGACTCTCACCTACTTCCAGTCCTGAACGGGAAATTACTCAGCTAAATTAAAAAAGCAGTAAATTTAAACTGTGGGAATATATTATTTTACAACATGCAGACTGAGCACGTGAAAATGAGTCCATCATTAAGGGACATCAGTGGGAATCTGAAAGAACAGAGTTCTACACTTATACTACAAAAATACAGTGTTAAACGGGATTGCTGGGTGTAAAGACCATAAAAAAAGGCACAAAGCCACGGTGGAGCCACTGGCCAAGGGATCCACCTGGCCCACTTCCTGACAAGGACAGGGTATTCCAGAAGGATCCCATGTTGGTTACCTTCGCCCTCCACTCTCTTACCACCCCACCTTTTGGAAAAAAGGTCAGGGTAGACTTGGCAGGAATTAGTGTGAGGAGCTGGGCAGTAATTCACCCCTCTGTTCTGTATGGCCAAAGGGAAGGGCAGAGCAACAGCCCAGCTCTCTCAGCCTGATGGGAACCCCCCACCCTCAGCCAGCCAGAGGCTCATACAGCACCACCGGCACATCACTCACAGCTCACAGGACACCTCACACCCTGCTTGGCTACTGTGCTACCTGCTCTCATGCCCCCACAAATAATTAGCGACAGCTTTAATTGTAAGACACTGTTTTACCAAATAAATACAGTTCCTTTTTTATCTTACTATCTTTTTTCCCAATCCACGCATGGTTATTTGCAAAAACCATTTAACAATTATGAGATTCCAAGCTGTGTGTCAGATCCTGGGATACTGCCACTCACATGGTGGTTTGCTACACTCAGCCTTTGGTCTTGTGGCTCACAATTCACCCGAGCTGCGAGAACAGCTCACCACAACCCACACACTGCTGCTCCTCAAAGGAAGACAAGGGTACATAATTAAGAGATGATGAGCTCAAATGTAAGACACGAGATGTGGGAGCAGATTCTGTAACCACACCGGTGAGTGGTTTTACTACTAAAGAAGTTTCCGCAGTTCCATCTTCCCTCACGGTATCAGTAGAACTCGCACGTTTATAAAATACATTTGCAGCAGCAGAGGAAAAAAAAATGACAGCTACAACCATGTCAGTGCAGAAAAACAGTTTTAACATCAATCGTATGGAATTAAGATTCTAAATCAGCATTATTAACAAATTGCCCTTGTAATAAGTGTCGACAATGTCTTAAAAAAAAATACAGTTTTACTAAGAATACCATAAAAATCTCATCCCACAAGAATTGTGACCTGAAAAATATTCTCACAAAGTTTTTCCAAGACTCTGTGATCCTGTAACTATGGCCATAATATAAAGAACTATGGACAGAAATATCTGTGTGTCATGTGCCAGCTGGGGGACTAAAGGCATGGAAATGAAAACCCAGAAGTGGGTACAGAGTGGATCTGGAGGATCAGTCCCTCACTGGTTATTCAGAATAAACAAAAAGTCAAAACACTTTTCTTATTATTCTACAGAGCTGAAACTAGTTTTTGTTGTTCTTACCATGACTTACTAGTGAGAGAGTTGAGAAGTCTGGAGCAAAACAAGGTGTGAGTACAGCTCCCAAACTCAAGTGAGGAGCACTGACTGACCCTCAGAGACTGGCACAAGCAATAACAGGATTACATGCTCACTTGTTCTCCAATTTAAAAAAATAAGTTTAGTTTTACCTAAAAGGTGGCTCCGTTTTGTCCTGCTGAACGTCCCATCTCCACAAGGCAGTGACCCTCTGCAGAGCCAGAGCCTCCCAGCAGCAGCCACACCCTCCTCTTCCTCATTTTTTTCCACTGACCATAAAATACTTTCCAAGCCAGGCCCTGAAAAAAAAACAAAACAAAACGAACCCCACATTTTTAATAGACACCAGGTATCACACTGCTGATTTAATCAGGCAGGTTAGAAACAAATCAATGTATTTTCACACACATTTTTATTTTCTGTTTCATTTCAAAGAAATTCGGTAGGCTTGATTTGTCTCTCTATTCAAACCAGAGGCAAAAAGCCCTGCAAAGGTGTTGTATGCTGAGGGCAGAACCAAGCCCTCCAGCTGGCTCTTTTTCGAGTTTCACATAACATGTTGTCCATTGGTACAGGAAAAATTCACAAGTCAGGGGCTCTGCAGAGCACCTCCAGACAAGCCTATATATTCTGCAGCAGTAACAGAGGCCAACACAAGACAAGCTGAGAGAGACACCCCTGAGGTTGTCTCCTCAGTCCATGGGGTTCTAGGGATTTGACTCTCAGGCAGATCTAACTCTGCCTTTTTGGGGGGGGGGAAAGTAAAACTTTCCTGGCCTATGTAACTCTCCCAGATTATCAAATCATCGGGATCACAGTATCTGCAGCACAGGTAATAACGACACTGCACAGCAAGTATCACACAGCACGTCCTTCCTCTTATTACCAACATTTCACACCACTTATTTGACTGATAATTCGGCCGTACAGAGAACTATCTGGAAACTGATTGTTGCTATGAACTGTTTCGCATATTGTGTCATCTGCTGGCTTTAATTCACTAGCTAAACAACACTGTAATTATACATTTCATATTCTATTTAACCAGAGAATATTCACACGAATACAAAGTGATAAAACCAACTTCCTCCCGTATCTCAAAACCCACCCAGTTATTTGCAAATAACCAGCTCCAGCATTCAACAAAATACAAATATTTAGGGTTCAAAACACATTATTTAGGATTCAGTAACTTAAGCTCAATTTTTTTTTGCAAATAACTGTACATATATATTTTTGTTCTGCTGTTATTAGGTCTGGGAAATTAATATTAAAATAAGCTGCTTGATCATTTAAATTTAGAACTAAATAAGCAACCTGATCCCACGGCTTTATGATATTATCCTTGCTGAAAGAACAAATTAATCTTAAAACGGGAACACTGAGGTTGTGCTGAGATGTCTGTCAGGGGATGACAATGTATATTACAGGTCGTATACTAAATCGTGCCAAATCCAAAATAATTTTGTAAGCCCAGGCCCTTCTACATATTTATTCATGTACAATTCCATACCCACAAAAAACACCGTTGTAAGCAAGCGATCCAGGTGTCAAGGTGTTGTTCCCAGTTTCATTCAGTCCTGCATCCTAACAGGTTTCCAGTAAGAAATTCTGAAATCTCAAAGCCTGCCTAGTGCTGTATTTGCACACCCACAGTAAAACAGAATTAACTTGCAGAGTGTACCAGTCCTTAAGTATTTGCAGACACGTTTATTCTCACAGAAATCTTTGTTCTCTAACCCGCGGAATATCAGGTGAGATGTGTTCCTGCTATCAGACTGGTTTCTCCAGAACACCACTGACTTTTAAATCCAAATACACAGCAAGGGAAATGCCAGCACTTTCAGATTTTACTCCCTACAAAGATTCCCCCTTCCCAGCCCTGTATTCCATATCAGAACAGCACACTTACTCCAGGCTGCATTCCTATTTACGGAGATGCTCTGCAATAAAGGAGCAAACAGGGATCCAAGGGTTAACCAAAGGAAAAAAACAAAACCAAAACAACAAACCCCAGCACCGAAATGCCCAGCCACGCTGCAGACCTTGCAAGAAAAGGAAAATGTTCAGCAGACAACAACCTAACAAAAGGCAAACAGAATTTAGTGCCGCTATTGCCTGGATACCAGCTTGGGATTTAGGCAGCCTTGGATTACAAGGACTATTCCCCTGAAAATCCAGCCCACAGTTCCTGCACTGTTTTCTACCAATACCACATCCAAACTGTGACTAAACACCTCATTATGCTCCTCTGGCACTGTCTGAAAGCACACATATTGTACAATTTTCTGGGGCACCTAAAAGCAGAGGGGAAAAAAGTGGCTGTTTTTCACCTATCGGTAATGAAACGATGAACAGCACATCCCCTGCAAGAGCTTGCACGATCAGGGCATTTTCTTACCCCCCCTTTTCTTTCTGTGCAGGCAACAGGTGACAAAATACAGCCCCAGCCTTCAACTTTAAAAATAAAAAAATGCATAGAGTCTACAGGACATCTACACTGTAACAGTCTTTTTTAATAAATTAAAATTGAATGAAGAGGTTTAACTGGGCCTCTACACTGGCTTCAGAAAGTAAATGCTTTTCTTAATACTCATTTGTAGAGGTTTCATTTAAAGAAAATACAGCCCTCACAATTACAAATACTAACCAGGGACTTGAGGTAACGATCTGGTCTTGACGGATCTTAAAAGAGAAAACGCAAACTGCATTTTCAAAGGAACTGAATGCCTCAAATATTTCACTACAATCTCCTTTTCCAATAACTTGCTAATTGATCTTAAATACATAGATGAATTATGAGGCAATAACCTCCAATTTTCTTAGCTCTTACTCCAGACAAACATTATATTCTGATTTATAGATATCTGAAATATTTAATTTGCTGTTCATGGCACTTAAACAGTTTATCTAATTTATGAGAAGTAAGGATTCCACGTTAAAGATTGCTTCTATTTTCTGCTTTAAGCTTCACCACTTCAAAAGCGTTTTCCCCGCCTATTATCACTTAGAAATAGTCTCCCTTTGTGCACTGGACATGTTACTGTAGCTCAGGAGGCCGCGGCAGTGACACGATTCTCTCGCCAGTCCCCACATATCGCTCATTAAATAATTCTACTCCCATACGTACACACGCAGCTGGTCAAGAAGTGACTTTGCTGCGTTCGGCTACATCTAGGGCACTTCCACAGCGAGCCCTGAAACAAAACCCCACCGAGCTACAGAACCGACGAGCTTCCCTTGCTGAGCCTTTCCGAGCCCCTCGCTGCTCACGCTACGCTTCCAAAGCCGAGCTGCGCCGCAGCACCACACCTGCGTCTGTTGGAGCAAAAACCCCACCACGACAGCCTAAAAACGGCTCGCCTCTGCTAATGCCCACTTCTCGGTCCGCAATTAAATAGGCTCTTTCTTTAAAGACAGCATTTCCTGAAATATTTACACCCCTAAAAAACAGCTTTCTGTTTTGGAAAGCTTTGCAATTTCTTCCCTTTGCAAAAATTCGGCTTTGCAGTCCCAGCGAAGAGCTCTGGGTACAGCAGATGGTTAAAATTCTGCATCATTTTTAAGAGCCTCAGAGAAAGCACTGCCTTTTTTCGGGGGAGGGCGGGGGTGGAGGAGAGGAGAGAAAAAAAGCTGAGAACAGCAATTTGCAGCCCTTTTTTTTTTTCCTTGACAGCAGCAAGCCCCGCCTCAGTCTGGCCCTTCCTCCAACCTCTGCTAACCTAAAAACCAGCGCCAGCCTGGCAGCGGGCCAGGGATTCAAAAGTAAACATTATCCTCCTGCCATTTTTTAGTGCTGTTTATCACATCCTGCTCCCTTTTTTTTTTATTATCCCCCCCTCATCATAGCCGAAATGCCCGGCTTTGCCCCGGTTTGTGTCTCTCCGCAGCTCCCCGCGGAGCTCGGAGCCCGCTCCTGCGCTCGGCGGCAAACCTGCAGAGGCGTCCGAGGGATGTCCCTGGCCGGGGCCGCGGGCTGTCCTGCACGGAGAGCGGAGCCAGGCGCACCTTTCCCTGTGGATGTCCCGCGGGACGGGGCGGGACGTCCTTCCATCACCACCGCGCGGGCTCTTTCCCCGCTCCCCGCACAATGCGCTCGCCTCTCCCAGCGCTGCAGCTGCCGCAGCAAATGCGGGTTTTGCCTCCGCGGCTTCCCCATTTGCTTATTTAATTGTACCGGGAGTGCTTAAAAACCAAACCCATCCATAGGCGGCCACAGCCCTGCACCTGACTCTTTGTTATCCCTACCGCTCATCCCCATTCCCGGTCCCTTCCGCTCCGCGCTGCCTCCTCCCATCTTGGGCTGCTCCTCGTTTATAAAGGCTCTGCAGAACCGCCACTCATTACACTGGCTGCTGGCGGGGGGCTTTTACACACTCGTGCGCTGCCCTGAGCGGACAGCGGGCCCAGCGGCGGGAGAAGGAAAGGACATTTAAAAAATAATAATTAAAAAAAAAAAAACAAGGCTAAAAAGGAGGGCGGGAAGTAAGCCTAACTAAGCCGCGCATCCCCGGGGAGCGCGGGCGGGCCGGAGCACGGCCATGTTGTGCGCGGGGCAGCGACGGGCCCGGCGAGCCCCTCCCGCAGCCCCGCACAGGGCCCGG
>NW_020884938.1:233811-275631 GCF_003945725.1 Corapipo altera
GGGCCCGGCCCGCCCGGGGGGCACCGCGGAACAAAAGCGCTCCCTCGTTATTTATTGATGGCCGGGGAGGAGCCTTTGTGCGCGCCCCGCACCGCCACGCGGGACAGCCCGCGGGCTCATCAATAATTGCTCGCCCTCTCCGCACTGAAATCGCGGGGCAGCGCATGATTAATTAAGGAGCAGAAAAAGCAAGTGGCGAGCGCGGAGGCTCGGCCGCGTTAACCCCTTCGCGGCCAGGAACTCGCCGGGAATATTAATTAACGCTGCTGTTTGTGTGTCGCTCGGCGACCACGTGAGGCCTCTGCAAAGGGCTCGGAACCACGGGCTGCTGAACGGAATTTGCTGCAATCCGCTCGTCATTTGGGGAAAAAAACCCGACTTATAAATCTTAGCGCGATTGTAAATTAATGTATTTGCATGCAGCGAGGTAAAATGATATTTACCAAGTTATTTATATAAAGAGATGCTGCAATTAAAATCCAGTAAAACGTGTAACCTAAAGCCCTCCGAGCGCTCCAGCCCACGGCAGCGTTTCCCACGCAGCGCTGGGATTGAGCGGCTCTCGGGGTCGCGGCTCCCGGGCAGCGATGCCGCAAAGAGCATCATCCACCCACCCCGTGTGCCAGGAGCGCCCGGCCCAGGCTCTGTCCCGGCACAGCGCCGGGGGACGCGGGGACGCGCCCGGCGGGCACGGGCACACGCGCGCTCCCCGCAGCCCCCCGCCCATCCCATCCCCGCCCCAACCCTTTTCCTTTTGCGATCCTCTCCTTGTTTTACATCCAGCTATTCCAGAGTTTCATCTCTGACTCTTTGGTCATTTATTCCTATTTAATCTTCAATTCCTGTGGTTGTTATTTAGCATCACTTGCAGCTTTTCCTGCAGACAGACCCTTTCTATGGACTGTGCACTAAACCAAAACATCTTCATTTGTTAAGCCAAGCACACATCCATTTGACTTATTCAACTCCATTTTTGCAGGCTATGAATTCTGGCTGTGAGCTGCCAGGAGCTCCAGCAAGCAGAGTTTATGCAGGCACAGCTCAGGCCAGGTGTGCTCAGTTTGCAGCCTAGTACCAGGTTCATCCAGGCAGCTCTAATCCCATTGGAACAGTTCAGCACAGCCACTGATGTTCTGGGCAAGGACAGAGAGGACAGGCTGCCAACTGCACTAAGTCACTTATAGGGCCCCACTTTCAGGACCCTGATGCCACCCACTAGATGCTTCCCATTAGCAATTTTCCCCATCTACACATTAAGAGACACAGAATGTCCCCATTTCCTCTACAGCACCTGGGGACTGCTCCAGGGGAGAGCTGAAACACCCCTGGGGTGATCAGGGATGACAAAGTTTTGTGTTTCCTTTCCCACTACCGACATTCTATAAGAGTTATTTTATTACTATTTGTGATCTGTTTATCCTTGTAACAGGTGAAGCCACACCGGGCAACCCACCAAAGCCATACTGTGACTACCACTGTTAGGAACCTTGTCATCCCCTCACAGATCAAAATAAAGTATATTCTGCCGTGAAATATGACGAGCAACTTGTTACACCCAAAGGTTTACCCTTGAGTTGGCATCCAACAAACAAGCAAAGCACAGACGGAGCAAACCCCAGCCCACGACAACTTTTGAAGGCAGGCCCAAGCTCTTTAGATACCTGTTTGTGTTTAGAGGGTACAGAATTCTTTGGAGGATATAATCTTCTAGCTATAAAGATGTTAATAAATACTCAGGTCAAAATAAGTAAAAAGCTTGCTGTTCTTTCCTATGATGTTTGCTCAGTGTTGTCACAAAAGCAAATACCCAATAATTTGTACAAGTTGCATATACCAAAGTGTTCATCAGTGTCCTGTGTGTTTACTGCTTTTCTCTGGTTTAAAGCAGCATGGCACTGTCAGAGCTCATACACCAAATAGTCACACTAAGGATGAAACACAGCAGTAAGACTAGTTTCTCATTTCTAAAGTAATTTTTCAAACATATAAAGCTATGCTTTTAAAAAAATTAAAGGTACACTGAGGGTGTTAAAATTGGAAGAGTCAGTAATAATTTTAGTATTTTTTTTTATTATTTCTTAACATGTTCAGTTACAAACTTCCCACTATTATGAAGCTTATGGGAATTGGCTAGTGATTCCAAACTCCACATTTTGGCTTAAAATGATATCTCTATGGTTTGTAGCTCAAAGGAGTATAAGGAAGCTGCACGGTTGTATCTTACTAAATTCTAATGGAAAAAACACTCCCTTAAAAATCGTCACTGCTTTTTTAAATGATCCAAAAATATGGTAGGTGGGGCTAGCACAACTGCCAGGTGGTATGACTGCCAGGTACCTCCTGTTACAAGACTGCATTTTCAGTTGCTTAAAAAGTTTGCCAAACAAACTCTTTGGCTGAAAATGTCCCTGCCCAGGTGTGTGCCTCAGGGATAACTCATTTGAAAATCTCCAGCCAAGCAGCTCCAGCCCCTCTGAGAAGGAGCCTATGGAAGGCTCCACTGTTTGGTCTCGCTGCCAAATTACAGACCCCTCTTCTCTGGGAAGCTCCTGCTTCCCCATATTTGGAGCAGAGGTTGGGAGGAGAGGCCTGGTAAGGAAGTGGAGGTTGCCACTCCATGCTGGCCGGGCTGAGTCCGTGTGAAAGCCTCAGCTCATGTACACTGGCCAGGGACTCGCTGAGGTTTAACAGGACAAAATCCCAAAGCCCTCCCTCTCACAAACCACACGGCTGTCTTGGCTGGTGAGGGGGAGCCAAACCTCCACTGCCCCACCCCAGAGCTCTGTCATTCCACCTGAAAGGGTGGAACTGCCCACCTGGGCACCAGAAACAGCATCCTCAGCTCCTAATGTCTGTGCTGCTGGCATCCCGACTGCCCGGTGTTTGATTTCGGCGTGGAAGAACTAAAGCTCTCAAACCAGAACACCCGAGAGGGAAGGACATCCCTACACTGATGGTTGGGTGCAGAACATGGCAATATACTCTGTCTGAGTGGGGAAGCTGAAACTATTTGCAGAAAGAAACTGGGCTTCTTGGCCGGGGAGCAAATGGGAGCAGGTAGAAAAGAGACAGGGCTGGGAAGTCAGGACGTTGTGAAGCGGAAAGAGGGAATCACCAACAACTCTGTGTTGTTTCTCCATGGACATGCCTGAAATAGAGAATTATCTTCTCAGTGCTATCAGTTGGCTCAAGTAGCACCGTGGGATGGCTCAGAGGATTCCACTCCTCCTGATGACTCATTTGGATCTTAGTGGCGTGCTGCAGGATACAACCTTTGTTTATGCAATTTGCTTTTAACCCCCCCACCTTGCAAAAACCGACTTGCACGAGCATGTGTGTGCACACGCAGGCACATGCACACACGTGTCAGAACTCTGTTAAACAAGGGTTAATCCTGTTCAAATGGGATTAAAGAGCAGAGAATCAAGCAGAGAAAAACAGGATAAAATCTGCTGTGCAGCAAGCGGCATTTCTTGTGTACAGCCCTCGTATGTACAGTACAAATCTTACTCACTGCCTGTATTCCATCTTTTCTGTGGGGACCCAGCTTAAGAACTGGATGGAACAAAACAATGCCAATATTGGCAGCTACCCTATTTCGTATTCTCCTCACTAACAAGGTGCAGCTCCATGTCTTATTTACTGGATGCTTCTCAAACTGCCCACCGGAGCCTGAATGACAAGGTTTTCCTGCAGCACTGTTTACCATCGTGGTCCTCAGATGCTCCTCAGAGGTCCTCTAATTTATCTTCACAGAAATCCTGTGAGCTGAAGGAGAGGATTTTGGCACAAGCAAGCCCTCCATTCCGAGTGCCCCAAGCTCTGTAAAGCGCCACAGACATTGGCACTGTGTGCTGAAAGCCCCTTTCCCTGCATTTCACTGGCAGTGGCAAACCCTTGCCAGAGTTCACAACCAAGGAGAATATGAGGTGCCAAAATTAACTGAATTAAAATGTGAGTGTGTTAAAAAGCGAAAGTAAAATATCTGACCTAATGGATTTCTGCCAAACACCCCCCCTCATTCTTTAACAGGCACAGTTTCAAAGCAAGTACTACCAGGCATTAAGGAACGTTTCCTATTATCCCAAGTTAATAAAACTTGTTTTCTCTGCATTATGGTGTTGGAACACAATATAAAATAAAATTAGCTTTTAAAACTACGTTCTATCCTTTAACATCTTCGTTTTAAGTAAGTATTAAGATCAGGTGAGGTTTGACTCATACCTTTTGTACAGTTGCCAGTTCCAGTACTGCCTTGGGGGTGTAATGGGCTGCTGAGCGTTCCCAGTTTGTATCCCAGCGGATATATCCAGACTCCCAGCTGCTCTAACTCCTGACAGCTCAGGGTCCACATGGGCTGACCTGGCTGTTCTGAACTGAGGGCACGTCCTGCCCAGTGCCCACCGAACCCCCTGGCCAGGCCACAGCTCCACTGGCCCTCCATGTCCTGGGGCACGAAAGGAGGGCTGAGGGGCTGCAGGAACGCTCATTCCTTCTGCAGTGCCTGGGGCAGGAGGACCATGCTCAGGGCAGTGGGGGAAGGTGACAGTGCACTTCCTGGCTGCCCAGCCTTAGTCTGTCACAACATCCCCTGCCACTGAAACGTGGCTTTTGGCTGATGAATTTACTGTACCACGGGACTGTGCCACAAGCAGTGTTTGTGCATTTTGTTGTGTGTCATTAGTGTCTTCTCCATAACCATGCAGGCTGGCACTCAAAGATACCTTCCACAGGATTTTTAGTCTCAACAGATTAAATTTTGAATTATTTTAAAATAAAGACTGAAAAATAAGGTGGAGTAGTGAAATCAGTGTTAATTCAATTGCGTTTCTAAGGGAATCCTGACATTTGAAAAAGTGGCCAAGCACATGCTGCCTGGTTGTTTTGATACAGATACATCTGTCAGGAATTCATGCACGAGCTTGTATGGGACTCCCAGCATTGTGTGTGTTGTAAAATAAATCTGTATTGGTCTGCTCCCAATCCAAACACACTTGTGACTAAAGCACTCACACGCAGATAGAAATCTAGCAAATCAAAAACTGTTTCCAGGAGCTGTAACTTACTGAATTTATACACAAAACCTAACAGGTGATGCAAAAATATACATCGAAGGTTACTCTGACTCTACCATAATACACCCCCCTACCATTAGATCTTATTTTATTGAATGATTCAAGCCTTATTGGCCCCTCTAGATTTGCTTTTATATTTCCACTTCGCTATTTTAAGATGTATCATCTTTAATCCAAAAACTGCCAACCTACCTAAACCTACTTAGAATTTTCTATGATTAAAGCTCATGGAGTGAAGATTAGTGAGAATTACGGCTCTTTCACGGCACAGTCTGAGGGAACACACCAACCACAGCACAGCATTACCCAAAAATGCCTCACCCACCTCATGGGAATGACTGAACTTCCAGGTGGCAGCAGTGGACTCTGGCTCTGGGCCTGACCGTGTTCAGTGCTCAGCAAAGACAAGGACTTGGACTTCTAATGCCTTTAGGGCAACGGTCCTTTTTACAAAACAAGGAAAACTCTGGCATATTTGTAATAGACAAACTCAAATTTTAGTTGAAGAAATAGCACTTTAAGGGTATTTTCCTCCACAGTTCAGACTAGTTAACAGGTATTAATTAAAAGAAACACTTCATCACCTTATTGACTAAATTAAATATTTACTTTTTAAAAAATATATATAATAGTTAAATATAAAATTTTGCCCCAAATTCTGAGTTAGCACATAATAATTTTTAATGGAAAAATCTAAAACTAAAGAGTCTGTAAGACATTTTCCACATGCTCTGGGGCCATGGCACCACCCACCTGTCTGCTGAGGCTCAGCAGGGTACCCGGGGCTGCCAGTGGGATACAGGAAAACCTGTGTCACTATGGGAATGTCACAGGGGCACAGGGCCCATCTCCTCCCCTGTCAAAGGCCTTATTCCTCAGGCTGGAAAAGGACTCAGGATTTGGGCTGGGCTGGGGTAGAGTTACATTTCTTCCCAGTAGCTGTAGGGACCATGCTTTGGGTTTGTGCTGGATCAGTGCTGGTAACACAGGGATCTTTTAGTTCTTGCTGAGCAGGGCCTGCACAGAGCCAAGGCCTTTTCTGCTCCCCACCCACCCCACCAGCGAGGGGCTGGGGGGCACAAGGACTTGGGAGGGGACAGGACAGGACAGCTGATCCCAGCTGGCCACAGGGACATCCCAGACCACGTGGGGTCATGCTCAGCATACAGAGCTGGGGGAGAAGGAGGAAGGGGGGATGTTGGAGTGATGGTGTTCATCTTCCCAAGTCACTGTGACCGTGGTGGAGCCCGGCTTTCCTGGGATGGCAGAGCACCTGCCTGACACGGGAAGGGGGAAATGAATGTCCTGTCTGGCTTTGCTTGTGCACAGCCTTAAACTGCCTGTCATCCCACGAGTTTTCCCACTTTTTCCTTTTCCAGTTCTCTTCCCTGTCCCTCAGCGGTGAGCGAGCGGCTGCGTGGGGCTGAGCTGGCACCTGAGCTTAAACCACGACAGGATTTCACACAATGAAACCTGTGTTCAACTGTGAAAGGAAAAGCTACTAAAATGACAAAGCAGAACCTGTATGAAGCAAACTACGGAAGAAGCTTCCCTACACTTCTTTTTCTAGAGTTCAGAGGAGATCCCTGGCTGGGCTGGCATAAACATCAGTAACTTAAGTAGGATAAGGCTGGTTCCCACTGTCAGCAGAGTCCAGCCCACTCCTATAAAGATCATCTTTATAAATCCATCAAGATTTTCCGAAGTTATAGTGATTTTGCCTAAGCTCCAGTCTGTGATTCTATGCAAACACAGTAGCCAGCAGCCATTCCAAAGTGCTCAGAGGTGTTAGCACAGTTAGCAAGTGAATTCCTTGGTCTGTTTTCAAATCCTTTCAAGAACACATAAACTACGATAACAACAGAATCTTTAACACTATTACTCAGACAAATGTTTGGACACCTGACATGCTCAAGTGCAGTGTGAGAGCATCTGTCACCAGCCCCTGCTGTACAGCCACCCAGCGTGTCCCCGCAGGCAGGAAGCACGGCGGGTGGGAAGGCTGTGCTCTGGAGGCAGGTGGAGAATTCCCCTGCAGGACCAGAGTCACAGAGCCCCCACAGCCTTCCCCTGCCACCACCAGAACGGCAGGTGTGCAGCTGCCCCTCACTCCCCATCAGGGGCAGCGAGAGGATCTTCCAGACCCTGAAACCCAGGGCACACTGAACCACACCACACGGGTGGTGTAACCAGATTTACCATCTCCTCGAGTCCTGCAGTGCTGGCAGAAATGCTGATACAAACTGCTCTACCCTCGGCAGTTTAAAACCGGTTCCTTTGGCCACCAAAGGCTTTGCTGTGCAGAGATCAGAGTGCCAGTAAGTGTTAAACTCCCTAAAAATATTTTACATGTTTCTTCTGCAATGGAATGCTACAATTTTCCACAGTCTGGTATCTCGAGACTTTTACAGGCTTGAAGTTGTAACTCGCACCCAAGTGAGTGCCACTGGAGGAACAGAACTGTTGCTGTTCCAAGTCACCAGATCATACAACTGTGCTGCTGATCCAAGACTGGATACTGCAGCTACTATAGTTCTTTATTTAGGAAAAAACCGTATTTGGGTAGATAGTTATTTTTCTGCTAGACTCCTGCCCTTCTGAGGAAACAGACCATTTTGCACGTTAGAGGAAGGCGCAAAAGAGCTGGATTAACGCTAAAAATGCATGAAAAGCAGTTTCTCTGGCTGGTGTTGCCATACTGCTAGGCAGGATGGCAACAATAAATCCATGGCATGCACACAGCATCAGTATCCACACCTGGATGCTTGTAGTAAAAAAGCATGTTTGGCAGAAAAGAGCCAACTACATTTGGGTTTGGGGTTTTAGTTCATTTTTCCTTTGTTTAGAAGTACCCTTTTTAGGTGAATCATTATAAAATGCCTTTGAGAGCCAACTGTTCACTTGTATCTCTTGCACAAACTTAAAATTTTCTAGCATTGCATGCACACACAGAAAAAAAGAAAATGGCTGCAGAACTAGACTCCCCATCGTTCAAAGCAATTAGAATGCAATATTAATATTTAACGGTGGTTCTTCTTTAAATAACCCCTCCACATTATAACAAGTGCCGGGGTACAGCTCTCCCTGCAGCAGCAGCGCTGCGACCCCACCCAGGGGAGGGAGCACTGCCCACCTGAGATGCCTGAAGGACCCCAGCAAAGCCTGGCATCTGCCATTTCACAGACACCCAACAGACAGAGCAGTCAGAACTGGCCACATTCCAGGCCAACATTCCCTAAAAGTGATATCCTTTGGACACAGCACACAAAATCCTAGAGGGACTATGTACAATACCTAACTCAGTTTCGTGTCTGGCAAATGACAAGTTTTCCTAAGAAAACCGTGACATTTCCATGGCTGGCAGTCCCCTCCCTGACTTTGCTGCCTGTTTCTGTGCCACACCTGCATGTGCACAGTGTGTGGTTGCACCATCTCAGCTGGTTAGAAGTGCCAAAGCTGGTGGTGTTCACGTGGTGACAGCAGGAAGGACAGGCAGGGGTCAAGCCTGATGGAGACTCTGATACAAGGAAAGCACCAGTTTTTCTCCTGGGTCTCAGCAGGTTGCTGCCCTGGTTCCCCTCCAGCCCCTTGCACTGACTAATCCCTCAGGATGCCATCCCTTCCATCCCAGTGGGTTCCAGCTCTTGTCTCCAGTCCTGCCCCCGCTCAGCCCCCAGTGCCACTGAAGAGAGCACTGGGACAGCAGAATGGCACAGGAGCACCTCGGTCACAGCTCAGCCTCATCCTGCTGAGGGTTTTGGTGCTAAGTACACAGCACCCTTCTCACAGGGGGAAATTCCTGTGAAATCCAGCACAGCACCACCAGCAAGGGACACATTTCTTGCACGGGACAGGCCTGGGGCTCCTGCACTCCTCCCAGTATCTCTGGCAGGGCCAGGGAATTCAAAATGCCCTTTGCCATTTGTTCCAACAGAGAAATATCCAGCTCTGCAGAGCAGGGGGTGTGTATTGCTGGGGTCTGAACCCAGCCTGAGGCAGAGCTGACAAACACCAGGTGAGACATTCACAGAGATGGAATTGTATTTAAAAAGAGACACATATTTACATCATACTAAAAAAAAAAAAAGACAACAAGGAGAAGAAAACCAGGTAAGAAAATCCTATTCCTCTTGTTTTCCCCCCTTAAAATAAAGCAACATTCCAAGGTTGATTTATTATTTTATTTTTTCTCTCTGGAAAACTGCAAGCTCTCAGCAACCTTATCCATGGGATCTCTGAAAACATCCTCCCACTGCACACACCTAATTAAAGGATTTGTCATCATCCAAAATTACTCTGATATGTCAGTGGTCTGCTCCTTTTCTGTGGCACTGAAATCTAAATATGCAATTCCTGTATTTTGCTTCCACTATTCAAAACCAATTCTGTGAAAACATAACAACACAACACCATGGAAATACACATGAAAAACCCAAAACAAAACAAACAAACAAAGAAAAACCCACAAGGAAAAAAAAAGCAAAACACCAACAACTAACAAAATCCATCTACCAGTCATGGCTGCAACTCCCCCAAAAAATCCACTATGCCAGGACACCCAAGGGCATCGTGCAACTTTGACTTTCAGTCATGAGTGATCCAAGGGATTTAGGAACTAATGGAACCCACACCAACAACAGCATGAACTAATACAAGAGCTGCATTTCCAACATTAGTGTCTGTACCAACAAAGCATCTTTCACACGAGGTCAGGCAGCAGTGTGTATTTTTATAAAATTAAATCTGTGCTCTACAGCAAATGAACAGTTAGAGAATACAAAACTCTTCAGTTTGTGGGCTTCTCATCTCCTTAAAACCCCAGAGACAATAAAAGAGCATATATGTAGGTACAGACACATGCACACGTGTGAATTGAAAGAATAATGCCAAGAAATTATTAATTTGATAAGTCTGACGCACTGTGAAAGAATCACTCAGCTTTAAGAATAGAATAACCTCCAAAAAGAGAGCTACTGAGAGTTCACCCTGTCCCAGCACACTCAAGAGGGTTTGAGAGAAAAATACAAGAGACATTTTTATCCATCTAAAATCAGAATATATTCACATGTTTACAATGAAGTTGAGATGCTTTGTTCCTCTTTGTTTTCAGAGCTACCTACCAGAAGGTTTCCATGAGCCCCACTGCATCCATGATTATGAAAATATTTGAAATCCTAGAAAGGACAGATGACTGTGCAGACTTGCTTTTGGACTTATCAAATTACCCTTTGATTACACTGAATGCTTTACAGATAGGTCACTACTTGCTTGCATCCAGAAGTTAATGCTAAAGGAAATAATTAGTGAATGAAAGAGCTGTTTTGTCACATGCAAAGTGCTTTATGCCTTGCAAATTGTTGGGAAAAAATAAATAAAAAACCCCCCAGACCCAAAAGCTGCTGTAATTATGATTCAATACAGCTGCTAAAACCATATTATCTGTGTATCTGAAAGAGTCAGAACCGAGATGCTTGTAAAGTATGAAGCACATGAGCAAGTTAGAAAGTCATGTTTGATTCAGATAAAAGGCTGCAGATAAAAACTTGGGAATTGCATTTCCTTGCTTTGCCCATGGCCAAAGCTTCCCAGTGCCTGGAGCTGGTGGGATTCAGCCTGCGCTTTCCCTGGGTTGATGGTTCTCACCCAATCACTGTATTAAAATTTGTCCATTTTATTTGTCCATTCTGAAGCTAAGATTCACATTAGATTTCGGAGCATGACTACATTTGCAGACAGCTTATCACTGCTGCTTTACTAAACACTAAAGCCATACAGCAGTATGGCTTTAATTGTGGGAAACATTCTTAATGAATCCGTCACAGTCGTGTTTTTAAAATTAATTTATACGTGTGGCAAAATACTTTGCTTAATAAAATAGTCAAAACTGACTGAAGTATTTATTTACTAAAACAGTCTTGCAAGAAAACTGATTTTTTAAGGGTCAAAAAACCCTCCATCCAAATTATGAAATGCTCTTCCTTCCCAAATGAATTTCCAGCTACTGACAGTTTTATGCTGTTTGCACCACATCAGTAGTTGTGGAGGCTGAGAAAGGAGGTGCATAAACAACTCTTTTTTTTTTTTTGGGTGCTTATTAGTATTCTAACTGTGGAGTCTTTTTCAATGATTCATCTGTTGAAGGCTATCTTCCCATCAATACTTTACGTGATTTTTTCCCATGTTTATTTCGGGAGCTGCTGTTTCACAGTAAGGCCCAATATTTGTAAACATCTCCATGTCATGTCAGACATGCTTTGGCTCTTTGGACGGCATTTAGAATAACCTTCCCCACCGGACTGCCAGGGGTCACATTCGCCTTGGCGAGGGGAGGACAATGACCTGATTATACCTACGTGCCTGGGTTGGGGGGATTGTTTGCAGCCAGTGCAGCTGAAGAGTTAAAGCCATGTGCTGAATTTCAATCTGTAAACGTGGGCCGTGGTGCCAACTTGGCAGCGCCTCCTGCATTCAGAAGGAGCGGGGCTCCCTGGCTGCCCCAGCCGAGGAGGGGGAGCTGCAGATGCAGCCCCTCGGCCCTACGCCGCCTTCTCCCCAGAACAGCTCCCACTCGCAGAAAGTCTCTTTACAACAGACCAAGAAAGGTCACAGTTTGCATTTCAATGAGCATATTAAAAGGAGATCCGGCATATTTTATTCCTTCATAAGAAAAATCTCAGATCTCGAGCTACAACTATGAAGACAAGTGGTTTTTGTAACTGGGTTTAAATCAGTCCAACTCAAGCGAGGCTTACTGGTTTCAGGGGAATGAGCCACAGTGAGCCAAGGCTGGAAATGAGATGTCAGCTCCTAGCAAACCTGCAATAGTATCCCACACAATGCATTCAGACACACCATTTAAAATTCAAAATGCGGCCTGGAAGGAATCAAATTACAGTGGATAAATCTATATTGCATCTCAAGAACTGCAAAAGGCCAAACCTCTTCTAAAACGGGAGGATGAAAAACAAAGCTAAGGAAATGCTTTCTTTGGGGAAGACATTCTTTTTAGTACATATTTTAAGCAAGTTGTCAAAGATCGGGTTATCGGTGCTATCCCGAGGTTTCCAGGAGATGTCTTTATGAGGGACCATGAAAGCTGTATGAACAGCTTCCCAGGGCCTGAGTTCTAAAAGGTGCCTGTTCTTTGTCAGTCTGTGCGTAAATGAGCAACTCCACCTAGACAAGCAGTAAACATATTTGGATGTAACCCAAACACACCTAAACAGAAACAGCAAAAGAAGAAAACCCGAAGCAGAAGGGAGGTTAAGCTCCTGCAAGGTTTGCCGTGAAAGGACGACTGTCACCTTTGATTCAGCTGGACCCTGGTGCAGGGCAGAGGCACCGGCAGCAGCAGCACAGTTCAGTGGTGAGCACTGCCCTCTCACTGCCTCCAGCCGCACGGACATTTGATTAGTGTGTGTGGGGGGGAAGCTGGCATCGAGTCACGTCCTCCATCTTAGTCCCAGCTGGTACCAAGCTCCGGAGAAACAAAGCGACTTCAGACTGCGATCATATATTCATGACCAAGGAGAAATATAAAAACCAGCACGTTTGAATTCCTGACAACCATAGAAGAATAGTGCATTGGCATGTTGAATTTTTCCAGCCAGCCTTTGCTGACCTATAAACCTTTGTGACTGGAACAAATGCAAATAGAGCTGACTTGCCTCCCAAACTACTGAAGGGTATTCAAGCCGAGTTGTGTCTAACAGGCTAACAATAACCCACTGTCCCACCCATGCAAAACACACAGTCTGGGAAAAACAGCCTTAGAAAAGCACTTGACGGAGACATAGAGTGCAGACTATGCCAGGAAAAAAGCCATCTTTTTTCATACTTCTTCATCTAAAATGCCACAATAAAAAAGTAATACGGAGGAAAATTATCTCACCGTTCAAAGAAGAGTGCACAATTTTAAAAACAGGCTGGGAATTTGCAGCTGAGAAAATCAGGGACTACACTGTCTGAAGTCCCATCAGCTTCAGCCACCAAATTTCATGCCCTAAAAGCAAACTTACAGTAAATAACAAAACCTAAAAAATGGTTGTGTGCTAACCAATTACATACTACACTGAACTACATTACACTTCAGGAAAACTGTATCCAGAGTAAAAGGTGTGCTCGACTTCACAAACCTCTGGATTTCTCTTTGAGTGATCCCTATTCCTGTGTTTTCACTCAGGGAAGGGAGATACCCAAAGGTATTGATGGCTCCAGCTTCCACACAGTCCCAAAAACAGCTACGGGCACGGAAGATCCAGGTCATATAGTAATTCATCAACATCTTTTCTGATCAGAGAAAGGCAACAAGGCACCACTGTAGGGCATTTACTCAGTGAAACAAACACTTCATTTCCATGAGGGAGCTAAACCAGGGAAGTGAGGACTGTCCTGAGTACTCGTGTGCCCTCACCATCCCTGTCTCTGACTGAACGGGGCCAAGCAGCCATGCCCTGGTCTGCCTCCAGGAAGGGCCAGTGAAAGCAGCCTCACTCCCTGTGCAGAAAGAAGGGGATGAACAGGAGCACAGGGATGTAGAGGGAACGTGGTGCTGCCTCAGTGCTCCTGCTTTGTGCCAGGCAGAGCCATCAGGGATGGGGTCTGGCCCTGGACTCCAGCCTGGGCCTGCACTGCTGGAACACTCGCTGGGTGAGCCAGAGCACTGCCAGATCAGCACTGCCAGATAAATTCAGGGGTCTGATTTACCCCACTTCAATTCAGGTATCCAGCCAACTAAATCCCTGCAGCAGGGATGTAAATCAGTGAAGAAGGAGAGGCACCTCCTGCTGAGCCCTCAGACCACCGGCTGACTGTGCTTGAAGCCTGGGCTGAGCGAACTCCTGCTCCCGTACCTTGGGTTATTCCCCACATCCAATCTTCCCAACACACAAAGAATCTGGGCCAGAGCAGCAGTCCTAAAGCAGCTGCCGTGAGTCTCCTCACATCCAGCAGACTCCTTGTGTGTATGGAACAGATCATGTACATCTGCCTGGATTCAGAGCACGGCAGACACAGTTTGGAACCTCAGCAATATCTGGCTTTTAGAACCCAGCGCTAAGGAAAGCTGAGCACGTCTGTCTCAGGTTTGTATGACATACAACCATTTCACAAACGTTCCCCCACAACAACACGCAGGCAACTGGCCCCCGGGAGAGCTTAAAAAACAGCACAAAGAGAGGAGCTCACATTTCTGCCCCCTGGGAGAAAAAGGTGAAGCAGAACCCCTGCAAGAGGTGACTGAAGTTGGACAGAGAAGGCATTCTCCACCTCCAGAGCTATTACAAGAGGATCCCTGATGACCCCAAAAGACAAGATGTGTAACATCTAGAGGCTGAATCTCTCTATCCAAAGTCTTCTGTTATAAAGCAACAACACATCCCCTCCTCAAAAATTAAATTCCACTATGCTGAAATTGCAAATGGTTAAACAAAAGCAGGTATTGCATTGAAACTCACTGACATTCATCTCTTCGTTGCACTTCTGCATAGGTTTTGTATCCTCTAATTCTGTTTTCCTTTAAATACTTTTTCAGTGGCATTGGTATTGATTCCAGTTTGTCTGGATTTGCAGCATTTATAGGCATTGGGGGGCTAGAGCCCACAGAAAGGCAAAAAGGAGAATAGGAAAGACATTCTCTTCATTTAGCTTTTCTCTATCAATGTTTGCTAAAGGTGCTAGTGTTGCAGATGGTCAGCGATATTCTGCCAGGTGATGAAATCAAAGATGAAGAATGAAGCCAAATTACCATTATTCTAGCTTAGAAACAACTAGCAGATAGTTCTGCAAAAACATTAAGGTATGTTAAAACTCTCTTTTACATTTAATGTAATGCAGAAAATTTATTCTGTGGATTAAAAGGAATTTACCTTTGAAGTGTGCATTAAAATGCACAGACATACATTTTATGGACTTAGTTTAATGCGAAAAACAACTGTGCTACTTTTTTTTCTTAAATCTTTATCTACTACAGCTCAAGAATCTGAAGGGTCAGATGGGTTTTAAAAGCATATAACTTCTCCAGAACTCCCATCCTGCCCTTGCTTACTTTGAAAACACGAAGGCAGGCAGAGCACAGCTGAGAGGTGAGCACCCAGCTCTGCCTCCCACGGCGACACTGCCCTGGTACCCAGGGCTACAGGGCATCCCATACATTTGTTAGAGGCCTGCTGGGAATGCACAGGCTCTGCCTACCCAAACCAACCCAATCTGACACAGAAAAGCCTGTCTCAGCCTTCCTTGGGTCAGGGCACTCCCCCACTCTGGTTCCCAGTTCACATCACCTCCTCCATTGAGTCCTATGATGCTTTACTCTGAGCTGAAGGGTAAAACACATTTTCCCAAAGGTCTGCTCCATTCAGCAGCTCCATGAGCCAGCTGATTACAAGGAAAGCCGCTAATAAAGCATTGCAAACGTCACAGTTCTCTTCATTCTATTTTTTGTGTCCTTGTTCTCTTCAAAAAGCGCTGAAGACTCTTCCTAATGTCCCCGAGAGACGGGACACAGCCATTGAGAGCTTCCCGCCTGGACAGACCTGTGTGCCCTCCACACGACACTGCACACGTGTCTGACGTGGGGCTGAACAGGGGGAAAGGCTTTCAGAGCACTTTTGGAAACAGCACATTTTTTCAGTGATCCCTTCTGCCCTTCTGCAAGAATAACACCTGAGTAGGTGTTTCAGTCAATTTAACTTTGAATTCACACTAAATGGCCTTTTCAGTCCAAAGGTTCCTTGAATAAGTTTCCTCACATCAGATGGGGAAACCATCAACAGCAAAGATTAGATACACTACAGAAATACCCCACACTGGGACAGAAAGAATAATTCTTGTCCTCAACACAGTGTTTTGTTCGAAGATAAGAAGTTCCAATTATAAATAATTCAAGAATTGAATTCTCCATCTAAGTCTGTGAAGAGAGGCTTGGTAAGACAAGGCGTAAGGAACAAGTAAAATAAACAAGTGAGGACTGCAGAGAGGATTTTGTCCAAACTTGGCCCCAGAAATTGCCCAGAATTTGGAGAGAGTGCTTTTGGTTGGGTTATTACTGAGGTGGTTTTGTTTCATTCCCCAGACTAAAAACTGTGGATTATTTGTAGTAGCCCATCCCAGACAAAACTGTGCGTGTAAATCTCTGGCATGAAAGGTCCAGCCCCCCAGACACTGCCTTTCTCAGGGTACTACAGCCCAGCACTAACACAAGTGTCACTGAGCAGCTCATTTTAAAAGGACACAGAGAGAAGCTATTCTTCCAGGAGGAGTGCCAGGGAAGGGGTTTGCTACAGGATTTGGGATGTGCAGGTGTTTTGGAGCAAGGAGTGTTGGTGAAGTTCTGTCAGATCAAGTCACACCTGGTTACAGACAGAAAAATATGGGTCTAGATATCAAATACAGATGCTTATCAGCTGCAGCCAACTTAGAACCAATAACTTCCCATTAACTTAAACAGCAAAACATAAGGGGAAAAATTGATTTTAACAATCCTATCACATCATCAAAATTTAAAACGCTGATAGCTCTAACACGTTTTAGTAAAAAGTTTGGTTTGGACTTCTTTTTGTTCTGCATTTGATGCAACATCTCTGGCTCTTGCTGTGTCACAGACAGTGTTTTCTCTGAAGAAAAATTAAATTGGTCAGTTTTTAGTTTAATGTACTAATTTCCAGGAAAGGCTTTTCCCAGTTACATTTGCTAATATTTGTCTAAGAACCTATTTATTCTTCATAGTATTTTACACAGCACTTCCCTTGGGCCGTTTGCCCTTATTTTGCAGGGCAAAGGGGACAATATAATTCTTTGGAAAAATGAGTTGCTGCATCTCCCCGGGACAATTGTACAGCTCACTCTTATCTTCAACCCAACAGCACGGGCAGCAGCACAGAAATCCTGGTCACAGAAGATCTAAAGCCTCCTGACTGCACTTTCTTCTGTTCCAAACATAACATAAGCATCCTTCACCAGTGAACCCAAAGGCCAGTTTGGGAGCTGTGCATGCTGGCAGGAGTTAGGGCCCCTGCAAGCCCCAGCACAGTAACGTACCCAAACACATTTAGCTGTTCACATGCCAGTGGTGCCAGCACTGCTGCGGGTCCTGCTTTCATCACACGGTGCTGGGAGAGCAGAGACACAAATGGTTTATGCTGAGAGAGCTCATGGACCTTGAGGAGCAGCGTGTTGCCCCCTTACAGGGCCCTTGGTTCAAGTTTTGCTCTCGCCTTGGATGAAAGTAAGATCCATGCACTTAATTTCTGGTCTTTGCTGTAAATCAGGTTGTTGCCATGAATTATACATCAGAGCTTTAGGAACTTGTGGGTAAATGTTAAGAGATTTGCACAATTAGCATGAGACTCGTGTGTGTGACTGGGGGGACGAGTGTTTCTGATCATTCACTCCGTTAATTTAAGCTGCTCCTGCATTCCCATGCTCCCTCCACTATTCCCACAGGTGAGGTAAAGGACTGCTCCCTCCTATTTTTAGGAGCCCCGTGAGCCCCGGTGTAAGCACACACTGGGACAGCGCTGAGTGGGAAGCCACACGAGGGGAGATGCCGAGGTGCACAAAAGGGTTGCCTGGCCCAGCCATTTGGGATGGATCATTAGGAAGTCTCCGAGCGACACAATCCCCCCGATTGTTCCCCCGGGGCTGGGAAGTGGGAGGCGATTCCCACGCCTGCCGCGGGCTGCGGTAAATCACCTCGGCGGAGCCCCATCCCCGCGGGCTGCCGGGCTGTGCCGGGACGGCCCCGGGCAGGGCAGGATCGGGCACTCCCTGCGCCCACAGCCCCGGCGGGGGCACCGACACAGCACTGTCCGTGCGTCCCACACGGCACAGGGACACTGGCACTGTTAGCTGGACAACAAATTCGAGTTACTTTTGCTGAGACTGCGGCAGACCACACTAGAAACAACTGAATTAGGAGAAAAGTAAAAGAACTCACGCATTGTCTCAAACTGAATCCCAGCGAAAATACATGGAGCTACACCCTTACTTGTTTCAAGAATCCATTTATTTAGGGACTGCCTACTCTGGGAAAAGCACAGGTAACATGCACACGTGCTCCAGACAACCTTCTTGATTGTCTTATATTCAGACTTGCTGACATTCATACCCTTATTTAGTCCCAAAACAAATCTACCTACATATTTCCTTTATTTGGGAAACTAAAACACTGGCATGCTCTTGCTGGAGACAATCTTCTGGATAGTTTTAACCACTGACTTCTTCTATCTGCCTTTAAAATTAATATTTCTGTAACTGCACTAAGACCCTTTAAAAAAAAGACATTTCCTGAACTGAGAACTACATTAAATAACCCAGTACTCTCAAAAATCATTCTACATTGACATGAACAGATGCTCTTCAACAGCTTTCTGTTATAGAAAGTTTATTCATCCTTTCTTTGCTTACTTTTTGTGTAGCACAACAGCAGTCGAGCCTTGCCATCTCCCTCCCTGATAATGTTAGTTTGATTATCTGTTCTGCTTTTTGTGGGGCGATTTCATGCTACTACATTCATGCTTTCTTGTGTTTGCATTTCTAGCACAAACCTATGAAGCGTGTGGATATATGAGACAATTCAAAGCTGTGCTTCAGGAACATTGCAATGGGCTTTGGACCAGACTGAGTTCCTCTGTCTGAACTGACTGATATCCACCTGGATATCAGGTCCATGCATGCTGGGCAGAGACTTCAGGAGCTGTGTCCCTCGCTGATCCAGCCTGCGTATCAGACACACAGGTAACAGCAGGTCCGGAGTGGGAGCCTACGGAACAAACCACTCTGTTCTCTGGGGAAGAGTGTTTGTAACCAACTGCCCCAATACTCCACCTTCCTTCATGCACAGCAGGAACTTGTGTTGGAATGCTCAAGGTACTGTCTGAGGGAAAGAAAGATGGACAACTTCACCTAATGTAAGAATATGACAGTATGTGTGTCACAGGGCAAATACGACTTCGTTGGGTTCTATTAATGAATTACAGGCTCAATCTGAAGGCATTCTAATAGTCCTATATTCTCTCTCTCTCTCTCTCTCTCTATATATATATAAATATGTGACTTGTGAGCTTCATTCTTCGGTCTAAACCAGATGAAAATAACACAAACAATGTAAACTCCTGACATCCTTCTAAAGCACAATTTCTTCCGGCAAAGCCCAGCATTAATTTATGCTAGAAATATTTCTATCTGCCTTTTTTTGGATCATGGAATGCACTTTATTTTCATTATCTCAATGCTCTTTTTGTCAGGCCACACTCCCTTGGGTAGGAGGGGGCTGGTTCCCAACACAAGAACAGACAACTCAAGAATTTGGAGCTCTACACTCAAAGTGGAATAGATTCTGCCAAGCCCTTAAGTTAAAGTCACATTTTCTGAAGGAGATCATCTCTCTTAGGGCCAGCTTTGCAGAAGCACCCAGCTCTCACACACGCACAGTGACCCAAGTCCCAAAGCACTGAGCTTCTGGGCCTTGGTCTGTTTTCCAACTCTTGTTCCAGGTCCAGATACTGAGCTCTGGGCTTTTCGGCTTTAGCATAAAAATGCTGTCAAATTTCAGAAATCTGTGGTGTAAATGGGGACAAATCATGTGGGACAAAACACAGTAGTGGAAAAACCTGAGGAAGTGAGCCCTTGGTGAGCTGAAGTGTCAAGAGCATGGCTGTTAGTATTATACAGTAACATACACACCCGATTTATTGCCGCAGTACAGATACATCACAGCGAAAGACACAGACCAAAAGCTACACAAACTGTGTTTGCAGTGGCACAAATCATTTATGAGTTCGTAAAACCCTCCAAGGACAACTTCTGCCTTGCCTGACACAGAGGGAAACGCTGTTTTAACTAGAACAGCAGCTGCCTTAGCCACGTGTTTCTCTGTAGTGGAAACCATATTACTTTTTCCATAAGTCATAAAGCTGTTTTCAAGGATCTGTATTAACCTGCAGCTTCAGTTCCAGTTTTCATAAGCAACCACAGCAATCACCTGCACTTATCCCTAAGTAACATGCATCAAGGGATTTACCAGACTGCCCTTGGAACTTACTGAAATTTGGTTTGACTCAGAAGAAATCTCACTGCTGCAACACTCGTAACATTTAAAATGCTTTGTCAAAGACACCGTCAAACACCAAAACCATCTGATGTGTGGTGAGTTATTCAGTAATTATATACAATTTCTGTTTGGGTCAATAAGAATGCATAAGAAAATGTAGGACTCATAGGGTCTCGGAAGAACAAGATATACTCTTATGAGAGAAGACAAATTCTTCATATTTATTCCTCTGATATTGCCTCTTACCAAATAATTCAGAAACAACCCAAAAGTACTAATATTCATCTGGCACAGTATATGCACACTAACATTTATATCCCAGTATTTGTGTTCTGACATTTGACCGGAGCAGCCACTTCCCAAGTGTCCTCACCTGAGTGTCCCTTTGCTTCACTTACACTTCCTGGGTTTCCCCCCCTTTTTAAAATGCAGACATCTGAGGAGAGAGAAAAGCTCTGTTTCCCATTCTCTTTAATGAAAACTTAGCTTGATTAAAGTTTGCTGAATGTAACTGCAAGCTTGTTCCTTCTGCAGGGGCAGTTCCGTTCAGGCAGATCAGTGCCCTGTGCCACAGGACTGGAATGTCAGGGGGGACACTCCAGACTGTTCTACTGGCCAGTAACACCTCGGGACAGCTCCTGGGGCACTTCTGAAGGGCTGCACAGCCAAAATCCTCTGCTGTGCAGCATGAAGAAAAGCTGCTACACAACAGAGAGAAGAAAAGCTTTCTCATTCCTGCTGCCTTAGTATAAAACTCCACATGCAACTGAATTCTTAGTTAAGGCATTTAGGGAAATCACCCTGTGAACTGGACTGTCATCCATGTTTCAATTATCCATTTTTATCTCTTTACTTTCAATTAAGTAGGTAAAAAAGCCGCCTTCATGAAAAATGTTGTGCACACTTCTAATGCAGTTTATTTGTAAATCTTTTTCATTGGTCTTTGTGCTCAAGGATGGAAGAGATGTAATTTATATACCAAGTTCTATCCACACACTGAGTATCCTGCAGAGGTTACCCAGAATGGAGATGCTGTGCTAGAACAGCTTTATCTCTACCCTGCCATCCACAAGACCTCAAAACTGTGAAGCCAAGAGTAATAAAGATCATCAGAACTGAATGCCAATAAAACTGCACCACCACACGTGGCATCACTGCACCTTCTGCATAGAAAGGGAAAATATCATGAGCTTTATTATTTTTCCTCTCTGGTCTCATACCCTGTGGTATCTCCACCTCAAAACCCTCAGAAGCGAAAGGAAAATAGAAACAAGATATTAAAAAAAAAAAAAATCACTAACTATAACCCAGTATAGCTTTTTTTAATGCGCAAAACTCAGGATTCTAAAACCATTTCTCTAAAGAGTAACTCGTAACAAGTGCCACGTGTCCCAAAACTGGGCCTTTCTCCTTTCCAGCAGCATAAAGACTTGTTTCATGCACGACTTACAACACACACTGAGCAACTGACTGCTGGGGACTCCTGGGCACCAGGCCAAAATAATTTGGGGGAGAAATTCCATATAGGCAAGGGGGGAAGAAAATGAAATAGCTCCCTGGAGGAGACATACATATATATGTATATGTGTGTGTGTGTGTTTTGTTAGGAGTGCTTTAAGCTACTAGAAGAGATTATGAGAGCTCTTCCAGAGATTATGTACTGATGAACCAGCTACCCACTCAGAAGTCCTTGAGCAACACTGGTTTATTTATGGATACTGCCCAAAGGTGTGTGCATATGGAATTAGGACACTACATGTCCACATGAGAATAAACTGCAATTCCAGGACTACTGAGAAAAATGGATGGTACCCTTACTGTGACTCAAGAATCAAGTGTTCCTTTCTCCTGCCAGTGACACTTTGCCTTGGGGACACAGCAAGCACAGTGACACTCTGTGGAATAGCACTGAAATCCCTCCTGGACCAAGCAGGAAAGTTCTGCTTCTGAACATTACACTGCATTATTGTGGGAGTAGCAAAACCAGAATACACATTACATTATGGATGCTTTTGTTTCCTGCTTTTCTTCTGAAATGTTTAAATTAGAAAAATATGATAAAAATGAAGAAGGAATAATGTTAAGAATTAATTTTTAATTTTAACTTTCTAAATGACCATTGTTCTCACTAAATGACTATTGTTCTCACACCTGGTTTTCAAAGGCAATCTAACAAGTGGTGCCACAGGTGACAATTATATTATCATCCACACTGCCAGGGATGGTAGCTTTCTGTTAGATGAGCATATCTTACAGTGCCAATCCTCACTGCAAGTGAGTCTCTGACAACACATCTCTGGCCCCCAATACTTAGGGTGGCCAACTGAAACCTTGCATTGCTCTGGTTTTGCCAGTTATACCCTTTGACTCCACTCACACTGGAAACATCTCCACACTGGAACAGAGTGAGAAAAACCTGCCCTAACGTCCTTAGTCCTGTCCGTGCAATGGCCTGCCCCTGTCCTTCGCCTCTCAGGACAGTGGGAAGCAGCTTTCAGGGGGCCAGAAAGGCCTGGATGCACATCTGTGATGCTGTCTGAGTCCCCAGGAGCAGTCCTTTGACACTGGAAGGTCAGCAAACAGCCACGTTCTGCTCAGGGCAGCGGGCGAGAGAGCACGAGCTGATGAAACACTCAACAGAGTAAACCACGGAACACATCTGCTGGCTCCTCTGCACTCCACAGGCCCTCAGCACCTTGGGGGGAAATGGAGCAGCCTCTGTCACAGGAGATAAGGAAAAAGCAGAAAGGACCTATGACATCAATTACAGAAGGAATTACACACACAGAAAGGGGAAATAAAACGTTATAATACATTAAAGAACACCGTTACCTAATTGCAGTGTCCCTCCTCCTAACCTCTGTCCCCAGGTGCAGGCAGGACTGTCCCCCTGCGCTGCTGGGGGCTGCACACGCCATGGGCAGAGAGCAGGCCTGCATTTCCTGACCTTCTGGGAAATTGTTCTCCTGTCCTAATCCAATCAAAAATACTTCCTAACGCTGAAAAGATATGTTGACTCTTCTTGGTTATCGTCACAATGGAAGTCATGTTCTGGAAAGGGTACGTGGCGAAGACAAAACATGTACAATAGCTATATGTAGAGCTGAAAAAAAAGGAGCTCTTCTAATCTGTTCTTTAGTTTAAAAACATTACTAAAACATATTTTGTCAAAATACTATAGAATATACTTTAGAAATAACAATAAAAAATAATCTGCCTGTGGTGAAAGCTCTTACATGCTTACTGTTAATTAACTTCAGTTTAATAACCACCCCCACAAGAAAGGCTTTGCCAGGCTGGATCCACCTAAGTTTGGCAGGGAATATTGTACTGAAGATTCTAAATGATGGGAAGTGTAGAAACACTAGGAGGCAGATCAAATAAAGAGTTTGCAGTTGGGACTCTGGCTGAGAAAAGACAGTTTCTGCAAGTGAGAAGCACCCTCTGAGAGCAGGACTGTCCTACACCTTTGGGTAGTTTGCTGCAGCAGGGGGTAAGAAAAGAGAAGACAGTGATTGTGAGGTGAGAGAACAGAGGAGAAGGGGAGTTTAAGCCTGTATCTTCTGGCAGCTACTACCCAAGGGCAGCAGGTATGTCTGGAGAGCTCAGTGCTTCTGTGCACAGGGCAGTCGTGCACACCCAGCTATTTTGTGGCCTAACACCTGATATTATGTTTCAAAACCAGTTGAATCTCACACAGATTAAATAGGGATTTTTGTCAAATAATACGCTAAAGCCAGTTGTCAGGTCTCAGCCTTGGGCTCAGAAAGATGTATTTTGCCAAGCGAGTCAGCAAAGTCTATTTTCCTTGTTTATTTCACTACCCTCACGTCAAATAGCAGCAGTTCTGTTTGTGGAGTGCTCCAAACATGCCATACTCCAAAAACAGGCACATGTCACTTGGGAGGCTTGTTCCTTAAGGTCAGGTAGGGGCAGGTGCAGGATGAGAGAGCTATTCCCTTGCTTCACTCCGAGGTGGGAGCAGCACCCTGCTACTCAGCAAGCATGCTCCTTATTGCCATTGTGCTGCATGTTGTCAGAACAGGTCCCTCTGCAAAAACTTTCTGAAGTGCTGCCTCACAGCTCAGCCTTTTGAAGATGAACTCCATCCAAGAGTACCCTGTTCGCATAGAATGTGAGTAGGTTCAAACAGGAATTATTAAAAAAAAACCCAGTGTATCTTCAAATTTGATTTTCCTCTCAGCTAAAACATAAGACATTCAAATTAAAAGGTCAAGAATCCTGCTAGCTCCTCTTCATATAACTCTTCCAAAACAGAAGAGAGAAGTGGCCTCAGGCTTTGGCCAGAACTTGCAGGGGGAAGACAGAAAGGGGGAAAGAGACTTTTTTGTTCAAATGCACCATTTATCATGTTTTAATTAAATACAGCTCAAGAATTTCCCCCCAGTTGTAGAGGGGGGACCACAGAGCTTGTGAAGGACATTTAGGACTCCCAGTCCCAGTCCTGTATGTCCCTATCAGCACAACATTCCCTGAACAGGCCCCTAAGTGAAGTCCCAGGTGCCCACAGTGCCTGTTGTTTCACCCCCTGCTCTGTCCCACCTCTCAGTCTGTAACATGATGTGTGCTCTGCCCTGCACTTCTTAGTCACTCAAGCTGTCCCCAAGCTGCTCCTTGCACTCCACTTGCAGAGATGCTGCTGTTGCTGTTGGATTGCACCCAGCAGCTCCACAGCTCTGCTCGCAGGAGGGAGGGAAGCACGAGGAGCTGGCGAGATCAAAGCCTGTGAAACTACTCCCTTCTTTCCAGTAGGAAGGGCAGAGAGGGACTGGCTTCTAATGCTCATGGGGACCTTTTCTTAAAGAGGAGATTAATCATATTCCCTCCAACAAAAGCCACCAGGAAAGTTGAGAGCTGTGGCTGCTGCAAACTCCACGTATTTTCTCAGACTCTGCTCCTCAAGCTGTCCGTGCTTAATTCTGTTGGCTTATATGTGCCTGGACCTTTTTCATGTGCCAGCTGGTATTTACGCCCCATGTGACACATTGTGGATAAACTGACACAGACTAAGCCCTCTCCCCACTTTCACACACTTATTGCAAATAAACAAACAAAACCATGCTATACAACTGATGTTCCTCTTTTTTAAGCATTGCCTTCACAGGGAAAAGGAATTCGATAAAAATTAAAAAATTAAAAGAATCCCACAAAAAGAGAGGGTTTAAACAAAATTTCTTTTAGAAGGCACTATACTGATTCAATACTATGTTTTCATTACTCTTCTTTACGTACTGAGCTGCAATGTAATTTCAGTTTCTGTCTCAGTAATACTGTGTTTCCGTAGTTCAGGTTACATTTCTCTCGAGGCTAACTGAAGTCTCTGCTTAGCAAGGAAGTGGGGACTGGCCAAAGTCCCCATGCTCCTGAGTGACAGGAACTGCAGTGTGCAGTGACCTGCAGCTCTGCCGCAGCACCTCATTCTCACTGCCCTCTGCAATCTTCTCCTCCCTTTGGCAGGAATGTTTTTAAACTTGAACTCCTCATTTCCAGTTCCAGTGTTGAGGGACTAAATTTGAAAGAGCTTTGGCTTTCATTAGCAAATCATCAGTACCAACAAAACCACAAGCAACAAAAAAAGCACATCAGCATGCTTTTCAGCACCGGCGCTGACTGACACCTCCTCCTTCCCCGAGCTTTTTGTGTTGGGGGGGATTTTTTGTTGTTGGTTCTTTAATCAGTGAAACTAGACTATTGAGCTTGGGGAAGGCAAAGAGAGCCGGTCCCTTCACTGTATAATTAGTGGAAATTCAGCAGGAGCATTCCCAGCTGTCTCATTCAGAGGCGCTCAGCAGCATCCATGCGCGAGCCGGACCAGCGCAACGCTCACACCCCGCTGGGGACACCCCGGCCATGGGGCTGACCAAAGGACAGCCCCAGCTCGCCCACCGGGCAGGCCCAGGGCTTTGTTTGGCTCCTCCAGAACCTAACTGGGCTTTTTTTACTTTCTGCTTAACAATGTGGAGGAAAGAACGCGTGAGAGAAGCAGACAGAAAGACAGACCGAGTGTCCCACATGATGAGATCAATTAGGCAATCATTTTGGACATGTTCAGACAAAGAAGGGGGTCTCCTTGGAAACTGGAATCACATGCACACACACTCAGAATAACTTCTCCCACATTCTGTTCTCTGCTCGGTACCAACTTGGATGTGAGCTCCAAGGGACAGTCACACATCCCGTGGCCACAGCCTCCTCAGCATTTCCAGCTCCACAACACAGGCCCTCTCGGTTCCTCTCCCACAAATTTACCCCAGACTGGAGTATCACACAGTGTATCAGGAGGGTGACAAGGAGGGGGCAGGCAGAGCTCCCAATGTTTAAAGATGAAAATTACAGCTTTTTGGAAAGCAAAATACCTCCTAACACCTTGAAAGACTTCAGAAAACTCTCAGACCTAAAATCAAAGACTCGGAGAAAGTTACATGCCTGACATGAAGTAGTAAGTTTACTCTGGGACAAGGAAAGTAAACTTAGGAACTTTATTTTTCAAACTGGGGAAAAAAAAAAGGAAACAGCATTTTATATCCACGTTTGCAGAAATTCTTTGGCCCACATTTCTCTTATTTACCAAAGTATTTTACTACTAAAGCAAACAAACCCCCTTCCCCTTCTGCAAGACAGTGATCTAATCTTTAATGTTTTCAGCAAGAAAGTCAGACACTATAAAAGTGGCCCTTAACTGTGTTAACTCTGGTACTGACAAAAGGTGGCCATTTCAAACAGAGGAAAGGAAGTTTTATAAAGTATTTTTTCAAGAAAGTACCATTACATAAGGTTAGACTCCCCCAAAATACAGTGTTTCTTCTATAATATTAGAAGACGTGGAGTTTTTCCCATATTTAATAACCTTCATTGTATTCATTTCTTTGTATTCAAGCTGTATGTGACCAGAGTGTAACACAGCTCAGTAAACACGAGAGGGACGTTGTGCACAGTACTCAGACCAAACACGAGCTGGAACAGTTGAATGTAACAATAGGTGAAATATCTGTCTTAGCAATACAGACTTCAATTAACCTCAAAACGAACTTTGCTTTTTCAGGCAAAAAGACAGTTTTCTGATTGGAAGCCTTAAACCCAAGCAGTGCCAACATAAGCACAGAGAGCCAACTAACCCTGGAAGAGAAGAGATCAGTTACCAGAGCTCCTGTTTCACCCTGGGCAGAAGTTCCATCCTGGAACTCCTGTGAGAGAAGCGTGGAAATTAATGTAAAATAAGCTGGAGTGACACAGAGCCCTGCACTGCCAGAGCAGCTCTGGACTCGTCAGCTGTTCAGTGACAAAGGCGCTGTTAGGACTGGGACTAACAATGAGAGAAGATGAATTAGTCCCACATGCTGCACCAGTAATTACACTGGTAAGGACATTCCTTTTTCAAATGGACCTCCAGATGCTGTACACTAAGTTTTTCCTTTGCCATCTGAAGGCAGATGCAAATTGCAGCACAGAATAAATCATCACAAATGCTTAAAAAAATATAAAATACAGATAAACCTGATCCAAATTGAAATTTTGAGCTAAACCCGTGTTTTACAATCAGCTGGTCTACTGCAAAGGTTGACATTGGATTGTCTTCCTGTTTTGCTTTCCGAAAGGAGCATTAAAAAGGAAGGAGCACACTTGTCCTCTCCTCCTGCTCAACAGCTTCTTGCAAAAGCTGTGTGTTGCAGTTACTTTCTGAATCTCAGCCCAGGACTCTGGGCAAGCACATTTTTCTTGCACAAAACTCAATCAAACTGCAAAAGCTCTACCCCTCTACAGATGCAGCTTCACAGCTTCACCTGGTCAGTTCTGCAGCTACAACACATCCTGCCTCTAAACTGCCAGTGAAGAGGACTAAAGCATGGATTCCTGTTTGCTCATGGGGGTACCACGTAATACTGCAACTTCACCCCAAAGAGCCTGAGAACTTCTAGTCACCAGGTTCCAGTGGGTACAAACCACTTATTGAAAAACCCTCTCTCTCAAACAGTGGGTTCACTTAGTGTCTCCCACCTGGTAATAGCTACCAGAAAGAACTGACTGGATAACTCTGAAAACTGCAACGGTACAATTTTCAAGTTGGAAGAAAAAGCGTGTAAATAGACAGAAGTCAACTGACTTCCCACTGACCCAAATTTCAGCCTGCTCTCAGCACAAAAGTGACACAGAGCCTGAACCAAACTGCAGACCAGCCTAATTAATACACACATTTACAGCTGCAGCCTTTGAAAGGGAAGGAAGGTTTGAAACCCCATAGCTCTTAGTTTAACTTAAAATTCCCGTGCTGCTTTCCCACACCCCACCCGTGCTGCACGAACAGGCAGCTAAACATGAGCCTTCCCTCTGCAGCCCTTCTGTTCCAGCTCCCAACACCAACCACGGATGTGTCCCACGGGAACAGGGGAACCAAGTGTCCTTTGCAGAAACTCTTCCCAAGCAAGTTTTGGCATCAAACCACTGATGTATTTCCAAAAGGTAGGGTGTTCTATTTTGCCAGAATGCAGCTCTGCAGGAGGAGGCACAACGTATCCCAGCAAAGTGTGTGCTCAGGTGAAAATAACCACAGCTCTGAGCACTTCGTTCCCCTTCAGTGTCACCTCCTCAGTAACACCAGGAACTCTCTCAAAGGAGAGTCAGGAGTGAAAAAGCTTTTCCTTTGTCTTTTCAGAGGTGAGTGGTTTTATCCTGCTTTGATACATTTGTTCAAACCTTGTCAGGCAGAATATGTATTAGGAACTCCACCTCAGTTACAGTATGCATTTAAATGCTATCCCATATTGGAAGCGATTTTCTGGCTGAGAAATTCATTCTAATTTCCTCAAAGTATTAAAGAATCATATACGCCTATAGGAATGTGAGAATAGAACTGAACAAATTTTTCTTTCACCCTTCATTATCATACCTTTAGTATGATGTTTTCCTCACATCTCTGTGAATAACTTAGGTCAATTCCACAAAGAACACTCAGGATGTGAAGTTCCTCTGTGGTATTATTTAGAGGCTCAAGTCTAGGAGTAGAATTTCAACAAGCTACGCTCACATCTTAGTATCAACAGTCCCCAAAGCACCTTCTTTTCTGCTCATTCAGTTATTTATATGTCTGGATTTTTCATTCTCCCCTGAATGCACACAGCTGAGGCTGAGGAGAACATCTCAGCTCCTGTCCCACAGTCAAAGCAGAGTGCTGGAGGCAGCCAGTTCACCCTGCCGTGTTCAGCACGAGCACAGCAGCCTCACTGTCACCAGTAAACACGAGTGCAGAAGGCACACCATGAGCCCTACAACTTTCACAACTGAACCAGATGAATACCTTTTCATTTCCTGCACTAAACAGAGTCAAAGAAATCATGGAATAAAGGAAAGACGTTCTGGTTTTGAAAAACATAGTCCACCTGATGAGGTATTACAAAATCACAACTCATTTTCTCTTGTCCTTAAATATGGTACTTCACTGAGGAATTATTCAAGTCACACAGACTGCATGTGGACAAGGAGCTGGATAGACTTTTGTACAGGTTAAATTATAAATATCCCCATACAAACACTGCTTTACTAGAACAATAGAAGTACAGGCTCCACTTCTGGGGGGGGGAAGGCAAATTCTTGCTTCCTGTTATGTTTCATGTTATCTTTCAAAAGCTCAGCAGCTGAGAGTGCCATGAAACAAGCCAGAGTATTTAATGAGACAGCAACTGGCAAATAACACATTTCATGGGACAAGTTGTACTTTTTCTTCAAGCTAGTCAATAAATTGTATTTAAGGCAAGGACAGTAATGCCTATAGCTCTTTAAATATTAAAGGACTGGTAAAAAGAAGGAATGCATTAATTTGAGAGAAACCTTTACTGCTTATGCCTCAGAAATTGCTTTATAAACTAAACTAATTGGAGCCAAAGAGGCAGTCTCTGCACTTCAGCTGAAAGGTGAAGGCAATTTGAGGAACTAGTATCTATATGAAAAAATATCCTACACTGGTTTCTGTAACTGCTATTGCAGTTTGATTTCAAGTAAAGTCAATAAAAAGCTGTTCCTATAATTTAAAAATTGCTAATTTAGTATCTGAGAGATTTTTCACTTAAACATCTAAAAAGATCGCTCTGCCTGTACTTCTGCATCAAAATCTCTCTTCTAATAACAGTGAACAACATCCTTGGCTTCCTTCTTCACACCTCAGCAATCCCATCTAGTGTCCCATTTCTGTTCTCCAGCTGTAGCTTCCCATGCCTTCCCTGCAGCCTCCCTTCAGTTCCCCACTCCTGATACTGTCCCTCCCTGAATGCCTGCCCTGGATCACCCGGAATGCTCCTGGTCACTGTGCTGAGTTCACCTGCATCAACATCCTTCTCCTCCAGTGACGCCACCAAACTGCATTTCAGTCCCACATTTGACACCTAGTCCCTGCATAGAATGGATCTCAGTCATGTGGCTTCTTTTCTAGGCTTTCCCATGTATTTCCAGGTTTAAATTTATGCTTTCCCAGCTAAAATGCAGGTTTGTATTTGATCAAGCTGCTCTTCAGGAAATCATGGCCCCGTGTCTCAGCTGCCCCCGGTCCCTTTGCACAAGAGCAGCAAAAGGGATTCTTTCCTTTCATCTCTCAACCCAGGTTTCTGTCCTTTCTGTACAATCTTCTGGCCCCAAGTACATTTAGTCTTGGGTAAAAGCCACTGAATAAATTCACAACAGGTTAATCAAAGTCTTAATTCTTAAAACTACCTTGAATTTTTTGCCTGTGTTTTATTATTATATCCATGCAAAATGGAAAACAAAGCTATGCCTTTTTTTCCTACCAATGATCCTGTTCCCATATTTACATGGAAGGTATCGTCTCATGGGCATTCCTACTTGCAGCTCTAACAAACCCATTGCTATTTGCATCTCCAAAGGACCATTAAGATTTATCTGGGAAGAAACCAAATTTTTGTTTTTCTAAATACTGAACCTCTCAGATTCTCTTGCTCTTCAAGCCAAGCACTGGGGGAAAAAAAAAAAAAAAAATCTGTCCAACAAGAATGAACCTGTCCCTGAACAAATTATTCTTGCAACTTTAGAGGTTGTCTCCAGAAACTTTTCCCTTCAGCTGTGGGAGTGACTGTGCCCCTGGAAGGTGTGGTCAGCAGCACACACATAATATCAGCACTCAACGCTGCCACGAGCTGTCTCATCTTCCTACAGCCCCCAGGGCTGTGTCTCCACTCTGCAGCTCCCCCCTGCAGGCACTGCCAGGGGCAGGCACCAACTGGGACCTGCAGAAATCCCCCGGTTGTGTGAAAGCAGCCCAGGGGTGTTCACCTGAGCACATCCTCCTGGATACACAGCACATCAAGCAGGGGAGGGGATGGAGCCTGTGTCTGCTCTGATTGGTTTGCACAACACCAAAGGCACTTTCACATTACCTGAAGAACTGTTGAGCAGGACTCCCTGTTACAGACTTGTTTCACTCAAGCATCTGCACTGACTATTGAAAACCACCAAGAATCCAGCTAAGATAAAAGGAAACCTTTTATTCAGGGTCTGAACTAACAAATGTTCATGTTCAGAAGTTAGTGTACGTGAGACAGGCTCACACAGCCACACCAGCTGCATAAAGTGACCTGGACTAAATGAAAACTAAGGCAAACACACAGGGAACCTTACAAGCCTTCTGCAATAATCAAATTTCTGAATTTGAAGAGAGAGAAACACCACCAGCACAACAGATGCCCTGGGAATACAGATTTAATTAACAGTCCTGCAAACTTCTTTTCCCCAGAGGTCCCTTGCCATGGGAGTCAGCCTGACCCAGGCTGTATGAATGCAGCACAACAGCAAAGTAACCATTTAAGGTGCTTACAGACACAGCAAAAAACCCACCACACTTAGCAAAGCAAATAAGCAACACTCATTTTCTGCCCTATACACTCTGTAATACTTTGCAAATAAACGGGGCAGGGAGAGCCAAGGCCCGTGGTTTGGTCAGATAACACACCTGCTGCAGACTCCTCATTACAGAGAGGGAGGACCACTGCTGCCTGAGGGCACTAGCCCTGCTGGGACACTTGCCAGGCATGGATCAAAGATGCAGAGTTCTCTGAACTTCTAAACCCTTTCTTTTATCACTAAAAAGATAAGTAGGACTATATGGAAATACTTTTAACAGTGTTGGTTTTGTTCTTAAATGTAAGATTTGCAGTTAGTAAATTAGACAGCAATTAGCCCAGCACAAGTTACCTGTCACGGGAGGAACAGCCCCTCCCCAACCCCACCTTCCCCTGGCTTTAGAATTCACTGAGGAGCAGACTCAGGGCTGTGCCAACAGGGGCAGCTGGGTGAGGGACACCAGGCTGCCCTTCAGGTCTGAACTGGGCACAACAGTGAGTACAAGAGCTCCACTGAGTTCCACAGACAGGCCAGAAGGCCTCAGAGCCCACAGCCTGAACTTTGGCAGGATCACGTTTTGCAGCACTGTTTAGTAAAGAGATTGCATGGACTCCAGTTGTGCCAGGGAGTCTCAGTTCTAGTCTTAAACCATTTAAAATCTGAGTAACACAAGATCTGCCATTCTGTTCATGTATTTAGCTTTACATCTATTAAACCTGACCCGTGGCAACCATCTCTTGACCTACCTGGAAGTGTGGAACTCTCAGCTTAATACCACAGTTCTATCTGCCCAGCTGCTTTGAGGCTGCCAACAAATGGGCAGAGTCACACCGATTTTTGTGAGGATTTTTGCAATCCGAATGCTTGTGCAGAAGAAACAGGATGTACACAATCCATTCACTAAAAGTCTTAAATAAATAGTTATTTTGACATTTCCCCAACCTACTAAAAACAAGATAGAAAAAGCAGTGATTCTAAAAGGAAAGCTTGAAGCCATATCACCTGCTCCCAGCCCTGCCCTGTTCTCCCAACAGGCACATCCACTCCATGCCATTTCCCCTCTTATCCAAACAACTAATTCCTTTGGTTTACCAGTTCTGAATTATAAAAGCATGAGATGTTGCACGAGATATAAAGAGAAGCATAAATCAAAGGAATACACATATACACTACATTCAGGCCAATGTAATAAAAGTTAGACATTGTCTTTTCCAGTTTGCCTGTTCACTTGGCTGAACACTTCAAAGAATGCTGACAGTCCTCCTTACCCACTTCCCTTCCCTGGCTCTCCATGGCTCACCACAGATGACTGTCATTTAACCCATAATGAAACTCAAATTATTCAGCTCCATTAGGTGGTGTAAGCACTCCTGTAATTGCCACATCTCCATTGAATTCCAACAGGTTCCCACTGACAAAAGGGACCGAAGAGGCAAGTGTGTCTCCCACAGATGGACTCATTTCTTCAACACAAAGCCAAGTCCTCCTGGCAGTTTAAGGCTGTAAATATAGTGGACATTTACAGGAGGCACAGGAAAACAGCCCATGTAACACAGACCCCAGCTCTAACTCTTACAGATGTAGGTGACAGCATGTCCCCACACACACCTCCTGTGTCAGTGCACCTTCTCCACTGCTACATCACAACCCACACCCAGTAAAGTCACAGAAAAATGAGTAACAGCATTCAGGAAAATCAGAGCTTGAGACAATCAGCTGGGATGGTGTTTTCAATCCATGTACTTCCATGTTAGATTTACATGACAGAAACATAACCAAAATGGGATGCCCATGTACTCCCAGTAAATAACCATGTAAAACCTAACCCAGCTCCTGCTGCAGTCAGTGGATATCCTGTTTCTGTTCCTGGGCACCAGGAGGAAAGCAGGCTTGTCTATGCTCCCAGTCCTACCCATCACCTAAGGTGTGTTTTGAACTATGTTAATAGAATTCCTGCAAATGCCTGTCCGAATAGTCTTGCTTTAGTTCAAATTATATCAAGTAAGTGAACTAAGCTATACTAAAAAAAAGGTCCCCATTAATGCAAGAGTGAACACCCAGAGCATGACACTGTTTGTTTAGTACTGCCATATAATTACACTGGAATAGCAGTTCTGACAAACACCTTTTTGTGGACAAGGCCTCAGAAGACCTAGACCAAACCAAAAGCAGTTAGAAACTGAGACCAGTGTTTCCCAACACTACAATTATATTACTTCAACATGTCAGTGCAACAGTTAGTGCAAAAGAACTGAAGTTAGAATGATTCAACAACTTAGAAGTTGGTTTAAAGTGAAGGCCACAAAAATTATCAGCCAACACTAGTGCAGCACTTTAGTATTTCTAGTCCAAAGGATCTGATTCTAACACAAGTTCCTGCTGACAAGTAAGAATGGAAATGAAACCTTGAAACCCTCACCAGTTTCTGAAAAGTCCTTCTCATGGAATGGAGTAGAGCAAGGCAGAGCAATTACACTTCACCAGAAAGCAAACGTCAGTCTGTGACTACCAGCCCGTGCCTTTGGGAGTCTGGAGCACTGCAATAGTGCCTCTGGAAGAAGAGCCGGGGTGTGAGAGGAACAGAAGCCAATAACTTAGTTACAAAGCTCATCTGACCTACCAAGTTTAATATTCAAAAAGGAGGAAAAAATCATCTTTGTGCAGAAATGTTTTACTGTTTTGTGGCTTTTACTATCCTGGTAGATACACATATATATTTAATATATATATATATGAGGTGCAGGACTTCACTGTGCACTCTGGAAAACCAGGATCCATACTCTGATAAGCTGTCATATGGAGTAAGCTACAGTCAAGGTTTAAGAGCCTAAATGTTTTGAATTTTTTCCTCAGACGGTTTGTATCCTTTCAAATCTTGCTCAGCTTCCTCCTATCCCTTACCCCTTCTGTAGTGGTGCAAGGGGCAAATCCACTGCAATGAAATTTTACACCTGAATAAACCCCCTGACATAACAGGCACACATGGTTCTGTTGCCACTCCTCCTCTAACGCTGGTGTACTGTTTATTTACAGATCTGTGAGCAGATCACTTTGGTATTAGTTATCAGCAAAGCAAACCCCCAAACTATTGTCAGGAACATGAACAAAAACTTGTTGGACAGATACTCAACTTCTTCCCCTTGAGTGAAATCTGTTCAGCCTCTCCTGACTTCTGCTTCCTCCAAAGCAAAGCCCAAACCTCCCAAGCTTCCTGAATCACTGTAATTGTTCAGGAGTTAGACAGTTTAGCTATTTAGTGGCCTGGTGATCGATTTTGCCCTCAGAATCCCTGAATGCCTTCGTTTTCCCCATCCTTTGCTTGCCACATAAATAGGCCTTCTGTCATGGCAGTAGCCACCATGTGATGCTGATGTGTAGTTTACTGCACTCATAACCCCTTTCAGTGACCTCACAGAAATAACAGCTTTTGTCCTCACATGAGACTGGCTGACATGAAATGACTAGCAAAGTATTTATTTGTTGTGGTTTTTAATAATAAAAAAAATTACCTGCCGAGTGTTTTTAAAGACTTCAAATTAGAGAAGATTTTGAATTAGCTGCTTGGTTGTGGTTGGGGGGGGGGGGGGGGCACGTAAGTAAACTGATTCTGATAAAACCTTTGATGAATGTTTTATTAGATAATACACATTCATACTTACAGTGCCTCTTAAAGCAGGGGAAGGTGTACCAGGATTCCTAAGATGTGACAAGCTATGTGGAGATGGCCATTTTACACATTATTATCATGCACTTCTCCAGCCTGAAATCCCCCTAATTCCTTGTCCTCCTTCCATTTCTCCTTGGCCCTTCCCACTACCAAACCAGCATCAGTTAAGGAGCACAGCCTCTGTTCTCCACCCACACAGCCAAGGTAAAACCAGTCCTTGGGAGCTCCTGAAGGTTACAGCCCATCTTCTGCTTCTCATTTCCACTTTGCTTTTCCTCTTGTCTCCTTGGGCAGCAGGAAGGAAGGAAAGCATTCCAGCTGACTGGCAGCTATGTCAGCTTTGGCTCTTACCCAGAAAGACTGGGTAAGTACTGTCCCTTATCCCCTCAAATATACAGGTGTTTCTAATGGAAACAGAGCACAATGTATTCACCACAGGAGTCCAGACACTGGCTGTACATCTATCTTCTCAATACAGCAGAGAATCACAGAATGGTTTGGGGTGGAAGGGACCTTAAAGCTCATCTCATTCCACATGTCTGCTGTGAGACACCTTCCAGTAGACCACGTTACTCCGAGCCCCACCCGCTCTGTAATTTGGCCTTTATTATATAGCATAAAGTCAGCATAAACCAGATTACAATTCTGCCTGGGAAATTAATTGAGAACTCAGGTACCTAAGGGTCTTTGCAATCCATAGATCAAATATAGACTTAAAAATAGTAACTACCAAGATCCAGAGAGATACAGAATGCTGATCCCTCCCTGTGTCCTTTTGCTTAAACAAGGTTCTACAAAGAGTGGGTTTTGTGTGTTTTGAAGTATTTTGTTTTCAAGACTACAAATTCTTTAATAAAGAAATCTTTACATACAGGTATTTCATTCCCAGACTTGGTATAAGGAAGTCATTATCACTAGTGCATCACAAGGAAGGAGGAAAGGAAGCAGAGGGAAGTGACTTGATGTTTCTTTCCCCACCCAGGTAAAACAATGCCAGGAACAGAACCAGGTTACCCACTTTGCTGCCCAGGCCTCAGTGCCTGCCAGGTGTGGAACTGCAAAGGACCAGAGACAGAGACACTACAGCAACAAGTAACAGCAGGGAACTGGAGGTTTATGAAGAGCACAAACCTGCCAGAGCCACAGCCAATTCTGTTACGCCTAAATTTCCTTCTAGGCAGGGCTATAAAACCAAGCTACCACCGACAGACCAAACAAGCTCCACCTTCACCTCTTTCCAGCTACACGGCCCCTTTCTGTGACGAACTAACGCGACACATCCAGCGGCGTCACCCCAGGAAGGGCTCCTCCGCTGGACTCAAGTGCCAGTTGCATTTGGGTGCCTCTGATACTCAGCAATAAGGCTGAGTGATCCTTCTGCAGCACCTCCTAAGAGACTGGCAGGGAGGAGGAGAATCCTGCCTAAAAGTTAGGCAGCACTGACTCCCAAATACTGCATATAAATAAAGATTCATGCACATGGGAACTGGCTGCTCGCTTTGGAAAATATTGCCAAAGTATCTGAGCCAGTTTGAAACCAAGGGGAAGGACAAGACAGGTAGGAGATCAGTGTTACTTGAGATGAGGAACAGAACTGAGGGAAAAGAAAAACACTTCAGGGAGCAATGATGAGCAGAAAAAAAAAAGATGTTTTAAAACTCTGTCACAAATATTTGTGCAAAATGTGTTAGGGAACTATATGGGAGTTTTGCCTATTCCAGACCCTGGACACCCAGAAAACAATGCAGGAAATGCTATATTCCACTGAGGAAGGATAAAACATTTCAGTATTCTTTCTCTTCCCCTTTCTCCCCCCTTCTGTGGGGGCAGCTGTGTGAAATTCCTGAAGTTGCAACCTTGGAGGAATTGTCAGGAAAAAATTACAACTGCCAGGAAAGGAGGTGGTGATCTCTTCTTTTATCAGCCTGCTGTTACATACGAAAATGTTATATACGTAAAATCCAATAAATAAATAAGGCAGTGTGGACAGTCCCGGGCAGACAGGCAGCTCTGCCAGGCTCCAGCCCTGCCAGGCTCCAGCCCTGCCAGGCTCCAGCCCTGCCAGGCTCCAGCCCTGCCAGGCTCCAGCCCTGCCAGGCTCCAGCCCTGCCAGGCTCCAGCCCTGCCAGGCTCCAGCCCTGCCAGCAGCAATTCCCAGTGCCTGGGACACCGCAGCGAGGAGTGCCACCAGTGCCCCGGGAAAGCAGGGTCCTGCAGGAGCACCCCGGGCGGAAAGCAGGATGTGCCGGCAGGGATTCAGTTCCACTGTCCCTTACACTGACGGCCAGAGATAATGCTCTCACTCTTCAGAGCACACGGGGAGACTGTTCTCTGCTGAGAACGTAACAGCTCTCCCGCATTTCGCCTTCCAGCAAACGGGTTTCCCCCCTGTAGCGGGATCTGACGGCACCATGGGAGGGGCTGATCAGTCAGGCCTGGCTTCCTCCATCACTCTACTGGTCTAACTGCGGAAAAGCCGAGAACTGGGAGGCTTTTCTGCACTCTGCAAACAGAGAGGCTTGAGACAAATTTCACATAATCCATACCTACAGAAAGTAATCCATAAAGCAACATCTACTGGAGCAATTTCAGAAATACACTTCACAACACCTGCAGAATTAAAAGCAGTTTTTGTATTGCTCATGTATTTTTATCACTGATTACCTTCAAGATAAACACAAAGAAATAAATAACTTTATTTCTTCATTCCATTTTGATAAAAAGAATGAAAATGTAATTTAAGCTCACTCAAGGAAAGAAGAAGCTACTGAGAACGTTCAGTAGATGTATAAGTGACATGAGAAGTGTAGTTAAAACTTTTCACAATGCTTTCATATTTCAACAAGTAGTTACATTTATAAAATAACAGCAAGTTTTAGAAAAATCTACCAGAGTTATATTAAAAAAAATTTAAAAAAAATCAATAAGATCGTTGACTGAGCCCTTAAAAATTACAGGGTGCAATTTGAGAAAAAACTCACCCAACTCTACTTATTAATATTAAATAACCCAAGAGTTGTGGTAGCTTCTGGGAAAAAGGCCCTTGGAGTGTTATCAGCACTCTTCATAGGAAATCTTATTTGTTAATTTCCATCTAAATAATCAGTGAAATTCAACACTTCTCCACTGCACAGAGCAAGAAATTGCCAGAGTTAATCCACACGGTGACAATCAAAGCCTTTGCTGGACAAACTCACTTCAAATGACACAGCCCTTGTGCCAGAGACCGGGGAAACAAAATAAACAACAGAATGTAATACCATTTTCAGAAAAGCCTGAAATGAAACAAAGATTCTTCCAAACCCTGATCTCACAACTATGACATTTTGTTAATGGCAGTGAGCATTATTTCAAGATCTAAAAAAGATCAAAGAAAGATCAAACAAATGTTTTAGCTAGCACTCTAAAACTCCATGGTTTATTTTTCTACTCACGTTGCCACCTGTTACCTATACTAAAAATCTGTGTTTGTACATTCATTGTATTTTACTCAATACATGATTTCACTGCCTCACTTCATGGCCTTAATATTTATGTCTATATACACAAAAATTAATATTTTTATAAAATTTAATATTTTAAAAAAGCCAAACAACACTCCCAGTTTGAATTTTTCGACTGTGTAACTTAGCCCATTATCCCTGTCACTATTTACAGCATAATAAAAACATGCACATGAAAAAAAAACCAAACAAACACTGCTGGGGCTCACTCCAAGAAAAATCCAAACCTTCAAATACTTCTGAATTACTAATACTTCTATACAATGTCTTGGGGTTTTTTTCTACCTGTTTTTTTAATCACAAAAATTTCAAAATGACCGAATAAACAGAGATTGAGTCTGCTGCATGCAATATAAAAGCTGATTTCTTTCCTGAGAAGAACTCAAGAGGAAAGGCATTTATTCGGGCTAGAAGCATTAAGAGCAGTTGAGACTCTGTGGGTGCCATCACTGGGAGCAGCATGTCATCTATTCCAACTGATGCCATGTGCTCACAGAAGCCGGTATTTTACAAGGCACTGCAGCATATTTATACTTCCCTTCTACTTCCCTTCTTGCTGACACTCCTGTCCCTCCCTCCCACCTGACACATGGACCACGTGGGAAAGGCAGTGCCAAGGAACCATCTGACAAACGGATTTCACCCAGACCAAAGTGACCCTGACAGATGTGAGGCTGCATCCCAGGCTAGTCAGCATGGCCTGCTAACTGAGAGGGAAGAGAATTCTCCACATTCTGTTCCTACGACGACCTTGGATAACTTGGATCTGTTCTTGTGGGATTTGGAGCTCTGCTCCCGGATGGATGTGAGATGAGGTAATGCCGTTCAGACAGGGCTGAGCACTGAGACGTTACAGGCAGAGCTCAGCCCTTCTGGCCCCAGTTCTAACCTTGTAATTACACTTAACTGGGTCAGTGGAATTTCTCAGCTGCCACTTGTTTCTTTGCTTCTGCATTTCCAGAGTGCCGGTTCCATATGGACAATAAACTAATGGACTGTATTTCAAAACCATCTGACTGCAAGAAGCCCAGATTTGTGCTGCTCCTCCACACTGCACTGCAGGGTGAGCCTGTGCTATGCCTGCTGTCAGGGCGAGGCCTGGCCCTGACTGTCACCACGGCCACCCAGCTGCAGGGAAAGCTTGCAATTACCAAGGGATATACTCCTTAAAAGTGCTTTAACAACAGAATCTGTCTGAAGCACAGGGTAATCACATTTTTTAATTGACTCTGGGGTCATTAAAATCAAGCAACTTCGTTCCATGTCTTCAGAACTGACTAAAGTTGTGAAGAGGTATGTTCTATGTGGTTTGACCCTTGAAAGAGAAAATGTTGCATTTTCAAATCTCTAAAATAATGGTGGCACAATCAATCCAAGTGTTAATATAACACATGCCAAAACCAAGTGTCTGTTAAGTGAACCAGAGGGGGTTTGGTACCTGTCTCAATCTATTTACCCCACAAATACATCAGGATAAGCTTCTAAAACCTCATCAAACTGAACTCTCAGTAAGCCAAAATTAACCAGGGCATAAGCTTGTGCCACATCAGTCAATTATCCCTAAACAACCCGCACAGCTCTACAGATATCCATGGATATACAGGCACGCTGAGATCCCTTTCCTCCTGTTTCCTTTGCAGAGAGCAATACAAAAACCCACCAGCCCATAGGAGAAGGCTGGACAGTGCAGACCGAGGTTTAAACCAAACCCCAAGTCTTCAGTTCACCTCTGTAAGAGTTCTTTTCATTAAAATGCATTCAGCTTGTTTCTAAAATACCCATGTCAAATTAAAAAAAGGAAATTCAAAGAGAAAACACAGCCATAGAAGTAATAACATTCCCCCTCACCTCCATCTTCGATGGGTCACTGCTAAGGTTTTGACTATGACCCAAATTCTGCCCACAAACAAATTTTTAAATGAAACTTCAGAATGGATGTCTGGCAACATCATAAATCACTGTATAAATAATACCAACCCCCCATGAAAAGGCACATACTCATGCTTCCAATCATTAATAATAACAGAATCCCCTCAAGTCCACAGAACACCACCACAAGGCACATGGAGCAAGGACAGTGCTGCATATGCTCCCTAAAGTGCAGATGATACCAAAGCAGACGTTAAGATAAAGATGAAAATTGAACCTCCTAAACTCACTCCTCCTTGTTCCTCTGCTGGGAACAGCCACCCCCCCAACACACACATCACCAAAGAAAAGGCAATACCAAATACATTCACAGCAATTATTTGTGAGTTATTTGCAATTTCTCACACTGAGTGACCAGATGGAGAGAACCAGCTTAAAGGGTTTATTTACTGGACAAACCACGATTAAAATTAATACTTCTCTGCTTTGCTATAGTGAATTTTTTCAGCAGGACATCAGAATTCATAAGTCATCATACTATGCAGCTACTGAAATGTTGGAAGTTTCGCAGACAAACACTAAATATACTCGGACATAACCTTTCCCTAAAGCTCCCGCAGAGCCCGGTGCTTGCAGTCGTGCAGTACAGCCTTTTGCAGCCCCAGGCTGTGTCTGGAAGGCGGGATAGGCGGGCTCCGGGCCATCCTTCCCCGCGGCTCACGCACGGATCACCCGTGGGTCACATGTGAGTCCCTGTCTCACACCAGCCTCACATCTGTACCCCCTGGCTGCCCC
>NW_020884938.1:276031-284681 GCF_003945725.1 Corapipo altera
GCCATCTCTCGTGTCACCTCAGCGCACAACATAGCAGGAGACAGGCTGGCAGACTCGCTGGGAAGGCATTCCTGAAGGGCAGAGGAGTCCAGGCAGGCTGGGCCCTTTGCATGAAGGAAATCCTAAAGCAGGCTGCCACCCTTACGGATGAGCGAAGGACTGTGTCTACCTGGGCTTTAATAAAGCCTCTGACAGCATTTCCCACAACATTCCCGTGGAGAACCTGGCAGCCCATGGCTTGGACAGGGGCTGTCCACTGTGTGGAACACACTCGAGAGTGGTGGGGAACGGAACTCCCTCCAGCCCCAGCTGGGTGGCACTGACAGGACTCTGCAAGGAGCAGGTGTTGATTTAACCTTCATTTTGCTTTTTCATTGGCAGGGCTGTCCTGCAGCAACAAGACCAAAACCTTGCAGACATAAACTTACTCTTTTGAGAGCACAGGTGCACATAAGCCAACTGCTGTGCACTGTGCTGTGGCAATACTCCTGTGGTTCCACGGTGTCAAACTAGTCCCACTCAGTGTCACCGCTCTGGCTGAGCACAGCAGAGCTGAGGCCCCTGACACTGCACAGAGCACAGGCACACCAGGGAATTAACCAGGCATTTTGTCCTTTCTTCAGTTGGGAGGCTGGCACACACCACCTTCAAATCACTGACTGACCTGAAGAACTAAAAGTGGAAATTAAAACCCACCAGAGCCCTATCAGTCCAATTTCTTTATCAGCACCAAATATGTTTTACTCCCATCTTACTGTTTGCAAAACTTTGTGTGCTTATCTGTGTGCTCAAAAATATTTGTGTTCATGTGTGTGTTTATATACCTAGGGCATACTGGGACACTCAAGTCATTAACAGAATTCATCTGGTAGGAGAAATTGGGAAGGACCAGAAGTATTTCAGTCCTGCAGCAAATGGTTTACAAACAGATGCCTCAAAAGAAAGTCAGGTAAGGACTCCCTCAAATTTTCAGGGCTCTAGAACAAACAACTTGAAAAAGGATACGATAAAACCAAGAAAGACTTGGGATACATTGTCAGTGCATTCACAGTCTCAGAGACTAGTTATTCAATACAGTATTATTTAAATTTACATTTGAAGTCCTCCTATTTTGCCTTTCAGAAATATAATAATCTATGGGACTAAAATAAGAAGGCATCCTTTCTTTCCTGTTTAAACATTATTAATCAAGCAGTATAGGCAGGAGAAGCTTATACAACATGCAGCCAGTTGAACACCAAAGCAAATCAGCAACTTGTATGATTATCAAGAGAAAAACAACTTATCAACTTAATGGGTACTTAAACTCAAGATTCCTTGACTCTGATATAGGCAGGATTTCTTCTTAAACACTGACTAAAAAATGTAAGGATCCAGCAGTGGGTTTGGATCGTGGAGCTTGCCCCAGTGGCATCCTGAACCACCTCTCAAGAATAACTCCTCTTGTTTTCAAGGCAAACACTGCAAAATACTGAAGTGTGGAAATATGAAACATCCACGTGTAAGAGTACCCAAAGGCATGAAGACAGACAGACAGCCTTTTCCATACTTTGGGCAGTGAGATCATTGCTGCCCAAAGTCAAATTAGCTAGTCCAGAAGCAAGAGTTTTCAGGTGCCAACCTGTGACTGACACACACACATCCTACTATTCCTCAGAATTCCCCATGCTCAGGATGGAGACAAGCAGCTTTTTAAACTGGAGCAGAGTTTATGCAGACCAGATGCAACCATAAAAATACAAACCACTTGAACCTTAATAAAATACACAGTAATGAAAACGTTGTAAAACAGATACTAAACCCATAAAATACTAACAAGCTTAATCAAAATGAACCAGGGTCAAAGCCACTAAGTCCAGCCATCATCTGCAGAAAGCCATCAAACACCAGAGGGATTTTGGTTTGGGGTAAGAGGAGGAGAAAAAACCCAAACCCATTTTGAACATCGTAGCAAACTTACAAGCGATACAGAGAAAAAAATACTCAGAGCATTTAATATTTGACTGACTTGAAAAGTTACAGGTTTTTTACTAAAATTCATTCAGTCACAACTCGTAATCTATGCTGTAAGAGAGACATCTGGTATGTGTTAATAACGTAGAAACTGAGGGACAGTTGGCACTTCTCTCCCCCTCGATCCCTTCTTTAATGCTATTTTCTGAAGAACTTTGCAAAACTGTTCTGAAACAAGTAACTCCACTTGACTACAGATCTATAACATCCTAAATATGTTTTTAAGACACAGATCCTTATACCCTAGTATTGGTTACATGTCTGAGGTTACTTTATTTGTCATAAAAAGTAACATCTATGTGAAAAAAGTAATAAGAAAATGAAGTAACACTCATTTTGAAAAATAAATAAGTAAATGTGACAAAGCAGGAATGAATATCCCTCCCACATTCCTCCTGAAAATGAGCTGCCCCATCTGAACACTTTATCTCAGTATTCTCCTTTTTATAGGAATGCAGTTCCCTGTTTACCAAACTTTCTGAACCACTTCAACCTTCAATTCCTTCAAGGCAAACACTACACTCCTTAGCATGGTTTGGTATTAGTATGATGATTGCAAATGCCACGGTTTCGTAAAGTACAGTTCATCTTGGGCTCTACAGGGCAGTGTACTATTCAATTCTATGTCGATTCTGAAAGCAACAGAAAAATATTTTTGCATTTTTAGACTACCAAGGTTTAGAATTCACTTCTCTGGGTTGATTGTGCTGTGCTTGCTCAGACCCAGACAAGTTACCTGACCTTCATGCACTTTTGGGATCAAAATCTCTAATACTTTGCAGCCCAAATATTTAAAAAGCCTAAAATTTTACAAAGCAAACTTGAAAACACTGGTTGACAATTCCTTTGTTTGCCTTTTTTTTAATAAGTCTTTGCAAGCATTTTCCTGAGCAGGGACATTTGATTCTTTTTTTCCTTCTGTAATAAAAGCGAAGATCTGTGGCTCAGTAACTGCAGCTTCAGGAAAAACACTGAGTATCATGAGGCAGACACGAAAATCACAAAGAACTGGCAAGAATTTCCTAGTGCAGGATTCGAGTGTGAGACTGCCAAGGGAACTGAACGGCATCTACAGCCAAGTTGCTCATGCAGTTTTCTAAAAGCAAACAGAGTTGCATTCCAGATCATCACATAACATGAACAATGTGGGGAGATTTAGGCTGCTTGGGCAGGGGGAAGAGAAAAGGAAGGATTAATAGCATGAAGCGCTGCCATGGATTTTCCAGGGAGACTGCAGGATCTCGCTCATTAGAGTTTTATGAACAGGTTTGACAGGCATCTGTTGGGAATGAATAAGTACAGTTTATCCTTTCTCCAGGCAAAGGAGGGGCCAACAGAACATCTGGGGGGCTCTTGGAATCCTGCTTTCTGTGATGCTGTACTCTGCAAGTGGAGGATGGAAAAACACTTTGCCAACAACCCTCAAGCCCTGACACAGTGTTAAGAACTGTGCTTGGAAAAGGAATGCTGGGCACTGAAACCTCGAAAGGTTCTTTACCAGATACTGCTGTTCTCCAGCTCAGTGAACATTATTTCATGCATTGCTCGTGAAACCTCCAAACACCACCACTGCTGACAGATTTAAAATTTTCCTACTCTGAATTCCCTGGAAGCTACAATTTTTCTTTTCTTTTTCCTTAGAAAGGAAATTCCTTTATTCTCTTTAAGGATGCCCAGAGAGACAAGCACATATTTCAGAATCATGTCTCAGCACTGCCCTGATCTGTCACCCACCAGACATCACCCTGTAAATCTCCCCAAGCAATTTTGTTACAGGCAGGTAATGCTCTTTATAAACACTGATTTTTAATGACTGCTGTAAGTAGTTACAGCTTGAACTGAGTGGATCTACACTGTCACTTGACATTTAAGACATCAATCCTAATTTTGTTTATGTACACACACACGTGTATATGTAAGGGAAAATCCTCTCTGGGGAGATAGAGGGATTATAACAACTGTGCCCAATGTAGCGAGTGAGGAGATGCACCCAGGGGAGGCACTTCCTCACTGGAATCCAGGAGCTGCATCCCATATAGTTTGTTTTGTTAAGTAACTCCTTAACAACTTGGTAGCAGGCTACATGGTTAAAGCACTACGGGACACATCCTGAGCTGCAGAAAACCGAGGGATGCCATTGCACACCAGTGAACCACCAGCATTTTCAGAGCTTCATCCTGTGTTTCAACAGTTCTCTGTGCACCTGAATTCAAAAACGTCTGGTTTAACTGCAGAATATGTTTTAAAGGAAGAAAATTGTTTTGTTTGTAACCTTTTATTGCACTGTGAATGTTGCCGAGCTCTTATCCTGAAGACAGGGGGAAAACCCTCCCAGTTCCCCTTCTTACACCACTAATTCATTTCTGTACTTATTATCATTGCACCTCCCTTCCCCTCTACCACAGCTCTCCACTGAGGAGCCTACTTGGAGACCTTCTAGATTGCATTTTTTCCACGTGCTGTTACATTTCTTTCCCAGGCTTTGCCAACCAGTGGGTTTAAAGAAATGATTTGCCATCTCATATTTCAAAGGTAGAGCCCGTCGTGCAGGAACCCATCCCACTTTCCATGTTCATCATCGACACCAAAGAGGCCAAACACAAATAGCTTTCAAACCTGCAAACCTTTGGGAAATAGTTTTCTGCCTGGGAATATTAAGAGGCAACAGGCATCTTAGGGACTTTTTCACATAGCATCCTTTTTCCATTAAGAGTTTCATCTGGACTTTGCCAACTAAAAGTCTTTTATTTCTTTCAACTATGGAGCTGCTGCTGGCTAAGTTTTGAAAAAAATTAATTCCTACTTTGAAGTTTAAAATCAGCTTTTAAAAATCATGAATATTTTTTTTATTAATGGTAATGCAGATGTGGGCATGTAAATCTGCAAGGGAATGTGCACTACTTCTTTATTACAACATAGCTGCTGTAATTGAAATAATTACTAGTTCTTCCATAAAATTATCTGAATCTGTACTGGTTCCTTCTGTATATAAAAAATAGCCAGTGACCTAATGACCACCTTCAAACAGTTTGATGAAATAGAAAAAACTCAAGGTAGCATCACCACAATAACTTCTTTGAGAAAAGACCCTGTGACCAGGGAGGAAAAAAAAGTTTCCTATAGTTAAAACAACTGTTTTTCAGCTCTGCTGTCTATTAAAAATATTCTGTTTCCAGACACAGATTAATTATGTCAGAATTAATCTGAGGCAAATACTCTCTTCAAAATAGTACTTGTAGGGCTATAACAGTAACAAGGAGAATTTGGTTTAGTTTCTCCTTAAACCATTAATTTCATACAGTCGGTATAAAAATCTACAGTCTAAGTGATTTTGCTTTATGTAGTCAGTGTTCCCATATGAGCCACAGACAGGAAACATTTATAAATCCTTCAGGACATCTTTTTATAATACTCTCACTTTTTGTTCATTACTACACTTGGGTTGTGCATTTAGTTTTGCTTTAAGCCATATTTCTTTCACAGAGGCTCAGGAGCTGTGGGGAAAAGATCCATGCCAGAAGCAGAGTCAAGCTATTCCTCCCAGCTCCCCGTGCAAGCAGTTCTAAACACACAGACCCTGCACCTCTGCACAGGGGAGCAGGGATGGGACAGAAGGGGAACCAGTGCTGGCCCAGGTCAGTGCCATGGAATCAGCCAGGAACCCCCACTGACCACCCACACAAGACAAACCCACTCCTATCCACAGCTGCTTTGAGGGCAGTCATTGCATTGCAAGTTTTCCACCCCAGCTCAGGTAGAAATGGGGGCTTAGAAGACAGTAAGACAGAGTGACCATTTAAAACATGCAGTGCCAAATACAGCGTGCTCCTTCCACAGCCTTCCCTGAATCCTGGCACCATGGCTTGCTCCATGGATTATGCTCTAAACAAGCCAAAGGGGTGCTTTGCCCATGACACACACCAGGAAGTCAGCACAACACGCTGCCTTAATGAGGAGTAAAAGGGACAGGGACAGGAAGGATCCTCTCATTTGCTGCCCCTTTTATGGTGGAATTGAGACACCTCAGTGTTCCCAGGATAACTGCAAAGTGAGGAATGACTATCACTGCTGTTCTACAAAAAAAAAAGAGTGGCTATAGGGCTGTGTTTGGAAGGTACTTAGGTGCCTAAGGATGCAGACAGGCACCTACTGCTATTTTAGCTCTTCACCTAATTAGCAGATTTAGTTGCAAATTCCAGCCTTGGGCAGCAGTGTTTGATAGCTGTGCTGCCAATGAAATCATAGCAATATCATTACAGCTGTCCTTCTGAGCTTTGTGTGCTCACATGGAACCTCAGTTCAATGAGAGGAGAAGGACAGTATTCCAAACCAGCAGGGAATAGGCTTAGAGTGAACACCTATGAACGATTTGCACCAAAATACATAACACAAATGGAATTATGCCAAGACAGGATATTAAATACCCTAATTTACTTAGTTTAGTTGCCTGGCCTTAGATCTATTAACCACATTCTACTTCTCTAACATTATAGTTTCTCCTTTCATTCTGAACTTCTAGTTCAGAATGCTCCAGCCTAGGATAAGCAAAGATATACATTTATATCATTCTCAGCTTTAACATTTGTTATTCAATCTTTGTATATTGTGTCTTTATCTGGAGTTAAAAATATTTTATTAACCACATCAGGTTGCACACAACAAAGTATATTTATACAGGTACAAAAATCTCTGTTAACAAACCGGGTGCTATTTAGCATTAAATGGGTTAGAAACATTTGCAAAACAGCTCCCAGCACCACTACTGCATGGAGAGGTTGTCAGCATGGCCAGGAATTCTCAACTTAAATCAACTTAGAAACATTAACGTTTCAAACTTCCCAAATCAATATGGAATACTAGAAAGCCAACATTTATTTTTCTATTTTTACAGGGCCGTGCACATTCACAAGTTGTATCAGACACATATGTACGTCACTTCCAAAATAAAAAGCGGATAGCAAGTGTTTCCCACCTAGGTTTTCTTCACATCTTCTATAGAATTTCGTTGTCCAGTGTATCCAAGGTAGAATCACTGGGACTGTGCCTGTTCTGTGGCAGAGGTACCAGCTCTAACTCTGCTCTCCCAGCTGCTGTGCAGGAAGTGAGCTGGCCTCAGTGTGCAGCTCTCAGTGCCACGGGCTCACAGAGCTGTCCCCTCCTGCCTTCTGCAGGACAAGCTCACAGCACAGGTCTCTGGGCTTCAAACTCTGATCCCTGTTTTATTTACTGTGCACCTTTGGATAAGCAAACACAAGCTCAGTGAGAGATACTGAGACTTATTTTTTTCTTTCTGCGCCTTTTAAGCCTTATGGATGTTTAGCTTTTCAAACCCGTTCCATGACCCACGTGCACTCTGGATCATGGGTACCTGTGCACACAGACACACACTCTCCTTTTTCCTGGGGAAACAACTACCACGGCCTCCAGCCTCAGCCCTGCTGGCTGCATCCAGCACTGCCATGAGACACCGATCTGCACACCACCTGCACCTGAGCTCTCAATGACAAACAACCGGCTCCATGTGCTCTGGTCACTTGCACATGGATTTACCTGACCACGTTTTGTTCCTAGCAGACACAAAATCCAGCTGCGCTAGTCACCTGCTTGGCATGACCCTTCTCCCACCACCTGCAAATCACAGAGCTCAGCTGAGTTGGCTCTAACCTCTGTTTTCTGAACAGGCCACGGTCCTGATCAAAGCCAGTCTGCACAAAGACAGTGCTACTCCTTTTGACCGGAGTCACTCCAATAATAGCAGGGATGTTCTCTGCAGGATCAAGTGAAGTGACATACAGAGAAGTCTTCCTGGCTCTGAGACAGCAGAACACTCAAATACAGAGCATCTTGATTTACTGCTAGATTAGTTTGTGAACTGACAGTGCTGACACAGCCAAAAAAATTAAAAATTGTCTTTTACAGGAGCAAACAGAATGTGGCAGAGAATCACCTCTAAAAAATGAAGCACAGGTCAGATTAAGTCCATGCAATCTCCTCTACAGCTGTCAGATTTTTTCTTTCTGCTTCATGATTTACATCACAAACTGTGCAGCAGACACAGTAACAGCAGAGTTTGATGTTAAATGATTTTTCTGACTCCCCTTATCTCCCCTAGTACTGAAAAGGCCATATCTGTCTGTCATGCAGCACTTTTCCCTCCCCCAGAATCTCCAGAAACCAGCGTGAACATACCCTCTGAAGTGGGAGAACAGGGTGCAGGCCATCAGTGCCCAGTTCCTTTAACAACTCTCCAGTGAAACACTTCTGCTACAGCCTCCACAGTGCAGAGGAAGGGATGGGGACTTTTGGATTTGAAGAATTTCCTCCTGTATTTGCTTTTTCATCATTAAGTTTTTGTGTGCAGCCACCTGAACTGGGGCCAAGGCAGTGCCTTCATCCAGAGTCTTGGGCAGGTGAATGAACGACCACAGAGACCAGGAGACCCCTGCAGTTTTGTGGTTCTGTACGGAGAAAACCTCACGGTTTTGTGTCGTCTCCAAATAATACTGAATCTGGGATGCAGTTTGCAAGTTGCCCTGCCTTGCCCGTGAGCACATTTTAGAAGGAAGGTGCAGGAAGATGTACCGCACAGCTCGGGCTGTTGAGTTCTCCTCGATGCGCCCTCAGGGAAGATGGCGCC
>NW_020884938.1:284691-318513 GCF_003945725.1 Corapipo altera
GGGAAGATGGCGCCCGGCCCCTGAGGGGAAGATGGCGCCCGGCCCCTGAGGGGAAGATGGCGGAGGTGTCCAGGGGGGCTGAGGCGTTGCAGCGGCTGGAGGGGCCGTAACGCCTCCAGAGGTTCCTGCGTTACCCTTGAAAAGCATCGGAAAGCAGCCTGTGAACCTGAGGGAGCGACAAGAGGAGCAGCACCGAGGTGTTGCCACACGGGTGGCTATGGCTTTACAACAGCAGTCAGCCCTGCCTGAGCTCCTGTAAATCTGTTCCTGTCCACCAACCATCTGCAGGCCTCTCACATACACAAGGCCACAATACAACATATATTGAACTTAACACCCTGAACAAAGACCTTTAACCAAACTCTGAGAGATGCTAATGGAAGTCAATCAGTGCAGAAATATGTTAAAAAGCAGGCAAAAATGGACATAAACCATTGTTAATGGGCTACTGCAAGACCTTACCTTCGCAGTAATGGGAATCCTTGTGAGGAAGGTGCATCATATTTGGTGGTCATCACACACAGAGCTTTACCAAAGGTTACAGCCAAGTATGAGTGGAAAAAATGTAACTAGCTGGAACTTCCTAACCACCAGGGACAATGCTTTCAAAACAGCACACAAGAAGTCACCCATAAATAAGAATTCTTGGTTAAAAATTCTGGTAATCCAAAAGACTGTACTGAAGGGTAAAGGAGCAGATGCTGGTGTTTCTTAGTGCTCTTTCCCAACAGAGGTCAGCTATCTCCTTTGTGCTTGTGTTGAGGAAGGCCCTTTAGGAAGTTTTAACAACTACAAGGCAAGGCAGGTAATGCACTTGCTGTAATCACGAACACAACCTTTGGTTTTGACATCTATTATTTTAAGGCAGGCACAGTTTTTGTGACTAGAATATGCATCCTACTTCATTACTTCAATCTGAGTCTACAATTTCATTCACATTAAAACCTATGAATTTATGTTACAGCAGATTTCAATAGATCTTCTGCCATTACACAACATAGTTCCTTTGATCCTTATTTTAAAATCAGCTCCTGCTTTTCCAGGAGTTAGTCTAGTATCCTTTGCAGCACCACAGTTGGGAAGATGTTATCACAGATGTTGCCATTTTTTACTGATTAAGTATCACAGGAGTTTATACAATACATATTCTGAGAGAGTAGTCACAGATCTGTATCATTTATCTAGGACAATCTTTTTATTCTATTCACTTAGGTCTCTATCAGGATACAGTGGTTTTGGTAATTGTTGAATTCTTTTCTATGTGGTTCCCTGGCCTGCCAATATACAGCTCATGGTAACTTCTCCACAGGTGAGACAAAGATGTCAAAATATGAAGTCCACAGCACCAGATTGAACAAAGAACATCAAGGAGGCCTCTCTCACATTCCTTCTCCTCCAACAATGAAGCTGCAGCTTTTGCCTTTCCTAACTCCCTCAACTAGCCCAAAGCTCACCACCACTGGCCATGGGTGAGCACGTGGCTCTGGGTTTCAGCCGACAGACAGAACAAAAGGCTCGGAGTTCACTTGAGACGGAAAAAAATAGGGAGCTAATTTTGATAAGAGAATGAGTTTAAGGGTTTCAGGAGCAGGGAAAGAATGTAAGCAAAGAGACAGGAATGAGACAAGGAAACGATTATGAATGTGCTGAAAAAGAAAATATAAAGTTCCTCAGGAAGGGGAAGGTTATACAAGAGTGAAAGGGGAGGGGGAGGAAGCAAGGGAACACACTGGCAAAAACCACTGGCGAAGACTTCTGAAAAAGCACAGCAAAGGAAAAATAGGGTAAAGTTTACAGCTTTCCTACTTAGATGAACATTCTATTCCCTCTATTATTAATTTTTTTACCTTTTCTCACTGGTTGCAAGAAAATGAATCTTCAAGTTCTTTTAGCCTGCCAGTATGACAGAGTAGACAGGGGAGAATCCTCAACGAGCGACAGGATTGACATCACAGCTACTGTCGTAGTAACTTATAACCAGATCTCATCAATTGCCTGAAGAACTCCACCAGATGCATTTACCAGGCCTTTCTTCAGACTTGTTAAAGGGCAAACAAATGAAAACCAGCACCTGTCCTAGAAAGGCAGAACCTACGAACAGCAGCAGCGGCCCAGTAACGTGCGTGTGGCTGAGTAAATGATCAGAGACTGAGAAAAAGCAGATCATCTTCAATTTACCAGTTCACTGGTCTCTAGGTGTCAACACTCCTGACATGCTCATTAAGCCAACGACCAGTCCTGCAATCTATTAGCTACATCCCTTCAAATTTATTGTGCTGAAATGTGCAATTAATTGTGTGTTGGTGTTACATTATTTGTTCTGCAGTCACAAAAGCTAATCCATTTCTGTCTGCTAGTTACCTAGCCTGGGAATCTTCGTGTATGTTGATCATCTAATGCTAAGCGAGTTATTGACATTTAGAGGCATCACAAAAGACTCTTGTAACTCAAAACTCTGTTCCTGTAGCTACTTTAAAACAGCTGACCTTAATGCAAGCAATTGCATGAGTCTAAAACAAAACATAGTAGGAGAAGGCTAGCTGGAAATTTCAACCATCTTTTAACCTTCTCACAATTCCTGCCATTACCATAACTCTTCAGGAAATACACCATCTAAATCAGGCAATTGCTAACAGATGTGTGGTGTATTTTCAGCCTTTGTCGATACTCTGGTTACTGAGCTAGAATCCCAAATAGTCCAAACCCCCTGAGCTCAGGGGGGGCACGGCACTCTCTGATTTACTCAGCTCAAGTAATAAAAAGCCACATACTATCAACTTCATTATCCATGGGATGGCCTTATGCATCAAGCCAGCACCCACCCTGCCTTTGGAAGCGGTGTCTGGTGTTCCCTCGGGATAAGAACACCACCATCCCCCTGCTGATGGAGTCAGTGCAAGATCCCCTCAGCACTGCCAGGAACCCTCCCAGCCAGCACAGATCCACAGCCCAGGATGGATGGGACTCCCAGCTCAGCCATGGCTGGCAGTACAGTTTGGAATACAACGGGGTGTCTGCACTTCAAGGCTCAATACACAGCACTGAGCTGGCTGTCCAAGCACCCAGAATTCCCTCCCCAGGAAACCACGCACTCCTGATGGTGGAACGGCCAAACCTTCACTTGATCTCATAAGCACACGTATGTAGATTTCAAGGACGAGAAAAACCTGCATTTTGCATTGCTGTTATTCTTTCAGCTGGGAAAATGCCTAAGTATAAACCAGGGAAAACAGGGGAATACAGAGGAAAAGAGAAAACATTGGTTTTGGATTATATAACGTAAGTAAAAGCAATTTCACTGAGATTAACATCCTCTTAAAGCATCCAAGTGGAAGCATAACCCAGAGCCAGAACCTAAAAATTATCAAAGTAGGATTCACCTCATTACTTGGACGAGCCAAAAAGCTGGGCATATAAACTCTCCTTCCTAGTTAGGCACCTATTCCAAGCGAGTCACTCCACCTCTGTGCAGCCAGCCCTTCCAGAGGCAGCCTCCTTCTGCCTGTGGAGGGCACCTGCTCTAGGATGGCACGGTCACCACGCCCAGCTGCACAGGGAGGCACCCAGCCTGCAGAGCCTCAAACCTCACAGCAGCAATCTGGGGGCTGCTCTTACTGGGACACTTCTCAGCACCCTAATTCCCCAAGGACACGGCAAGACCTACACAGCCATTCTGAGACACCTGAGGTGGCCACAGTCCAAAATCAGACCTGCTGAACACCAGACCCACCCTTTCTTGAAAAACTGTATATTAAAAACTATGGAAAAGATATTTTTACTAATATTGTTCTTTACAGAGCTCTAGGAATATGAAACACTGACCACTTCTTGTAACAAAATGGGAGTAAAGTCTAACCAATTTATGTATGCTTTATTCTGGTTTAACATTAAAAATATTTTGTCTTTTTCATTTACTTTAAAAATGAAGAATAAAAAAAGTATATGAGGGTCTGAAAAACGACCTCTGCATATATTCTAGGATGATAATCAAATTTGTTTGGTTTGTTGTTCAGAAACAATTTTAGAAAGGGATACTCATGGAAAAAAATCAACTAGGAAAAAAAAACATAACTAAAAAAGTTCTGAGAAAAATGTATTTTGTCAACAAGATGCTTTATGTCTTCTTTACAAGGCAAATGAACCACAAGACAGACAGAATTTTTATATTACATTAAAATTTATATTACACTGCATGAGAAATATTGCCTTTATGAGGCATTAAGAAATGGAAGAGAATATGAGGCATTAAGAAAAAGAAAAAAAAGAGATAAAATTTCATTGCCACTTGGTAAAGAATTCCTAGCCAGTGCACCCATCTGCCACGGGAAGGAAAATAATCCCATACAAATAAAACAAGGAAAATATGCTTGCAAAGCTATCATAAATCTGGGGTTCTGGGACTATGAACGTTTGAAGTTTCATGAACGTTTAACCTAAACATAGTTTCTTGTTATGCATTACCAAGTAAGGCTAAATATTTAATGAGCATTTGTTGCACAAAATCATATTTTAAGTCTACCTGAACATCAGAGCAAATGATACAAGGTTTTAAAATAAAGATATGTTTAAAGCAGTTATTTAAAAAGAAAAGCATCCCTAAAACTGACAATTCAGAACTTGAAACAGCCTGGTATGTATTATAATTTAATCCTGATCTAGGAGATCAAAATGTATTGCCACAGAATTTCCCTGTGGTGATAAACCTTCAAATCCAAAGCTGTTCTCCTGTGCACCCCCAACACTTACAGATCAGGTCAGACTGCTCAAACTCACTCTGGGGGGGCAATACTTAGGATTTCTATGTTTGTCTGAACTTGTGTTATTTTACTGAATTCAAGCTCTAAATCAAAACATTCTGGTTACAGAGAACACACCTGAGTTGGCAATGAGCACTTAGATCTCACCTATGAAAAGTACTGTGAGCCCAAATAAAGGTGTCACTTTTTCTTCCAAGGGACAATGAACTTGTACCCAACTTAAAGGTGAAAAATATATACCAAAAGAATTTTATATTTGGTATATAAAGCTGTATATACATATGAGCTATGTATCTTGTGAAATTAAATCTCTAAATCCAATTCTTAAATATTGATCTTATACAAGAAGAGCTTAACAGTTTATACTAAGATGATACTACATCTGAATGAAACCCTCGGTAAACATTTGTACTATTACAAGTCATAAAAAATACATGCCCTGTATTAACTTTGTACAAACTACTGAAATATTTGCAGGATGAGTTCTTTTCGGTGTAAACCACTGACATGCAGCAGATTAATTCCTCCCTTTTGGATGCTATACCATACAGAACAGGAGTTGTGGAATACATTTTCACCCTCCTATAAAACTTGCTAAGAATCTCTCATTTTGCCACTTGCAGTCATTCTCCAGCACAGTCAATTAGGAGGTGCTAGCTTACATTTCACCTCTTGTTAATTAAAGAAAATAAATGTTATTTCCTAGGCAGGTCAACATGAAAGAAATTAAGACCCCAAAGTTCTTAGCTATTACAGTTTAACCTGCCAAGCAGAATCACTCTGTAATGGCAGAGAAACCCTTCTGATATCCATTTGATACTCCTTAACAAACTAAGACATCTCTGTGTCATGAATAAAGCATGGGAATGCTAATGGAACCAGGATCCACATGGCTCCAGGGTATCAGCAGAACTCCACTCTGAGCTGCTACTGCTCCACAAGCTGTGTAAATTTGAATGGAGATCTCTGAGGGAGTTGGTGGTTGAATCCTTGCAGCCATCAGACTCCTCTGTGAAAGTAATCACCACAACTGGCTTTTCATGAGGAGTCCCGGGAAAGGAAGAGGATCTGAACTACCTGTGTGTGGGAATTAACTGTTTCTTCTAGAAGAAGAAAAGCTTCAATTAAAAATAAATCATTAAATAATGTCATTTTTGCATGCGTTAGGCTGTTCTTCATGTGAACTGCAGGTAAAACATGTCACCATCTCCTCACACCGTATTTGCAGTGTGAAAAGGACATAATAAATTAGTTAATAGGGAAAAGTGAAAGGGCAAGATAGAAAAAGAGTTGATATTATCACAGTACTGCAAGACAGTGTCTAACTTAGAGGGTAATTTACCCTGGCCTGTTTCATCACTGGGTTTGAGCACTGGTGCCAGTTTATGATGCTAAAACCATCCGTACACTAAAAAGCATGTTCAACACCACTGAGTGGATCCTAGAGCACACTGAAGAGCAGTGTACACAACACAGCACAGTGCTACACTAACTTAAAAACAAACACATCAACCCCAAGCCTCTCTGCCATCTCTAGAGCCAAACTGGGAGCCTGCAGCAGGACTCACATTCCTTATGTTCATCCATGGCAGCAAAAGACAAACCAAAGAAGTGTACCCTGGCCTCGGCATTTTCTTCCAGGAGACTGGGAAGAGCTCCACAGAAATGAAAACTGGGTTCATTTGCAAGGGCCACAGGAAGTTTTGCTCTGAAAAGGAGGTCTCGTGGTGGTGTGTGTGCAGGGGCCTTGCCTCCTTGCTTCTAGAAATGTGGATAAATTGTTCAGACTTCAGTTCCCTATAGAGAAATACAACCTCTGTAATTGCTATCGAGGTCAACGAGAACAGGGTAAGTGCTTAAGTGCTGGATATATAATTTACATCAGCCTGGAGCAATTCTAACATGAATTTTCAACTTTTTCAACATCTTTGTTTAATGTTTATTCAAATGCTGCAGTTGTGAAAAAATAGTTATCACTTGAGTCTCTGACAACCATTTCTGCCTTCAAATACATCTACTGCTTTTTTTTCCAACCATCTACGACAAGATTTAGGAGAAATGGACTTTAATTTTTTAAGTCAAATGGCATCACCTTCCCTTGCAAAATATCAACAACCCCAAGATGCTCCAGGCTGAAAAAGACAAAAAAAGCAAAACCATAAATACTGACTATTTCCTCGCAATTTGGGGATATGTTTTCTGTGCAATCAGTTAACTGTTGTTAACATTTACTGAATTAAGCTGAAACATCTCGATTCCAATACACAATCTGCAAAGTTCAGTCTCTGGGCTACATCTGTTACCAAAACGCTGCTAAGATAAAGCAGATTTGTTTAGGTTAGCCAGGAATGTGTTCCCAACAGATTCCAGTAACAAGGTTGCATTGGTAGTGAAATGATAGGTATCTGTGATGATGAATTTTGACCCAAATGTAGGCTTTATTTTCCATTCCTATTTAACACCCCCTTAAACCCACTTGGCACCGTTCTGAGATCAAAGTGACCTGGGATGCTAACACAGCAAAAATGATGCACAGTTCATTAACCAACCCAGAAAACACCACTCTTTATAACAGGAAAAATGCAACAAGACCAAATTCACCTTTTTTTCTTTTCCTTCACACCTCTAGCAAGAAAGTCCACAGCAGTGGGACCATGCTGAGCTTATCATAAACGCAGGGAAAGGAACAGGAAGATACTGAATGTGCTGGGTTACAGCTCACAGCTTTGACATGGGGAACAAAAACCATCCCATTATTCTGAGGGGATTTGTTCTGCCCTAAGGAAGAGAACATTGTCTGCACACCAAGGATGACAGCAGCCTCCTTGGTAGAAGAGGCCTTGTCAAGCTCACAAAGCAATCTCTGTTTCAGCTCATGTACCTGTTAGGAACAAGACTGACTCCCCTCCCAAGTCACTGGAACACCACAGAATGATGTCTTTGGTAAGATCCCATTTTACACAGCTTTTCTGCAGCTCCTAAACTCAACATTTGGAATCAGTCAGTGCCACAGTTAGAAATGCTTGGAAAAGCAGTGCAAGTACCAAGGGGCATTAGAAGGCAGCCAAGAGTGCTGCACTGCCAGCAGATGTGGCAGAGGAAGATGTGCATCTGTATCTGCATGTGCTCTAAGGTCTTGACTCTCCACAACCTCTCTGGGCAGCCTGTTCTGGTTTTTGACCACCCTCACAAGAACTCTTTTCTTCTGTTTAGATGGAATTCCATGCATTTCGTTTTGTGCCTGCTGCCTGTCTGCCACTGGACACCACCAAGAAGAGCCTGGCTCCCTCACTTCCTCCTCCTGTCAGATATTTATACACTTGGATAAGACCAGAGGCATTGCTACACCAAATCCTCTTCCCAGCTCTCCCCCAGAAAAGACTGTGCATGAACAACAGTGGTTTTTTACCAGTACTTCTCTACACGTAGTATTTTAAGTTAGGAACTGCTATTGCAGTTCATGACAGTAAGATGATACACAGTAAAAAAGAATAAAAAGATCAATGGAAAGTTTAGAGAAGAGCAATTCCATTGATGGAACCAATCAAAAATAAAACAAACCAAAAATCATTCCAGCTTAAAACACAAGGCAGAGAAACATTTTTCTCTGGAAAATTTATATTGATTTTAAATGAGCCTTAAAGTAGCCAATATACCAGTTACTTCTGACAGCGATGAAAAGAAATACCACCCTTGCACATGAGAGGCTTTTGACCATTCTAGAGGGATTTTCCTGAATATGGGATGGAGCCCACAAACAGATTCAGAGTAATTTAAGGACTAAAAATTGAAACGTGTAAAAGATACCTTGGAAAATGCCCTCAGGGATGCTGCCAGGTGAGATTCTGACAGTGCCTCTGAAAGGACAACACACCCAATAACCTTTGAGAAACAAGAAATTCTGCCGTGCCAGACTTTGATTAAGGACAAACTTTGAAATCAGGAATCTTTGTTGTATATGGAAGAAGGCTGCAGCAAATTATATTCATACATCTGAAGTACCAGAAGTGTTCTTTCACACATGGAAAAATACTGTCTGCTGAGGACAAAAGAAAAGTATGGATCCAAAATCTGGGTGCCAGACATGCTGTAAAACTGCACAAAAATATGGAGAAGGGGGGGGGGGGGGGGGAACCTCCAAACCCAACCCAAACCAAAAAAACCCAACCCACACAGTGACCAGCTGCAACAAGCCAGCAAATACCTCAAGGAGAAGCAACAGCTGGAAGTAGTCAACTCCAGGACCTACTGTAGACAGAAGCAGAGACCCTAAAAATGTAACAGGCCTAGTATGGAAATGACAAGAAAATATGCTTTACAAAGATCAGCACAGGGAATGGGATTGTTTTCAGTATGAAGGAAACCAAACTAATAAGTGATTTTTAATATTTTTTTCTCACAAGTATTTGAGATGTTCCAACCATCTCTTCCCCTCCTCCCCCAGATCCCAACATTGTGATGCTGTAAGTTAAGGAAATAAAAGTTTCTTCAGTATTCTTTGCTGTAAGTCTTTGTACTCTAATTTTGTGAAAAGTGTTTATTTGTGTGATTTTATCTAAACAAATCAGAATTATGTAATTAATCAACATAGTATCTACAGAAAAAATATTTCTTCCATCTTGAAATAGTAACTTATCCCACAGCTGTAAAGATGTGCTTTTGCTCTGCTTGGTCTCTGCCTGGTTAGGAAGAGCTGGTAACTCCCTGCAGCATGTCTGGACACGTTAATCACTCTGGGATCAAAATAATATTCCCAGTTTTCCTATGCAGCAGTAAAATACAGCATCAATAGGCTTTTCAACTACTATTTACATAATATGAGTCATTAAGTGCTGTTTCAGTGCCATTCTTCCAGACACAGAGGGGGGAACAATGACTCCACTCCCAGTGGAGTGACAGCTCCTCAGAGGGGGGAGGCCAGGTACAGACCCCAGTTCAGTGGCACTGCACCTGCCCACTCCACACCCAAGCCTGACCCACAACACCACACTGCAGGAGAACAAATGTGTTCTTTGAAAGCAGCTTTACTAGAGACAGTGAATGTAGTGAAGATGAAATAAGGATCACTGGCTATGATAATAATACTAAGATAGCTTCACACAGTGTTTTTTAATTGAGGTTTATAAATCATTACAAAAGGAATTCACTGTACGTATCCCCCTATGTGTACAGGATGCCAACAGCCAGTACATCACCTTGAGTCCGTTTTCAGCCATGGACAGTGGAAAGGTTCAACAAAGTAAAGAGCCCTGATGGTGGCCTAAGCTCAGATATGGTTCCCCCAAGCTCTGCTGACCCTGCGAGTTACCAGAGGCCACTTCAGCTCCCACCACCCCCCAGAGCTCCGGCACTCGCCCCATCCAGGGCCACCAAGAGCCACTGCAGCTCCAGGGCTGGGGCAGACACTGTGCATGTCCATCTGCAGCTGTACAGCCAGCCCTGAGTGGGGCTGACACCAACCACAAACACCAAACCTGCTCTGCAGCATGAACAACAACAGACTGCCAGTTACCCAGAGGGGAGAAAACAGCACAGTCTGAAGCAACTTCCACATCAGTTAATAACATCATAAACCCAAAGAATCCCATTTTTCAGATGCATTTAAGGCAGTGACAATAATGACTGCCATACACACAGTTTGACAGCAATTAGCTCAAAGATGCTTTAAAAACCAGTTATTCAGTTAAAGTAAACCTGTGGCCACAGAGATGCACAAGCACATGGAGAGCTTTGCTCTGAGTGCCTGTGGATCTACTGTAGTCTGACCCCAAATTAGACAAAGATTGTAATTTACCTTAATAAGAATCCTTCCACCACAGAAGTCTGGCTCATGTTTTGTGATACTGCTCTAATTCAGAGAAGCATAATGGGACGTTTCACTGCCTGAAGAGAGACAGCCTTTCAGACACCCTCCTCTCTCCTCTCCAGCAGGTCTGCACAGAGACTGACCTTCTCAGAGAGCCACAAGTTACATGGGATCTGAAAGCCATTAGAGCTTCTCTAACTTTCCTGTCTGTCTGCCTCCACTAACTCCCCTTATTGCTTCAGTCACAGTGAATTCAGGATGTAACACACAGTTTACCAACTCTTTCAATGAGTCTTAGCAAGTTCACTTCTTCAAAAAGAAAACAAAAAAAGGGCAGGGGGAAAAAAGAGCAAATTTTTCTTCAGGTCCTTTGGGTTCCACACAGATTCAGATACGGGTGGACACAACAGCCCTGTGCTTTGTATCTGCCTTTATAAAAAACTTCGTTGCTGCAGCACTAAGTGATTACATGCATTTACTTGGTCTGTTATTTCTGTAATTTTGAAACAAAATCTGCCTTTGCCTACAAGCACAGAGCCTGCCTTTACATACAAGTCTCTTAAATGAGGATTCTGTTAAGAGAAATTAATCTCTTTCTACTTCTAGAAGAAGAAAAGAAATTTGCCTTCAAGAAGTGCAAAGGGAAAGGTGGCAAACTGAGTAGATCCCTGGCAAAGAGCACTATGGTTCTTTACCATTACAGTGAGAAAGAAATAGCTTCATTTATGCAGTGGATTGAGCAGTACAGAGAGTAACCAGAGCAGATGCTAAGAGAAAACCACATACATTCACCCAGCTGCTAGGAGTCTGCTGAGCAGCAAAGTCAGAGAGCACATGGATCAACCAATAAACAGAGAGGCAGAGGAGGAAACACAGGCACCTGGGGACTGATCCTGGAAAGCGAGGAGACAGAGGCATCTCACCACACACACGGGGAAAAGAAATGGCAAAGGATACAGAAAAAGTCTTCAGGAAATTACAGCAGGTAAACAGAGGTTCTGGGCCAAATTTTCATTCAGGATGACAGATAAGCTTTGATGCTGCTTGCTGCCCCATTTACAAGCTTTAAAGGTTATTTTCAGGGAAACTGAGACAATTCTCACCTGAACGGTTTATTTCAGAGTAACATGAAGTGATCAGTTGACTGCTTCTGTCAGCGCCCGACATGGCATACGACTGAAATACATCCCTGTGGAAAGGACAGCCTTGAAACATCACTGAAATAACATATGGGGGATGGGGAAGGGGGGCACTTGCACCCACACAACTGCAACTGGGCAAAACGTGAAGCAAATAAACCATTTGGCTGCAACTACAGAAAGCAATTCAGCCACTGGAATTCCACGCTGATTTTCTGCTTTCTTGGACAAGAGGGGCATGAAAACCTGCTACTGACATAGCAAACACGAAAGAGCATCTGTCAAAATACTGCTCTCTGATCTTAAACTGGCAGGGTTGCAGGGAACAACTCTGCTTTTAACTAAAGAATGAAAAAAAAAAATCACCAGTTTCCTCAGTTCTCAGCAGCATATGTTAATATTTCTAACTTAGCCATGTCTCTGCATAAAATGGAACAAAGAAAATCTAACTGTGCTGCAGCTTCTCTGGGCAGCAGTATCAGCAGTTTTGAGTGGTCATGTGAATATCCACCCTCTTCATGTTCCAGCTGAAAGTGAGACAAGTCCCAAGCGATTCCTTCACTGAGCACAGGGCAGGACCAAGGGACAGACAGTAAGTGAGGTAACATCAGTCATTTAGTTTGAGTACACTACACACAAATGTTTGTGTTGAGCACATTAAACATTCATGACCAATGTAAGCATCAGACTGTTATCGAGTACTTTAGCCAACTTCAACATTTTAAAATGGAAAAAAATGTTACAAAATATGCAATGATTTCCAGCAGATTCCAGCATTGTTGTTGCGTTAAATAAACCCAGCATCTTGTAGACTACACCTGGTTTTAAACTGGAGTGCAGCTCACAGTCTGAGACAAACACAGACAAGCTGCAAAAAAGTTAGCTCCCAAAATTCATACTGTGTGGACTGAGTTTTTCCAGGTTTGCAAAGTTACTGCACACCAGGAGTTAGCACCCGTTATATCTTAGGGAAATAAGATTAAATATACAAGCCCAAGAAGCCATTCCATTACACTATTGTGTAGTTTTGTACAGAAATGGAAGGCAAAATATGCAAAGGGTATGTTGGCAATTTCGGTTTACCAATCCAAAATCACTAAAGATCTTGTTTGCTAAAGAGGAAAATTCACAGCTCTTCTCCTTTGTTTAGTCTTGGGTTTCTGGGGTCTGAGTTTTGTTAACTGTTGGTTGTGATTATGCTCTTACACTGTTTGTGATGATCGTTCACCTCAGGTACACCATATTCTCTAATCTTTTGATTTTATGCCAAATTTCAATTAAGAAGTAAAGCAATTTAACACATGAGTAAAGACTTCTTAGTGATCTCAAACACTTCAGACAAAAACTTTTGCACAAAATGCAGGCCAACCCAAATACTAATGAAATTACTGATTCAGTTCATCAGCGTTTTCATCATCAGAACAGTGATTTTACAGCCATATTCAGAAAACTAATATAAATGGTCACGAACATCAAAGCAAATTCTCAGTTTTTACTTAGGTAAATGTTGGGTGATTCTTCATGTCATGGTCACCAAGTTTTAATGGGCAATACCTGTGGCAAAGGCCACAGGGAATCCCCCGCTGACTGAGCCTTCTCCATGGGGGAATACACATAATAACACACCCTGTATAATCTGTGTGTATGGTGATACGTGTCTGCTTATAACGAGCAATATAAAAGGGATTAAGTAGGATTTGTGATAAGGATTTGTGCATGATTTGTTCTAGTTTAGCACTTTGGAGACGCTATGACATCATAGTTAATGCCAAACCTCTTGATGTAGTTAACCTGATTTATAAGAGTATCACATTCCCACCGGGGTACAAGAGAAACAGAACACTGAACCTCACCACTCACACCCTTCCCAAAGGCACCAGCCAGGATTCCACTGGAGACTTGGAGCTGTAATAACGCAAAATCCAGGCCATTAAAAACCTTCACACATGAACGTATCCACTTACTGTTTCAACAAAATGCCCCTAACGGGAGAGCTGCAGCTCCCCTGAACAACTCCACTGCTTGTTTCCCTCTGTCCCCACCTATGTAGTAAGAGACATCAGAACTGAATATAAGGGAGATCACCCCTTAGTAAGAGATTGCATTAATTCCCTTACTAATGAAGTTAATAATTCTGCAAAACGAGGAGCACTAGAGAGTGCAAGATGGAATCAGACATTCATTGTGCCAGTGCAGCCAACTCGTACACGCTGCTGCCAGAGTAGGAACCTCCACTGAAATTCCTTCAGAGCCACTGGGGAAATTCCTGCAACTCCCAGTTCACTGTATCCTGTACGTTCAACTACTCCTGCACAGCAGCTTCTACCATTGCCTCCAGCCTCTATGTAAATAAACAAAATTGCCTTCCCTCAATTTGTGCCTCAGCAGAACAGCTGCCATGGCAAACCTGCTGTCTAAGCACAGTAAAAATTCCAGTGAACCCCTGCACTACTGTTCCAGCAGGTATGCAGCAGCAGCAGAACTGTATCAGCCAACCTTTAAATAAAATCTGAAATGCAAGAGACTATAGAAAAAACAACAAGCCACCAAACATTTCAGTTTGTTCAGTCAAAGCATCCAGCACAGAAAGAATATGACACACCGTGTCTCTATTCATAGCTGAAACAGAAAAAAATACACTCACTAAATTCAGTGCCTGAGTTCTCCATGTCCCAGTACAGCTTCACTGCTGCTGCCTTCCCTCCACACCAGGCTGAGAGCAGGGAAAGCTGGCTATTGAGATGCCTGGAATTGCAGTCACTCACCCTGCTAGGTGCGAGCAAAGCCCCAGCACTTGGCACAACACTTGTTTCTTGGATTGCACCACACACTTCTTGTAAGAGTCACATTATTTAAAGTACAGAATTAATCTTCGCAGATGTGAGTCCAAGCCAGCAGTACCCAAGAGCAGGGAGTCTGGCTGCACTGGTGAGGTTAAGGCACACCCCTCTTCCTGTGGAAGCAGGGAGTTTGCACTGGTGACACCCATAAGACGAGGATGTTTCTGATGAAAGGTGTAGGACATGGTTGAAGCCATAAGCCATCAGTGGGTCTGAACCACGCTTTTCCTTCCCCCAGTTGGCCATCAACCACCAATCCTCAGTAGGGCCACAGTTCTTCCAAAAGATACTTCCAAAAGATCTCTTTCCACAGGATGTGCTGCAGTGACTTAGGGTTGTCCCTGAATCCTGCACATTTTCTCCTTTCCCTTTTTGTTCACTGATACTGGTATTTGCTCCTTTTTTTAAATCTCTCCAGACTCCATATCCCACAACAGCACTACAGTGACACCTGTCTCTGCAAAACAGGATTTAATCACCTCCATGGCCACGAGCAGGACAATGCAGACCCTCCTGGGGGAGGATGTACGGCCTCCAGGAACACGGGTGGGCCCTTAGCAGACCACCTTTGGATGTGCCAGGCACACCTCGTTCCTCAAGGAATATCCACAGTCCTCCAAAGGAAGGCTCATTCCAACTCAACTGCATCATCCCTGAGGAGGCTACAGTGACCTCTGTTCCTAGCATCATTTTCATTCTTTGGGTTAAAACAAGGAATTTGGCAGAGAGATGAGAGAAATTAACAGCAGGGTTAGAAAATAATTCTCTTATTGTCGCTATTGATTCCTAGCTTTTCTAATGTTATTATTTCTAATAATCATGCAATCAGACAGATGATGTGTGGCAGTATATAAAACAAAAATTTTAGTTAATGTTAAGAGTATCCTATATTTTCAAGAAAGCAGAATTTGCCTTTTTTTTTTTTCTTCTTCGTCTAATATTACTCAGGAATACTCTTACAAATCTCAGAGGATGCAAATTTAAGAAATTCCAGTAAAACTTGTCCTCTGAACATCACGGTTTATGGAACCCAGCTGTAAGCACGTGAACTGGAATGGAACCTGGCACAATCCTGTTCCAGCCAGGAGCATTTATCCTTGGAAGACACACATGGAAATGTAGTTCAGCACTGTGTAGGCTGCAGGTGCATAGAAGACATGAAAGACAGACATGGCACACTGAGTAATTCTCATCTCCTCAGGAAATCCAGTTAAAGTTTGGGATACTGTTAAGCTTCAAAGTTTCTCTCTGCAATTACAAAAATAAGTCTGAAGTCTAACACAACAGCACCAAGATCTGTAGTCTGAAAGTCTGAGCTTTAAAGTAAGAGGGAGAACTACTGCAAAATTTCTGTGGTGCATGGATGATGAAAAATGTTAAAACTCTGGGTTTATGCATTTATGAAAGCAGTCAGCAATCCTTGGCCAAAATGGTTCTAAATAGTAAAGAGAAGTTGTAGACAACGGAACAGCTAAAACGAACATTACAGGTGAAAACATTGTTATGTCAACCCTAATGTGGGAAAACATGCATTTTATGCAAATCATAGATATTAACCTGCATGAACGAACTTTAGAATTACTCAATTTCTAAAAAAAGTATTCTGAGTTACTGGTGCCATTTTCTTTGTTTCCCCTTGTGCTCCTTGGTTGACTCGCAATCCCAGATAGGGTCTGATCCAGTAAATGTTTCCAGATGTAAAGCTCATATTTAATACTCCACCTAGAAGTAAATCTCATTCCCACTAGTTACTGTTTGCATAACCCTTCGGAGTTCAGTCTTAAAAAAAAAAGAGAAAAGGAAAAAGTAAAAAAATAGTCCATATCCATTAGAAAGTTAACAACTTCCTTATTCCCTGTCAAAGAGAAAGGAACACAGGCCAACAGTGAAGGCACATAGACCATCCATTTCAGTAAGATCCAACTCCCACCAACTTCGATGGCACGTGGGCCCTCCCAGTGCTACTGGCACTGCCCCTGGACCCACTGGCAAGGTGAGCATGGGGCAGAGGTGACACTGTCCTGCACCTCCCTCTGCTCCACGAGACAGCTCAGCTCCCCAGGGCAGCCCCTGCCCCTGCAGATGTTCCCCAGGGACACCAATGCCCCAGTCAGAGGAGGAGAGCACCCCAGTGCTGCCCCAGGGCAGCCCCTGCAGATGTTCCCCAGGGACACCAATGCCCCAGTCAGAGGAGCAGAGCACCCCAAGTGCTGCCCCCACAGCCCCAGCAGTGCCAGGGAGCAGGGCAGCCTTTGGTTGTGCACAGGGCAGGACAGAACTTGGGCCGTGCCCCCCGGCACCTTCTGGGCAGGGACTCGGGACTTGTGTTTGTCCCATCCCTTCTAAACCCTCCCTGAAACTCGGGCCACAAACTCAGCCCGAACAGACAGGGCAGTGCTAAAAGCTGCTCTCAGAGAACTGCTGTCATCAGGGCCACGATGCTGACAGGTCTCCTGTGTCCCACTCTGGCCAGAGATAAGAAAGCAAGTGAACCCTTTAAACACTGGCAAGAAGCATAATGGTATCTCTAAGGCTTAGCTGTCTGCAAAACCAGTAATAACTTCCACTATTATCCAGGAATCCAGTGCCTCTCAGGTAATTTACCTTTCCCAGACAAGCATAAATAAATATACACACGCTGAAACTCTCCTACAAAAGGATGTTCAGAGATCTCAGGAGAATCTGCTTTGTATTCTTTCTGCAGTTCCTTGTAACATCACAACTAACGTTTTTTGAGCTATATCATTTTGCCTCTTTCGAAGAAAACAAATCAAGCCTTTTCTCCTAAAAATAATTTTAATTTTAAAGTTGTTTTATTGATGTAAGCTTAAGAAACAAGGAAAAAAAAAGTAATAGAACATTTCAGGGAGTTTATGAAGTAAAATACAACAGCACCTCTTGGGTGCTGGAAGCATTCATGCTGCAGCCTGATGCCTTTACAGCGGCCCCATCATGTGTTAATGATTACATATATTCATTCACTACCAAAAATAGTTTCCTCTAGAATTATGCACAAAGAACATTTGTCCACAGTGAATTTCAAGCTTGGCTGGTCTGCTTGGGTTACAGTTACTCCTAATTTCACAGTGGCAAAAATCCAGAAGTCTACTTTGTGCTAGCAGTTTATCTTACATTGGGATATTTTCTTCAGTCATTCAGAAGTTGGGCAACTGCAGCACCTAAAAATGGAGAACTCTGCTGATGGAACAGTTATCACAATACACAGATCACCATACCAAAATCCTAATTAGCTCATCTGGAAAGGGCATCTCTCCCTCTCTCTCTCCTTCCCCCCTCCTGCTTCTCCTCTCATTCTGGTCTCCTCAGGAAGCCACAAGTAGGATCATCTTGATCACTGTCACATGCCTTAAGGAATCAGTAAATGCTACTGAGACTGAAACATTTGCAAGCTCAGTAAGCAATGGCTACAGAACCAGCAGAAAAGGAACCACAACCAAAAACCCCGTGTGTTTTTCACATGACCATTGTCTCAGCCCAGGAGCACCGGGGCAGGAGGGAGGGAAGGAGGCTCCTGCCCCGTGTCCCAAGTGCAGACAGCTCATCGTTACGTGTGAAACGTTTCACACACGTTTTAAATGTCAGACACATCGAAGCCTCTTGAAGACATCTCCTGTGTTGCTTTTAAACCCTCTACTTCTCCTTCCCCCCTCCTTTTTTTTTTTTGGATGCAGAGAAAAATTGCTCCATTCCTGCCTGGAATCCAAAGGAGAACAGGAAGTAACGTCTGAGCTCCATAGAGATTCATTTTTATTTGCTTACAGGACGTGGCGGATTCAAAAACTGGCTTCATTTTTCAGTATCCTTAAAGGACCTGACTTTTTTTTTTCCCCTTTTTGGCAGGGAGCACGGTTGGAACTTCAAGTTCAGCCAAAATAGACAATAAAACAGTAAAAAGGCATAATGCCAAAAATGCAAAGGCATCAGCGTCCAGAGCATAATTCCACCCTTTTTTCTCTCTCCCCCCCCAATGATTTACAGAGGAAGACGTAAAAAAACCAGAAAATGTTCTTTGTCCTAGAATGAACTCCTCATATTTTAAAACAGCCTACAAACATCTCAGACCCACTGGAGGCAAGTTAAAGAATGATATTCCTCATTTAAGCTGACAGATTTTTTTTTTAATCCATATGTTTTATTGTTACGTTCTTTTGAATTTCATACTTTGTTCTCTTCCTTGTGAGAAAACATTTGTATGAAGTAACAACATGTGGAATCTCTCACACAACACAATATGAAGTTTGGTTCAAAAGTAGCCTTCCTTTTTTTCCTCCTAGCTCATGATACACAGTTTTAAACATTATCCTCACTGGAAGCATGCCTGTGTTACCCTCTAAGCCAAAGAAGTCCCAATTAATTTAAAAATCTCGTTTTGCTGTAGCAAAACTGATTTTATTTTTTCTCCAGGAGGGTCTAACCTGCAAATAATGCCATGAAAATGAAGTGCAATGGTCAACAAAATACGTAAAGCTTCTTCATGAGGATATGTGCAAGTGTTTCCTCACATTTGCAACAGGAAGCCAGGCAGGATGGGTCTGGGGGAAGGTCTGGAAGCTGTATAGCAAAATTGGAGGGAAAGACAAAAATAGATTTTAAAGAGGATATTGTCTTCCTTACTGCATTAATCCTTGTTTGGAATTAGAAGCTAACTATTCAGTGTTTCCTTTCCATGGTAAGAAATTAAACCTATGTAATTCACACAAAATATCCAGAAGCCACACAATGTCTTCTATTTATTAACAAGAGTCAAAGAACTACCTCTGCACAAGCTTGTGTCCAACTCAAAAACCAAAAAATGGCAAAGCAGAGGCTAATTCCTTTATGTAAGACGGGTAAAGTGCACCTGAAAAATATTCACTTTTCATTTCTGAAGAGAGGAAAGAAAAAAAAAAAACTATGATGCTTGCATTAAAAACAATTAAAACCTTAACTGAAGACCAAAAGGTAGATATTTCAGGGAGGTGCAAAGTATTTGTGAGGCCAAATACTAGAAATCTGAGTGACAGCAAGGAAAGAGACAGCCAAGGCCATCAGATCACCAAGAACTTCAACCCGTGGTGTTCAGAGGAGCTCTGGTACGAGCTCACTGTGAGGTGGGGCCAAATGGAACATCAGCCTGAGCTGGGGCAAACACAGCTCTGCCAGCAGGATTAGCAGGAGCACAGGAGAATCAACAATAGGGGGGACAAAAGGGGGGGATACCTCTGAGTTGAGCTTCCTGAGTGCCATTTCACGTTGCTGTGCTCAGAACAGACAGTGCAGCAGGTACAGAGGGTTAAACACAAACCACATGGGACCTGCACGGCCTGTGCTGAGCCTGTGAGCGAAACACAGCAAACCAGAACAAACCCACAGAAAACCTTCACACCCCCTGCCATCAGGAAAATGGACCCAGACAGGATGAAACCATTGCCTGCTACAGATTCTTTACCAAATCCCTGCAGTTTCAGACCGCTGACCGACTGTGTGGATGCTCAGCACACAACTGCTCACACGAGAGGTGAACCCACACCGAGTTACCAGGGCAAAGATCACACCACAACACTGGGGACTGGGCTACTGGGGACTTCTAAAGGAAAAAAAATCACAATGGAAACCAGTAATATAGGTAAAAATAGGCATCCACTACGATGCCTAGGTTTCCAGAGGAAAAATTAGATCTTTGATTGTGGATGGCCTGGACGCAAAGCTCAGCTTCATCTGAATCCTCCTGGTATCTCATGCAAATTCAATTTCCATTGCCTCCTGTATCCATTCTACAAAGTAAGTCCTGCCTGCTGGCTGGACTCAACTTCCCTTAGTGCAGGGAGCTGTAGTGGTACTAGGGAAATGCCAGGAGCAGAATTCCCACCTGCAGACAGGCTGCCAGGACACCCTGGGGCTCAGCACGGCACTGACCAGCCCCTGCTGACTGAGGCAAATCTCAGCTGGTTTGCAACAACCACAAGGCCAATCCCTTGCATATAAGAGCAGCCCAAATTTCCAAGAGTTTTTTGTGTTAAATGATCAGCTCATACCCCGAGTTCACTCCAAACCCAGCTCCACTTTATCCCCCAGCTAATCCCTCCCTCTGCAGTTTTAACTTGGAGTAACAGCAATCAGCACAACAGAACAGTGTGTCCTCAGGGTGCTACAAACCAGCACAGCAGATGCACTGGGGCATTTGGAGTGAAAGAATATTGCTGCAGTGGGCCCCAGTAAGAAACACCTGTACCCTTGGGTCTGTGCATGCAGAGAGCAATACACCCAGAGAACCTGGGGACAGGCACTCAAGGTGAGAACCATTTGTACAATGGGTTTACTGTTGATGGCAAGGGGTGGGGAGCAGTGTCTGGGTTTGTTTGCCTTTGCTTCACTGCCCTCTAATATAGGTACAAACTCCAGCTGGAAGGAGACCCCATGGAATCCATACACTGCTGCTGCAGTGACAGCAGCTGACAGGTGGGGTCGAAGCTCCAGGGGCAGCAGAGCAGGAAGAGCTGACTCCAGAGCTGATCCATCTCACTGGAACAGGACACCCTCCGTGTGTGCATCTTTGCTGGTCCCACGTTCTCTGCTAATGACCCAGGAGGAAGGAAAGCCCAGCCCCACATGCTCTTTGTCAGCCTCGGGAACACACTGTCCAAAGGACAGCAGTGGTTAAGTGGCCTAGTGGGCCTTCAACCAAGAGAGAGCAGAGACCAGAGCAATGGGAACCAGGCCAATTGTCTAGACAGCAGGCAAAAAACCACGCCAGCTAAATTTAATCAGCTGCCTCCTTTACTTTGTAAAGTGAATGGGCAGATTATAGACAGGGTGACACATAATTTGTGATTGAAATTGCTTGTTTAATCATCATTTAAAGAGATGAACTTCATCCCAGGTCCATATCCATCACTCTTATGTATGCACATCAAACCAAGAGCCATCTTCACAATAAACAGCAGTGGTTGTGCACTCTCCCTAGTTTATATATTCTTTTGCTGATTCCCCCCACTTGCCCTTTTCCAGGCTATCATAAGTTTTCTGCTCTTCACAGAGGGTCTTTTAACATTCAGACTGGCAGCTTCTTTCTTGAGAAAGGGGCAAAGTTGGCAAAGGACAAATAACATGATTTATAGCATCTACTGACTACAATCCACTGCCCAGACTGTGGTACAGAACAGCTGGTAGGAGAGTGAACAATAGCTCTTATTAGAGATCTGCTATTTAAACCCAGCAACTCTATCCCAGTTTTGATCCAAAGCCCTTAGAGGAAACATGGTAAAAGTCTAAAACATTAGAGGAGGTGGGGGGCCGGGCATGGGGAGAAACCTGCCTTTGGTGGTACAGATATCTACAAATCCTAACACCCGACTTAACCCTTCTCTAAAAGTTAAGGTGGAATTCATGATCACAGACCTCCTGCAATACATCACCAGTGGGAACAAGAACGGGAAAAAAGGGACATCAGTAACAGCTAAAGCAGAAAACCATCAACCCCAAAGTGGTGCTAATGTAATTTTTTTACAAGTTACACCTCCCGCCACCATTTTGTCGTCTTAAATCACTGAAATTTGAGAAAACCAATATAAGTTGGTAAGATCATCTCCAAATGTTTTGCATCTGTAACACGGCCACTGAAAATCCCAGTGGAAATTTTAATGGCTGCCTGAATAATAACCTTTTCTGTTGTTTAAAATTTCAGCTCTTCACATACTTTGATGCTGCTGCTTATGGCAGCAAATATAACTCTTAAGCAACTGTATACAGAATTGGCACGGTTTTGCTTAAATCTGTTTTAAAAAGTATTCAAATGAAATACCTAATGCTGCAACCATCAACCTTTTAAGAGTAATAGCTCCCTTTGTTTTGGGTTTGGTTGTTTTTTTTTTTAAGTGAAGTGGAACTGCTTTTCAATATTTTCTCAGGTTGAAGTAAAATAGGGTATTATGATCCTGTTTTAGAAACAGGGAATGGTTTCAACAATGAACATCCAGTGCAAGGATTCCATATAAAACCTTAAAAGTTTCATAGTCCTTTTGATCTACAGTAAAAATCACTAATATTTATAATCAATACACTAGTTTAAAAAGAGTACTCCCACAGATGTGTTGGGCAGTGCTTCCTGAGACATTGCAGTGAGTTACAGCAAGCTTACTCATTTAAACAGCAATAGCTAAAATACAGAACATACACTGCAAGCATATTCAAAGTTCATAATCAGAAGCACTGATGTCAAAAATCCTACCTCCTGCACTCAGACTCAGAGAACATATATGCACCGTGAAATTCCCACTGCAACTGAAATAATCTCTATTTCAGATGGTATCACAAGTGACAGACCAAGTTATTTGTAAGCTTTTGATCAGATGTCTGTAAAAAACAAATGGACTCAAGAAAATTGCATCTGATTCACAGATAATTGTGATCAAAGACATTATATTTATATGAACTGCTACGATCACAGCAGGTTCCCATAATCACCTCGCAGTATAAAATACTGAAAAATAAACACTTTCCTGCTCACCAAAAGAAAGCATGGATATAATTTATTAAAACAACATATTGCCTCTTAAAAATGCCTCCTAACTACAATATGCCAATAACAACAAATAATAACATATGCATCTCTTGTTTATAGATACACAGAAACCCCCCCAGTTTAATTTTTTTAATAGGTGCAACTATCAAAAGGAAAAAAAAGTCAGTATGGAATCAGTAGACTACTACTGAGTTAACCTATCACATACAGCACTGCAGAAGAGTTTTCAGTCAATTTGCAAGCTGTTATGCCCTGCATGGCATTCCATGCACTTGCATCACACACAGGGATCTGCACTGGAGGCAGAAGGTTTAAAGGAAAAAGCCCAAAAATCACGTATTTGCAGCAGGAAAGATCCTGTTCCTCAGTGCCCTGCAGAGTTGCTGTGACTGTGCCACCTCCCCATCTGGGCAGCCCAGGGTGGGTAAATCAAACCTCTACAGGGCACAGGAGTCAGGGCTTTATTTCAGTCCATGTTCAAAGCTAGACAATCCAAAACAGAGCCCTCACACAGAATGGGTTTCATCCTTTGTTTACTGCCTTAAATGCACAGAGGAACAGGCCAGAAGGCAAACACTGAGCCCTGAAAACAGTGAAACACAAGGCAAAGAGGCAAGACAATCCTGTGCTCAGGAGAGCAAACACCCATGACAACAACTTCCTAACACCCAGAAATGCAGGCAATGGAACAGAGGTAAAAGATGCAAGGAAGGGAATATAAAGCAGTACGAGTGACCCGGTACAGCAAACTGCATGTTAAAGGAACAGACGTGCCCTGGCCAAAGGCCAGCTCCTAACAGAACACAAACCTCGTAAGGTCTGAGTTCTGGTTTTGATTTCAAACCCATGAACTTTAAGTGGATTTGAAATCACACAAAACATGTTCACCCATTCGTGTTTGTGAGAGGAAGAACAGACGGGCAGGCTCTGGCTGTGGCAGGGACACAGCTGCCCCTGTGGCTGCCCAGGCAGGCCCTGGCCCCTCTGGAGCCAGCACAAAGGAGAGCCCGCAGCTGGCAGTGCCCTCCGGGGGTGCTGGAGCCCAGGGGCAGCTTTGTCTGGAATCTGCTGTTGTTGCCGAGTTTACAAGGACAGGTTTCTACCCAAGGAGGCAAAGGGGGGCTGGGGGAGCCTCCTGCACCACATCCATGGCCTGGCTGGAGCCGTACCCCACACACCCCACAGCGGGAACATGGCAGTGACCACAGGCTGGGAACACGGGAGAGAAACTTCTGGAGATCAGGAACGACTCTTACAGGCAACTGGGTATAACTGGGAAAGGGGAACAGCATTTCAGGCACACAGAACATCTATTAGACACCTGCAGAGAAGGTTGGGCATCTGCAATCCCCCTTGCTGTTCCAGTCTCATTAACATGTCTACTGCAACGTGTCATTTCTCTCCACAAACTTTTTTTTAAACAATTTCTTTTAATTATATGTAAGATTTCATATATGTTTGGGAGCCCAGAACAAGCTTCAAAACTGCATGGTAAGTGCCCCATTAGCTCAGACTCCCATGCTCCTGACACAGCTGCACCACCTTTCCCTGAGATACCTCACCCTTCCCTTGGAAGGGCATATCCCAGTTGTGTCCAAAGGGAATGTGTTACCATCACACCTGGCTCAGGTTCAACTGAGAAAAGCAGATAGGAAGGAGATAGGGCTGCATAGAGCCTGATGTTCCATGCCATCAGCACCAGGTCTCTGGGACACTGGAGGTTTAGGCTGGATATCGGGACAAGGTTCTTCCCCAGAGGGTGGTTGGGCACTGACCAGGCTCCCCAGGGCAGTGGGCACAGCCCCAAGGCTGCCAGAGCTCCAGGAGGCTTTGGACAACGTTCCCAGGGACAGGGTGGGATTGTTGGGGTGTCCTGGGCAGGGGTAGGACTAGATGGTCCTTGTGGTCCCTTGTAGCTCATGACCCCATGAGCAGCACACCCCGGTGTGTTCGTGCGGGTGCAGGGGACACAGCACTGCTCCCCACAAAGAGCAGCACCCAACTCATCCTTCAGCTTTCTCTTCTCTCCAGCCAGTGCAATCAGAGCACATTCTTTGGCAGAAGAAGTTAACAAAGACCCAAGAAATCAAAGATAACTCTGGTAATCTGCCGAGAGGGGAAGAGCAGAGGGAAGGGAACTGGCAGGCTTTGTTATTAAGCACACTTCATGTTATCCAACAGATCCAAGAGTAATATACAGCAACTGGACCCTGGACAGGAAATCTATTACACTGAAATCTATTACAGGAAATCTATTACTGCTCTCAAGGTATGTATGTTGTGACTGCAGAAAGAGCAAAATGCCTAATTCTGGATGCCTCAGGAATAAGAATGAATAAATTTATATTTTCCTAGTTTTGAGATAGACCTAGTCAAAATTTTTCCATGGAAGCTGTTCCTCAGCAATAAACCAGGTTTTCAGTAAAGCTTTTTTTTTTTTCCTTTTTTGTGAAAAGTATCTGCTTTTGGATGCCTTCCTGAGATGTAATCCAGCTAGGAAAACAGGACCCTAAAGCAAGTAAGTTTATTGTTATAATCAAAACCTGAAGTTTTCAGTTTTTCGTTTTAAAGCTGTGATTTGTCTTTGGTGAGAAGACTTTTCCAGTGAGGCCTCTTTTTCTGGGCATTTCCAATGCAGGGAATCCCTTCAGAATTCCACAGTACAGATACATGTTAGATTTTACAGGTGCAAACCATCCTTTTTTCCAGTTTCAGTTTTCCTTTGGGTAGAACCTGCAGGACAACACTGATCCCATGAGATCACAGCGTGTTCTGACCCTGTTCAGAGCTAAGGATCCTCAGGACCTGTGGACGGGCAGCACCAGTTCCTGCTGGGAGGTCTCAGACCTTTTACCAGGAGCTGTTTCAAGACAAACAGTGACAAACTTAACTATGGATCCTGCTCTGGGTGACACTTAAGTGACAGTTCAGGTGATACCTTGACTGTGCTTTCCATAATTCTACAACCTTCTGCAATGGCAACAGGACAATGATTCCATAGGCCAGTGTTTCAAAGTGCACCAGGTTTAACTCCTTGACGATTAAAAATAGATTATATTTAAAATAAAGAATAAATGTGAATACTGATTAACATCTCCACTTTTAAAGTCAAGAAAAGCTTAAATTAAGGCCTTTTAACCTGCAAAGCTTTTCTGTGTCATGTTTAAAGACCTACTTTTCAGTATTTTAGCAGGGAACAAGTGCTCCTAGACAGAAACCACAGTACCCACCTACAACCAGAGTTACGTGTTCATGGAAAAAAGTGATAAATCCATGAAAAAAAATTGTCTGGTAACTGAAGTGCTGCCACAAACTGCTTTGTAGCAAAATGAATAAAATAAATTAGAACGAAGCGAATTGCTTTAGACTTGAGGAAAAAAATTGTTGCCTAGAAAATCTGCATCTAATACATAAATTTTGTTTTAAACCCTTTACATAAATACAGCAAGATTCAATGCTAAATACAAAGCAGGCCATGTTAAATTTAACAACTGACTTTTTAAAGTAATGACTTCCTATTTTTCTACATTTCTAATGAAATAAGCAGTCCTTATATGCTAGAGAGTCTGGATTTAATTACTTTCAGAGATATTTAGATTAATACTCTCCCGTGGAGAATACTTTCAAGACACTGATCAACAGATTCCTAAGATTAGGTTAAGAACTACATTCATCATAAGTACTTTCTATCTGTTATACATAATTTCATATGAAAAATAAATACACAGTGCAAAGATATTTCTTTTTTTCCTCTCCCTTCCCCAAACCTCCAAATCAGCAAGTGTGGCCACAGTACCAACTGCAAACTGTGAACCCCTGGAACACGCCTGCTATGACCTCTGGGCTGGGGCACTCACCCTGGCAGCTGCTGCAGCACCGTGCACTTTTACGTGTTTTTCAGAGTTAGTCAATAGTTTCCTGCTATTTTATCCAGTCACAATGCCTCAAGTTGATTTTTTTTTTAAAGACTGCAGCCTTGTTCTATGAGCCAGCACTGATGGATTTCAAAAGAAGTGCTCCCATGATCAGGTTTGCTTGGCTGTGCTGCACAAGTGAGCACCCCGAGTGCCAGTCAGTGTGACAAACTCACTGGAACAGGCAGTAGGTGTCACTGCAAATGGATAACCACACTTGCTCCACAGCCACTCACCCTTCCCAACTGCCCTTCCTGCCCAGAAAGCCCATCTGTGGGTTTCCCACCCACAGCCAAGTACCAAGGGAGATGCACAAGTGACTTCCTTCTCGTGGAAGAGAAAGATTGAAAGCATCATCCTACTCCACACCTACTAACCAACCAAGTGAAAGCCACCCTGCACACTGCAGGGCTCCTTCAGGCATCACTGCTGGGGCAGGCAGCACACACCACTGGAACGGGGCAGAAACAGGGAGTGGTAGAAGACTGGGAGGCAAATGGAACAAAAAACACTCGATGTCATTTTATACCTCATAAAAGCATCAAATGTTCTAGCAAAACCTACGAAGAGCTATCATCTTCCTCCACATAAAACAACTATTCCTTTTTCTGTCTTCTCCACCTCCGACATTTTATGAACAGCACTGATCTCAGGCCAACAACAAGAGAGTTTTAAATTTGAGCAATACACAGGTCAAAGGACAAAGGGAAGCATTTGGTTTTACAACAGATGATGCCATTCCAATTAGAGAAACAACAGCATTATTTTCCCTACATTTATTTTAAGAGAAGTACAATACATTGCAAACATCACTTCTGAAAAAGCAAAAAAATTAGGACTAATAAACAGAGATTTCCTAGGGAAAGAGTTGGATGCAGGGGGATGACCAACACACACAGCTCAGAAGGTAGAGTCATTAAATTCAGTGAATTACGTGAATTAATTACGAGAATCACGTGTCTGGAATTAAAAAGGAAGGTATAGCATTTCAGCATGTTTTTCACTAAAGAGGAAAAAAGAATTTCAACTGTCCCTTGCTTTTCCAAACATTGAAAAAATATACCACAGAAGGCATTTAGAAACAGTGTTGGCATTGCAGCCTATGCAGTTTGTAATGGAAGTCTGTGCCACATTTACTAGGGGCCACTCAGTGTCTCATTTCCCTGCCTTTGTCCGTCACACCTCACTGTCACAGGGCAGGGACACACCAGTTTACACCCAGACACCATTCTGGACAGCTCCAGTACAAGTTCTGTGCCCAGGACGTGCTCCTGAAAGAGGTTCTGCCACCCTCAGGAATTTTTGCATATCCATTTCATTAATTATTCTAACAACTTGTGGGTAGACACAAGCTAAAGGAAATACAGTTCTAACTTCCCTTACATGCCAGCAAATAAAATAACTGAGCTCTCTGCTATTTCAGCATCTTAAAAGTCGTTTTAAGAATTCTGAAAGGTTACAGAATGAGGATGAAAGCAGAGGAGCTGCATTTCAGTATTCCCCATGTATCCTAAGGAGCCAACACCCCCTCAGCTTCTCTATCCATTTCAACACCTCAGCTGTTCCTAAACAGAAAAGCTGCTGTGAGTGGAGTGGGTGCCCCCACTTTATCTCTGTGTGCTTCTGCCCAGTATCCCCAGTAGGGTACAGATAACTCTGCCTGTGTCCAAGCTCCTGAGCAGAGGGCAGCCTTCACTCCCGGCACATTACTCAGCTGCAATGTTTTTGTAACCTCTGCTGGCTGTCCAGCTTCTCCAACGTGAAAAATGTTATATTAAATAAGACAACTGAGAGCCGGGTTGCAGCAGAACTCTGTCAGTATGTATTGTTAAGCAGCCATTCATCACCAGACATGACATCCCTACTGAAAGGACTCCGTTAGTTTATTTTAAGGGTACACAAAGCAAATAAGGGGAGTCAAAACACTGAAATCATCAACAGTGACCTCCGTTGAGAAGGAAGGGGCAATGACTAGTAGAACCATGACATACAATGAAAGCAACTGGTTTTAAACTCACCAGAGTGACAATTCCAAAAAGTTTGAAATAATTTTTCATAACTTAATCCTGGAATGTAGGAACAGCTTTTTCTAGTGCACCGTGTGGAAGCCAAAGCAGTATTTTTTGCTTGTTTCTACACATTCAGTTAACAATGAGGTGGCACCATTTCCACATACAGGCGTCAGAGTCCCGACATGTGCAGCCAAGGCTTGCTGAACTAGCTCCTGCAAAGTGTCAATACCTTCCTATCCATGCTGAAATTCGACTTGGAGGATAATCTTGTTGTCACACAAGCAAAGCGGTGAAAAATTAACACATGACAGAATTCAGGCTTAAATATGCATTAAAATATCATTCACTATCAAAGTATGGCAAAAGAAGGACACTGAGTCTTCATAATGGTAAGACTCAGCAAACTGACTTTTTAAAAAGTCTATGAAAACATTTCAGTCAGCCAAGGCAGTTTTGATTCAGCAGCTACACCAGGTTACGTTAGCAGAGCAGTGCAGGAGCCTTCAGCAAGTGAAACCCAAAGCAGCCCAGAACAGAACTGCCTGTGAGCCAAGGGGGAGCTGGGAGCACGGAACTCCAAGGAGTTGCTTGGACCAAGAGATGGCCTGACCACCCCTGCCCCACTGAGAGGAGCTCCATGGGACAGCCTGCCTTCTAGGGAGACGACTCACATCGTAAACAGGGCTCTTTACATTTGTCCCCACACAGAAACTGCTATCTGGCCACATTCTGAACGAAGGTAGAGACACATCTGTGCAGAAAAATCAACACTTTTTATCATTTGTCAGGAGAAGCTCAGTTCCATTCTTAATGCAGACACAGGCACTCTCTTTAGGAATTAAACAAAGGGAGATATGACTAACAGAGGCCAGCAAACCAGCAGCTGAATCTTTAATGGCTGTTGCAGCCTGCTGTGAGCCTGTGAGTCCCAGGCTGCCAGGGAGTACAGGTGGCACTGCCAGCCCACAGCCTGTGCTCACCAGCACACTGCACTGGGTGAACTCCTTTTATTTACAAGCCAACCAACACTCAGGATTGACAGTTTTTCCTCCTAAGCTTCTGTGTACTGTGTTAAAATATCAGCAAATAAAATGAAGGAATAAATGGAGAAACAACTATGAGACCAAGCTTAGGTGTTTGCATTTTGAAATTTCAACGTTACAACTTTTAGCATTCCCTCTTCTCTCATCACTTTAAAGTATCTTGGATAAAAAACTATGGTTTGTTTTACTGGAAGTACTGGCAGACTTTAAGAATTGTTTACAAAAACAATCCCACATCCTCCAGTCTTGTTCAGCTGTACAGATCTTCACCCCAACAACAGAAATAACCTAATGCCAGTAGTCATTCATTTCATCAAATTTCACTATTAAGCCAAAATAATGGGCTTGTGAATCAGTTGATTTATGAAAAGCAAACTGTTATTTGGTAGAATGATAGTAACAAGCCACAGTGGTGGTTCTGGTAATGCTGCCATCTGACCACAAGTGACTTTAAAAAAAAAAAAAAAAAAAAAAAAAGGACAGACCAACCAGTGTTTCTCATACCTGAACTGCACCTCTCAATGAACTAACAGGAAGATTCAAAGGGTGGGAGTCATAAACAGGTAGGGGAAAACTTAATTAAAATATTAAGCTATTAAAAAATAACAAGCAAAACAATAAAACCAAATGACCCTGATTTACAGCTGGAAGCAGCTCATTTCCTCCAGGGGAGTCAGAAGCAGCTCTAATTCCCTGCTGCAGGGATTTACCCCAGCGAGGGAACTACCACTGCCTTAAACTGCTGGCAGAGCTCAGCCCCTCCTGGGCAATGCAGACAGTATTTACACCTGCAGCTGATAATTACAGCTGACTTTCAGGCCTCCCCCCAAGACCCCGAGGAACTGAGCTACTGCCAGCAATCACAGCAGTACAGCAGGACAGTTTTCCTTGGGAACTGCTTAAACAGGTAACTCCAAACAGTGCTCACATCTACAGAAAGTTTGGGAAACACTCATTTCCCCTTTCCACAACCTGCTCAGCAAGGAAGATCCATGTGGATCCACACAGCCAGGCCCGGAACAGGACCACGCTGCTCTCTGTCGAGCTTTACAGGAGGATTTCCAATCGAGAGAGAAGAGATCCATACAGGAACTGGGGCCCAGAAATCACACATATTCCAACACTAATTACAGAAAACCTGCATTTCACTGTCTAGTAATGCTGTAGGTCCTATTTTCATGCTATGAATTGATGGCACTCTATACAAATATAGGTTCTTCTTCTTTCTCTCTGCCCACCAGAGCACTTGGCATGAACTTATTTATGTACCTCAAGATTCACGTTCATTTAAAAAAAAATAAATACAGAGTTTTGATGTAGAATATGTTAACTATACCCCCTCTGATGAGTCTACATATTACTCTCCAACTGTTCTGCAAGCAATTTTCTCTCAGTCTCATCCTTCCCATGCATTCTCTTAACTGGAAAAAAGGCATTTTCCAGGGCATCTCTTAATCATGTAGTAGGCAAAGGTATACAGCATTATCCTATGGATTTGGACTGTGGGTTTTTCCTATGAATGGAGAAACACAGCATCATTCTGACGATTTCCAGTTCTTCTGTGAATTTTACATTATTTGCATACTGGAAACCAGAGCATTTAAAAGAAAAGATCAGCCCATGTACACTCAGCATGAAAACTCTGAAAGTCTAGTCAAAGCAGGGCAGGTTTGTTTCATAAAACCAGTAGTTATTTTCAGGTCATTTCATTTTACAACTTCACCTATTACTTTCAGTAAATATTTCTATTTTGAAACAGATTTCCCAACAGGCAGCCCTCTCCTCCAAGCTGTAACGGGAGAGGGAGGCATTGCATGGCTGCACCCCCTGAACCACTGCAGGTCTCGGTGCCGAGCACCAGCCCCTCCCTTCACTGTGCTTTTCAGGGGGCGTTTTGTCATAGATTCCTACCTGGAGGCGAGGTTTCATTACAGCTCCTCCCAGCAGGCAGAGGGACAGCGCTCAGACTGTCCTGTGCCCTGTGTTTTGTGAAAGGAGAGCTGACGAGGGCTTTGCTGAGGCAGCTGGAGCAGGGGCCACTCAACTCAAATTAAAGGCACTACAGTGCCTTACAGACAGTAACGTGGTTATCTGAGAGCAACTCACAGACAACGCACAAATGAAAATCCCAGCTAACTGAACTAGCAATGTTTCATCATGAGAGTCAGACAACACCTGCAAAGCAGTTTGAGCTTACTTCAGAGTCACATTGAAAGCCATTACATATTTAGCACTATGGGAAAGCATTTTAAAGTTCTTCACAGCGTACACGTTGCTACTACTACTGTGAGTATGAACAGAGGTTCACCAGCACTCTGCACCACGTAAGGAAGGGGTCAAATACCCAGAAACTCATGAAGTTCTACAAACTAGTAAGCTGTCCTTACTTTACATCCCTTTCTCCATTACACATGGCTAAATAAAGACTGCTCAGACAGTGGGGTAGAAACCACAGAGGCCAGTTCAGCAACAGGTGTGTCACCAAGAGCTGGGGGGAGACATCATTTCTGAACCCCACAGAACCCAAGGAATATTTTACACTACTCTTCTGTGACAAGGAACCACAGGTCAAAATCAGCCTTCAAAATGCAAAGTGAAATCCCACTTAAAAAAAAAGAAAAAAGAAGAAACACAGAAGTATGAATGACTCAAAAGAATCACTCCTACACTGCTGGCAGCTACTTGGGCTTTACAAATGTGTTCAGATTTATTAATTCAAAGGGCTGCCTGAAGAGGGAGAGATTATGAAAAATGTGAAAGTTAAATATCATTGACAATTAATTCCTCTCCGTGTTCTCTGTGCACTCCCCCTCACAAAGTTAAAGCTCAGAAAGAAGGTCCTACTTCTGACCAACTAATACATGACAAGCTTCAGAACAGGTAAGCAGGCCATCCCAAAGAAGAGAGTGGATGCTGCCGATCAACCTTACCGCTCGCTAACTCCCTACTACAGGATGTTACGCGCACCTATTGCACCCCCCGGCTCGGTCAGCCCGCATCCCACACACAGAGCCCATCGCAGACAGCTCCTTCCCACCCTCACACCGCGGCACACACTTCCCAAGCCTTCCGCACCCCCTTCCCGGGCAGTGTGTCCCTCGGCGGAGCGCGGGCACACCGGGGGACACCCCGGGGCACAGGCACACCCCCGGGGCACACGGACACCCCCGGGGGCACAGGGACACCCCCGGGGGCACAGGGACACCCCCGGGGCACAGGGACACCCCCGGGGACACACCGCGGGGCACAGGCACACACCGGGGCACACCGACACCCCGGGACACAGGGACACCCCCGGGGGCACACCGCGGGGCACAGGCACACACCGGGGCACACCGACACCCCCGGGGCACAGGGACACCCCGGGGCACACCCGCCCTGCCCGGCAGCGCCCGCGGGCGGGACACGCGCCCGCCGCCCGACCCGCACTGTTCAGGGGGGTTCCTGCGTTCGGGGGCTCCTTCCAGCGCCGCCCCAGCGGGCAGGGCGGCCCTCCCAGCCCTCCCTCACCCCCAGGGACAAACGCCGCGCTCCCGCCCGCGGGTCCCCCCTCGCCGCCCTGCCCGGGAGCACCGGGGGAGCTGCGGGGGATCCCGGGGCCGCCCTGCCCTGCCCGCTCACCTGTGCCCCGGGGCCGGGCCGAGGCGGCGGTGCCGGGCCGGGAGCGGGTCCCGCCCGGGGGAGGAGGGAGGTCCCGGCGCAGGCCCGGCCGTGCCCGTGCCGCGGGCGGAGCGGGGCTCCCTCCCCGTGCCCCCCGGGGGCTCCCTCGCCCCGTGCCCCCCGGGGGCTC